>NC_134963.1:16475211-16793811 GCF_965638725.1 Aptenodytes patagonicus
AATGGGCTGAAGTCAGAATATAGAAAATCAAAAGGTTACAGAGAAATATCAGCTCTTCATCCTTCATTTCACAGACTTTAAATCAGTATTAAATGATTGCATTAAGAAGGCAGAATATTAGAGAGGGAATTGGCTGAAATTTTGTACGAATACTTTTAGTCAGTGAAAATGCAAATGTGTTAACAACAAAATGTTTTGCAAATCCATATTTGTTTTGCAGCTTGTGCATTTATTAAAGACACTTGGGCAATGTCATATTCTTTGGTTTCCAATCATTGTGCTTTTTATAGTTTGAGGTTAATTAAAAAAAAAAAGGACATTCCAATTTTAAATTTTAAATTGAAATGTTTGTGGTTTGTCAAACAAATTTTCACTTCACCCAAAACAAATTCTTCTTTGAGTTTCTGGTTTTCCAAATATTTCAGTTCCAGTTTTGCTTTAGCTTGGAATTAATTTCTCTGATTCTATGAAAAAATCTGGGTCTATACATAAGCTAGGACAGAGTTAAAGCTTTCACCAGAACCTCTCCTTTTGTACTTTCTAGCTCTTCAATTTGCATCCTAACTTTGGGGAGCTTTTGACTTTTATTGCTAAAATCTATTTCAGTAAATATTTAGTCAGCAAATTAGTCAGAATTTCTTCTTCTTCCTTTCTTCTTCCTTTCAAGTGCGAAGTCCTTTCGTGATGAAATCTGCAGTAGTCAGTGCTCGGAACTAAAGGACGAGTGTAGGGGCGTTCTCCATACTCAGCTGCCTAGTCCTGTTAAAAGCCTTTGCCACACTGGAAAATTGTCATGTTTAATATTTTATCATATGCTACCGATGGGCCACGTGTCGGTTGTACTTCCACGTCACTCTCATTAAGTTCCCAGTATGTTAGTGCTTTCTTCATGGTCACGTTACCGTCCTCTCTCCCCAAATGGACACACCATCTCCATGTGCTTGGGATGGTTGCGATGGTCCAGTGCTCCACTGGGATGTCCTTGATGAAGCCCTTCTTCCAAGATTCATGGGTGTGAAGGGAAGTCCCAGTGGAAAATGGGAGAAATTGAGGTCTGTAAGGATGAAGCCAAATACCTTTAGTGCTGAAGAACATGGAAGGGGATGGACGCACTGTGAGCCAAAAATACATGGAAGCACTATGCTGTGTGCCATACACTGATGGAGACCACTGCAACCAGTGTGTAGTCCATGGGAGAAGGCCAATGGACATCACCACTGGCACTGCTCACTGCATCCCTCACTTCTTTCTCACGGGCAGCTGAGCATTTTGGGTAGGAAGGAGGGACCCCAGCCTGTGGAAGACAGTCCCCAAGCAGATGTCTTCACAGTACAATAAAAATCCCATCTCTTCTCGTAAGACTTCCATTACACAGGAAGGCAGAAGAGTGTTTCCATTTCCTGGGCAGATGATAACGTAAAAAAAAAAAGGGGGGAGGGAAGGAAGAGAGTAATGCCCAATTGGGTAAGCAAAGCTTCTGGAGCTAGTCCTACATTTATTGTGGGAAGAGGCTAAAACAAATATTTTTCTTTCCTGGGAGCAGACAACCTCATTCATGCTCCCAACCCTCCCGACAAACCAAGGCTTCCAAGTAGAAAACTTAACAGTCACAACTGGGATTCAGTGAATTAACCACCAAGTGGCAGAGGAAGAAGAGTAGCTTCCAAACCATGCCTACAAGTGGGCTGTGTTTTGGGACTACGGCTGTAGTCAGATAAACTATGCCAGAGCATTTGGTGAGGAGGACACAATCCCAGTGCTGTGACTGACCATGATGGCCATGTCTCAGGGCTGGGGAAGCATCATAAAGCATGCTTCAAATTCATGAATTGTGCTAGCTGAGAAAAAATCTGCAGCTTTTTCCAAATCAGGATGCTGGAGTCTTGAAGAGATGCATGTATAAAACTGGAGTGAGGGTACATTGACACTGAAGCTGGAAAAGGTGCTGTCTGTGCTCTAGAGTGCAGCACCCAGGTATGCATGTGGGTGAACCATACCCCTCGCACCTCAACCCAGGGGTAGGGCATTCACCAGTGCTCTTCCAGTCCTGCACCCAGTGTTTCAGGAGTAAAGCTGGAAACTAGGGGAGGAGCAAGGAGAAATTTATCAGCCCAAATTTATACTTCTACAGTCTAGGCGCGTGCAGTCAAGCTAGAGAAAAAAATACAGGTTTCAGCATGCAAGTCACTGCTTTTGCCTACTTAGATATCTCCCTTATAGCAAGACTGATGGCTTCCTGGCAGAGATGATTTCTCACTGTTGACCATAACGGGACTCTAGATGATTACTCAGATGGAGACATCTCTACTCTGCATCAATGTTCAGGCAGATGAATCCTGCCAGGGTCCCAATCACTCTAACACATGCCTGTACACCAGGAGGGAGCACTCTGCTTCACATGATTAATGGCTCAGCATATTGGATGAGTTCAGGAGGATAAGGATCCTGTCTTTCTTGCCCCATAGCCCAATATAGGTTGTGTCCATCCAGCCTATAGCTCTCTCTCGAGTCATAGGAGTGCTGGGTTTCCATCCCAGCTCCAACACAAGCCAGGTGAGCAGCTATGGAGTAAAACTCCCCCCTCCTGTAAATCAGATTAAAAACAGCTCACCCAAGATAAAACAATTCACTTCTTGTCAGAGGAAGTGTTTCATTTGGCATTTTAACCCAATATGAACTGTTTCACTTTACCAAAAACTCTGTAAAGTTGTGGTTTTGGGTCAACCTCAAACAATTATTTTTTTCTGGATCACTGGCCAAATCAAGAAAACAATTACTTGCATATCTCTGCTTGTGACAATCAGACAAGGCAGTCTTGCCCTCTATTTGCAAAAACAGCACAAGGAGGTGAAAGAGCTGAGCCGTCACTAACATACACGCAATGTTGCCAGCTCCTGCTTTCCAGGGCCCAGGAAAAAAAAAGTGATTTTACAGGAAGCAGTAAAGTTAATTACTTCTTGAGCTCCTTTCCCTGGAGCAATAAGGGAGGGATGGGGCTGTGATTCAGAGAATGCACATGGCTTGGAGATTCATGGAAAAGTGTGCTCTGGTGCAGAGGTTAGTGAAGAAAAACAAAATGCAAGCAAAACCACACGTCACAGCCGGCATTGACGTTTCTAGGAAAGTGAGTGTAACCCTCAGAGCAGGCATGAGCTGAATGAGAGTCCAGCATCTCTATTGGCTGTTCCTAATTAGACTTATTAAAGAGTTGATCTAATAATGACTGATTCTGGCCCAAAGATGTTGATGATTAAATATTTGCAGTTTCTTAGAGATGTTCTGGTGATCTTTTTTAGTATATACACTGGAGGACAGCTCTACTCTTATTGCTGCCATTTCTTTTAGAAAATGAGTGCACGTAAGTCAGAGAAATTCAGAAAATGGGAATCAAATGCATTGCAAGTTCAGCGTAGTAAAGGAGAAATGCTTTCCAAGGCTGTTAGCTGCAGGTTCACATCTTCTTCTTTCTAGCAAACCTTACAGCCCTCCTTCATCCAAAGGGATTCACAATTGCAGACAGCACAGAGGACGCACTGTGTCTGTTCGAGCCACCTATCACCTGCAAAGTGATGGTCGGGGATGTAGCTGCCAGGCAGGATGCATGGGAATTGTGGGGTTTTGTTCACTGGTCATTCTTGGGGTGATTTCCATTGTGGTTTCCAATATGTCCCTTATTGTCTTTGATGTAATTTCCTTCTCCATGGAAAGGGACAATCTATTGAAGCAAATGACCTCTTGGGAGGACAGGGCTGAGACCAGCAATCTTCGCTTGCCCTTGACTTTTATATCTGGGATCAGGAACTAATTTCTCACCGTTTGTGAAATGATAGCACATTGTACAGCGGGCTGCGCCTAGTGAGCAGGGAATATTTGGGACCCCTAGGAAGAGAAGCAAACCCAAACGGGTCAGCCCGACGCCCTACATAGCAAGGTTTCCTGACCTTGCTATTTCTGTCTGAAATGTGAACTTACGGCCTAGCGTTTCCTCCTTCTTTGAGCAGACTGAAGGATTAGGGTCAACCAAGGCAACACCCAAGAAAATGTGGGTGTTGGGCATGCCTCTGGGAGTAACACAGAAGCACACATCCTAAATTTCAGTCCTAAAATGCCATCTGAGGCTGCTGCCTAAAAAATCTGCTGCTTTAGACTTTGTGGAGCCACAGGGCTCTGGATTTCTATGCAAGGTCCAGCCTTCCAACCTGGACCCCACAGTGCACAGCTTCAGTGTGTCTGATTTTTTAGTGGTTCTAGCAAAAAGTCCAGCACTTCTTAAATAGCTAACATTATCATAAATTGCAGTCCGTGCGTCATTTTCAGACGCAGTCTTCCATGCCTGCAATTTCCTACCACTGGATCTTGATCTGTCCTTATCTGCAATATTAGACACCGTTTTGCTATCAGTAATCTGCACCCTATGGGTGGATTTTTATGCCATGACTATTATTCATAAACTTCACTTTAATAAACTGAAAGATGGAGCTCCTTCTGTTTGTCACACTCAGGCAGGTTTTTCCAAAACTTGACTCATCCTTGCAAGTCTTTGTCTACCTTTTCCGGCTTGACAACATATTTTAACAATGTATTTATCAGATATAGATCCAGTAGTTTATCTTGGTCTCCCTAATATTGTGTGCAGAAATCACACCACCTCTTTCTACTCAGTTAGCATTTCCCTATAAATGAATTTTTGGTTCATGTTCATCATCCCAGTTCCCTTATCTTACAGTGAGCTTCCATTAGGTGGTTATCTCAAATGATCTCCAAGTCATTTGTGGGGTCATGGCTTTACCATTTCTCATATCATACGTATGATCTGTGCTGTCTGTGCCTTGATATAAGTCCTTGTGTCCGATGGGTTAAGATGCATATCGTTCCCTTGAGACTGCCTTACTATGTGAACTGGATTGGCCCTTTACCTGCCATCTCTCCACTTTTCTAAGACTACTGTACCTCAACCCCGGCCAGGTTGGTGGGCAGCTCACTCTGCTGGGGCTGTGCAGCCTGGGTGGGGGTTTGCTACGTGGCATGGTCAAAGATTTGCCATGTAGGATGACACCACACCACAGGGGAAACAAGTGACTGCCTTACCATCTTCCTCATCAAGATGAGAAGAAGATTTTAAGTGATTCCTGTGTGCTTTGAGGAAGAAGCTAGTTACTGCATAATACAGTTTTTTCCTCTGCTGCCCTTATGTTTTCCATCATCAGTGAAGCATGGCTTTTGCCAGGGTACTCTATTCTTCCCTTGTCAGTGGAGAAGAGCAAGTCACAGAGCACCTGGCCAGTTTACTCGCTGCTTCCCAGGCTTCTGGAGGTGGCTGAGCCACTTGACAGCTAAAAATTTACACCCAGCCCCTGGTGCTGCAATCTGGTGCCTGTGGTGCTCACAGAGAGCTACTCTCTCCCTATAATAAAGCTATCAGACCCTCAGTGCGGGCTCTCTCTGCTCTTCACCCAAACCAGGGTGGACATGGCTGTTGTGTTTACCACACCACTGTGCAGGTATGAGATTTGGATGCCGTACAGAAAATTCGTCCAGCAGCTGGAGAAAGACGCACCAGAGGAATTTCTAGCTTTGCTCTGAATGGGATAGCAAGACAGGCTGTGCAGCAAAAGCATTTTGCAGCTTGCTGAGTGCATCACCACTGGGGTATGATTAATGAAGGCCCAGCCGCAATGGGACAGACGTGTGGCTCAGATGGACACAAAAACACCCAAGAACTCTCCAAAAAAGTGCGTGTCAGCCAGGTCTTTTGAATTACCACTTGCAAAAAGGCAACAATACAGCAACTACTTGGGGAAAGGCTTGTGCAGAAACAACAGCCCTGGGAAAGAAAAAGCACCCAGGGTGAACACTGCAGCAGCAGGGCAGCACCGCTCCTTCCAGCTGCACCACTGCCAAATCCATCTCTCGAGATCAGAACCAAACTTGAATTGTATTTTAATCAAAATTCAATCACATTAGGAAAGAAATATGCTTTTAAGACAGATACCCACTGCAGAGGGAAATAGAAGCTAATTGGTTTGCAAAAGACCCCATAGCCAAGGCCGAGAATCCAACATGTGCCCCGGTGGGTGAACCATGGGTCAAGCAGCAGCTACAGGTACAATCCCAGTGGTTTGTTACTCATCTTACGGACTCCTCCTGCCTGGAATTTGCCAGTGGAGACCAGTGAATGAGGCAGTTGTACTTCCCTGTTACAAATTCATAACCAGAGGGGACTGTTATGCTGATCTTTTCTGATCTCCTGCTGGTCACAGAGCAATAGCCATCCAGCCCCTTTTATGGCTAAAGAAGAACAGATGCTCCAGCAAGATGTTAAATCTTCAACCAAATGCTGTGTTTACACAGAATCCTCCATGTTTAAAGGCTGTGGGATAAACTTTGTACTTTGCTAGGGGAGTGGAAGAGAAGGGAAACATCCTCTTTACCCTGGAAAGCTGGTCTTATTGCCTGGAAAGAGGATAACACCTCCTGCACAGAAAACATCTACACTCTGGCCAGACTCCAGTTTCTGAATCTTCTCACTAAATATGAACATAAAAGAAAGATACAAGGAGGGAAGAAAACTTAGAGGGGTCAGGGCACAAAACAAGATGCAGTTATGGAGAAAACATGAGAGCCACCAAGCATTAATTCCCTGCATGGACATGGCCGTGACTCTGTGAGGGCTCTTGCTGTGCCCCCATGGAGCCCCACAGAGCTCCATCAGTGCTGCCGAAGGGAGGCTTTGCACTGTGCTGTACCACGCATGGTAAAGATGCCCCAACACCCTCATGGTTTATGTGGCCAGGAGTATTTTGTGGTGTGCAGGGTACACAGCGTGACACCATATACACTGGGATTTTCTCACGTGCCATGACTTCCAAGCGCTCTTTCTCAGAAAATAAATGTATGATGGTGCCTTTCTGCTACCCATCCCTCCAAACACAAATAATGTGAGTATCACAAGTGTGTCTAATTCACATGAATAATTTATGCAAAGTAATAAGTTCCTGATACCAATAAACAGAATAAATACAACTCCCAGAGACCACATTACAAACTAGAATTCATTTTTACACAGATATAAAACTGTTATGATCAAGTAAGGGGAGACATAATCTCCATCAATAACACTTCCTTATTTCTTCATTGTTTTATTTGCACAGTGCTACGTCTCTGTATAGTGCACAATCCATCCAGCTGTCCTGGGGATGCCTACGAAGCTATTCCAGCAGGTATTATATTAATAATTTCTCATCACCAGGCAGACATTGTTGGAGGCTTTTCTTGTTTCGCTTGCAACATTAGATCACTTTTAGCAACAAGCAGACTAGGATCTAAATATATTTTCCCCTGCAGATACTGAGACACAGTCTTATTTGTAAAATACGTATTTTCACTGCTGTCCTAGTTTCGGCTGGGATAGAGTTAATTTTCTTCCTAGTAGCTGGCATAGCGCTGTGTTTTGGATTTAGCATGAGAATAATATGGTAACACACTGATATTTTAGTTGTTGTTAAGCAGTCCTTATACTAAGTCAAGGACTTTTCAGCTTCCCATGCTCTGCCAGCAAGGAGGTGCACAAGAAGCTGGGAGGGAGTGTAGCCAGGACAGCCGACCCAAACTGGTCAAAGGGATATTCCATACCATGTGACATCATGCTCAGTATATAAGCTGGGGGGAGTTGGCCGGGGGGCAGCAATCGCTGCCTGGGGACTGACTGGGCGTCGGTCAGTGGGTGGTGAGTGGTTGCATCACCTTGGGGTTTTTTTTTCTTCCTGGGTTTTGTTCCTCTCTCTCTCTTTTGTTGTTTTGCTTTCCATTACAATTTATTAATGTTATTATTGTTGTTGTTATTATTTTATTTTATTATTTCAAGTATTAAACTGCTCTTATCTCAACCTACGAATTTTCTTACTTTTGTTCTTCTGATTCTCTCCCCAGTCCCACCGGGGGGGGGAGTGAGCGAGCGGCTGGGTGGGGCTTAGTTGCCAGCTGGGGTTAAACCACGACAACTGTTAATTTCATAGTGGTATTCACTGCACAAGACATAAAACAGCATTATTGGACACCAGTAGCATGTCTGAATCCAGCAGCTGAAAGTCAGTGAAAATACTCAGTGTCACTGGTTGTTTGTTTTGATTTTTGCAGATTTTTTTTTTCCATTCAGGTCCAGATCGTCTTTTCCCAGCTTCTACCATTTTATCATTCACTAAAGGATTTGAGAGCTCAACAGAAACATTTTGATGCACCGTCTATTTAGCAGTGTCACTTTTATGGCTGAATTCTGTGGACAACCCTAATACCCTACCTTTCACGTAGCAACCCTTTCCTTAAAATGGGGGAAAAAAATCCTTTACTGGGTAACTACTGTTTTTCTTCACTGATACCTGATTTTCTAAACTGCTTAGCAGCTCTGAAGAGCACAGACTGTGCAACAATCACCTAAAATTCATGTACTTTCATTTTTGGCAGGAATTTAGGATTGTCAGTAAATAGGTAAAAAAACCTGATTTAATACTTTGCAACTTTTTAGACTTAGCTAGCCAGATTACAGCAAGGACAATATTCAGCTGCATTTACTAAGCAGCACAAATTAGAATCATAGAATCATATCATAGAATGGTTCAGGTTGGAAGGGACCTTTAAAGATCATCTAGTTCCAACCCCTCTGCCACGGTGTCGTGGTTTAACCTCAGCCGGCAACCGAGCACCACCCAGCTGCTCGCTCACCCTTGCCCCAGCCGGTGGGATGGGGAGAGAATCGGAAGAGTAAAAGTGAGAAAAGTCATGGGTTGAGATAAGAACAGTTTAATAATTGACATAAAATAAAGTAAAATAGTAATAGCAGCAATAATAATAATAATAATAATAATAATAGAATATACAAAGCAAGTGATGCAATTGCTCACCACCCACTGACTGATGCCCAGCCAGTCCCTGAGCAGCGGCACCCCCGGCCAGCTTTCCCCCGGTTTTTGTTCAGCATGACGTCCCATGGTATGGAATGTCCCTTTGGCCAGTTTGGGTCAGCTGTCCTGGCTGTGCCCCCTCCCAGCTTCTTGTGCACCTCCGGCCTGCTCAGTCGGTAGAGCATGGGGAGCTGAAAAGCCCTTGACTAGTGTAAGCACTGCTCAGCAACAACTACAACATCCATGTGTTACCAACATTATTCTCATGCTAAATCCAAACCACAGCACTGTACCAGCTACTAGGAAGAAAATTAACTCTATCCCAGCTGAAACCAGGACACATGGGCAGGGACACTTTCCACTAAACCAGGTTGCTCAGAGCCCCGTCCAACCTGGCCTTGAACACTTCCTGGGATGGGGCATCCACAACTTCTCTGGGCAACCTGTTCCAGTGCCTCACCACCCTCATAGTGAAGAATTTCTTCCTTATATCTAATCTAAATAAATCTACCTGCTTTCGGTTTAAAGCCATTACCCCTTGTCTTATCACTACATGCCCTTGTAAAAAGTCCCTCTCCAGCTTTCTTGTAGGTCCCCTTCAGGTACTGGAAGGCTGCTATAAGGTCTCCCCGAAGCCGCCTCTTCTCCAGGCTGAACAACCCCAACTCTCTCAACCTGCCTTCATAGGAGAGGTGTTCCAGCCCTCTGATCATCTTTGTGGCCCTCCTCTGGACTCGCTCCAACGGGTCCATGTCCTTCTTATTTTGGGGGCCCCAGAGCTTAATGCAGTACTCCAGGTGGGGTCTCACCAGAGCAGAGTAGAGGGGCAGAATCACCTCCCTCGACCTGCTGGCCATGCTGCTTTTGATGCAAGCCAGGATACGGTTGGCTTTCTGGGCTGCAAGCACACATTGCCGGGTCATGTTGAGCTTCTCATCAACTGACACCCCAAAGTCCTTCTCCTCAGGGCTGCTCTCAATCCATTCTCCGCCCAGCCTGTATTTGTGCTTGGGATTGCCCCAACCCATGTGCAGGACCTTGCACTTGGCCTTGTTGAACTTCATGAGGTTCGCACAAGCCCACCTCTCAAGCCTTTCAAGGTCCCTCTGGATGGCATTCCTTCCCTCCAGCGTGTCAACCATACCACACTGCTTGGTGTCATCGGCAAACTTGCTGAGGGTGCACTCAGTCCCACTGTCTATGTCGCTGACAAAGATGTTAAACAGCACTGGTCCCAATACCGACCCCTGAGGAACGCCACTCATCACTGGTCTCCACTTGGACATCAAGCCGTCAACCACAACTCTTTGAGTGCGACCATCCAGCCAATTCCTTATCCACCGGGTGGTCCATCCGTCAAATCCATGTCTCTCCAATTTAGAGACAAGGATGTCGTGTGGGACAGTGTCAAATGCTTTGCACTACTCCAGGTAGATGACCTCAGTTGCTCTTCCCTTATCCACCAAAGCTGTAACCCCATCATAGACAGCCACCAAATTTGTCAGGCATGAATTGCCCTTAGTGAAGCCATGTTGGCTGTCACCAATCACCTCCTTGTTTTCCATGTGCCTTAGCATAGTTTCCAGGAGGATCTGCTCCATGATCTTGCCGGGCACAGAGGTGAGACTGACTGGCCTGTAGCTCCCTCAGTGGGAATCTCTCTCATGCTCAGCATAGAAAATATCAGGTCCCTTTGGAGGGGAAACACCTACCTCTGCAACTCTTAAATGCAACTGTTAATTGTCAGGCTGGAAGTGATGGCTGGCTACAGACAGGAGCTGTAGATGATAAAGGGAAGGTGAAAAGAGAACAAAGGCAGCAGCCAAGTGCAAAGCCTGTGTGCTGTGGGGGGCAAAGCCATGGGGACGGGCAGCCTGGGGACACAGCAGGTCCCTGGCAGAAGGGCCAGTTCGAGCAGGATCTGGAAAGGCAGCAGGTCACGTGTGGAAGAGCTGAGTTTGGAGACAGAGGCTAGTGTCAGCATCCACTCCCTGGACTCTGGCGCATCCGCACTTTCTTCTCTGCTCTCACCTTCAAGCTGCAAGCCAAGTCTGGGATCAGCTACACAAAAGGATGTCATGGGAAGGTGAGGAAGGAGAAGATTGTGGACTAGCCCAGCTGACTCAGATGCCGGGAAGAACCGTGCAGGGCGTGCATGGAGCTGCAGGCTCAGTTCTGGCAGAGCTGCCTGTGCTGCCCAGCCACGGGTGCAGGCAGGGTCTGCTGCATGGGTTACGCTCAGGCCACCCTTCCAAGGGTTTAATCACACTGGGGGAGATAACTGTGTTTTAATGATGAAAGCTGAGGTGCCAGGGCAGGCTTTTACTGAAAAGAAAGGATGCCATAGCAATTATCTCAGATGCCTATCAGAGAACCTACAGCTCTTTGCTACATTGTACAGGTGTTGGGAATAAATTTAACTTGGTTTGTCTCCATCACTAGTCTGAGAACAATCTTCCAAAATGGCTCAGGGAAATAATAACACTAAAGCTGCTAAGAAAACTAAGGAGGTCTCTGATTGTTTTTTCAATTACTGTATTTTCAGGAAGAAATCTCTTTAAAATTACTTTCATATGAAGATTTCATTTTCCCACACAGACTTCGTGATTTTCCCTCTCATTTGATCTTTGCCCAGTTCAAAAACATGGGCAAGTGGAGGAGACCTTCTCATTTTTAAAAGGCAAAGCTTTGTTTTTAATTATTCATGATTTCATAGAGAAAGCTACCCTTGGAAAAGGTTTGATTTTATCAGGTGGCATAAGCTGGGAAGCCAATATCCACATGGGAGAAGTTGAGTTTTCTCCATTCGCACAGGTTTTTCAGTGGCCAAAGAGAAGAAAAATCCACACGCTCAACTAAATGCACTTTCAAAGTCTTGTAAAGAAGTTTGTTTTTCAAATATTTTGCTTAAAAATAGAAGCAGGGAATGAAAAAAGTAATTGAAAATTAGTGTCATTCCTTCAAAAGCAATTTCCTTCAGAGAAACACTGTTTCCCGAATAGAAAAAGATACTTATTTTTGGAATTTTTTCATGCTACTCCAATTAACACCATCTAGACAAATACTCTTTTTTCTGAGTATAGGACAAATCTAGCCAAATCCACACATATTGTTTTTATCACATTCCTGTGGCATTGGATATGGATCTTTTCTGTCCTCTAGTGGATCTAATGTCACTATTTAAAAACCCCGATGGCATTTTCCTGGGTGAAGCATATTTATGACCCACCTTGAAACAGAAGATATATTCTTCTTAGACATTTGCTGATACCACTACTTTTCTTGGCATGCTTAGCAGGAACAGGCTTAACAGCTCCTGCCATGAATCTGCCCCCATTTACTTTTCCTTCCCACACCACAGTGGGGATCTTATCTGGACAGTGGTTTTACCGTGTGCCCCAGAAGCACAGCTGGAGGAAGCCTCGGTCCTTACACCACCAAGTGGTATTTGAAGTTTGACCCTGGGTTCCTTTATACTAACTTTGGCATCTGGGTACACACTGCCCCAAGGCAGTTCTTCTTATCTTAAAATAGGTACTAAGATGGTTTGTATGTGTTGTCCTCTGGAAGTCCCTGATGCTCTGGGTTCCTCTGCAAGGAGCAGCTCAGGTTTGGGTAGCTACATTTAATTTCTCAGCTTGTCAACAGCACTGTGAGGACATCAGTGCTCTGTTGCCCATGCATATTTATTTTAAGTGCAGGATGTGAAGAGGGGACAGTCACTGTCTCTGGACAGTCCCATCATCTGAACAGGGTCTCTACACCAGTGTGAACATCACACACACAGTTCCTCCTGGGATTTGGTTTGTGCCAGAATTCAAAGCAGATTTTCTTGCTCCACGAAAGCATGATCAAAGCCTCCCTCCCTTGAACCGATTCCAGCAATATTCCTCATCAAAAAGCAAGGGAAAAAAAACCATATTTGCCTGTGGTTGTCTTCTAAATAAATCCCCCTATCTCAGGAGGCTCGGGGCTGCTTTCTCACCCCCAATCAGCTTCGGTGCTGCTGATAAGATTCTTCTTTTCTCTTCATCTCCTTTGGAAAAAATCCCCCTATTGTAGGAATTTGAGATGTTTACATCTGCTTATCTTCCTTCTGATCTCAGGATTCATATAATATTTCAACTCCCTTTTTAGCTGTATCATTAGTTCTGCAAAGATCACTGAGAAAAGCCTTCTTGCAAAGCTTTGCCTCTGAAGCCGGCCCAGCATCAGTGCCCCAGTGAGAGCATTTCCTCCTTCCTCTCCTCTGGCCTCAGCTCCCTTTATTTATCTTGATAGCTTGCAAAAGCTTGTTTTATTAAGCAAACCCAATGGCAGTTGTTGCAGCCAGACCCTGTTCCTCCTGCACCTCTGTACGTAAGGAAGGTTACATTGCCTCTAAGGTCTGTATGGACAGTTCCTGTAAAACACGACATTTCTACTAAAGGTTCTCTTTCAGAGGCACTTGCACTGTTTCCTTTCCAGGCAGCCATCTGGCACCTGCCTGTGCTGGAGACCTGCATCCATGACAGTAAATGGCAGTTTCTTTCCATCCATGTGCTGATCGGGCAGAGTGGAGATCCAGTTCTAAGCTCAAAGCTAAGCAAGTTGTGCCTGACGGCACATAACTCCTTCACAGGACATTTATAACCTCCCCCAGAGCAGAACCAGGTTTAAAACACACTACAAAATTGCAGGGGACCCAGGTGCCCTGGTACACGGCTTCAGCCAGGGATGTTCTTGCTCAGGTGCAAAGCTGAAATGATTTAAACGCAAGAGAGCCGAGATGAAATAGACTGTCCAAAAGCCTCCAAGGCTTACTTCTGTAACTGCCATAGTGGGTGCAGCCGAGCTGAGACCAAATTTCTGACTCCAGTGGGTGTTGTGGTCCTTGACCCCACTCTGAATGAAGCCATACCTTTATTGTCTCAGGGATATTACCCATAACATGGTTGTTCCCTTATGTACCTCTAAGACCACGCTACCTGGCCCGATTTTTATGTTCACTCAACTTATTTAGCATTGTGTTAGGCAGGCGAGGTGGGAGAGCATTTCAGGGGCGGGAACTGGCATTTCAATTCACCATGAAGCTTTATGATACACCAAGGGATGTTTCTAGTCAGCTGCATCTACACTGTCACACTGGAGCATTCCCAACTCTTGCTGTCCAGTGAGGATGTCTGATGTCCACTTGGGTCCTGCCCTGATACACACTCCCTTGGGAAGAAAACTCAAATGCAGCTGAAAAACTGGTGTACATTTGACTTCTACCACCTCACCCTGTGAGGTCCTGGCACACCAGATATGGCTCCTACAGTGGGGATGGTGTGCCAATGCAAGAGCCAGGCCCAGTGCCCATGGCAGTGTGAGGCTGGGTGTGATGTCTGGGAGAGCCTGTCCTGGTGTGTCCAAGATTGGTGGATGTCTGTGTGGGCTGCCCTGGGCACTGCCCTCTGCCTTGTCCCAGAGCATGCACTGTTGTACTGCCAATCACC
Source organism: Aptenodytes patagonicus (assembly GCF_965638725.1). Classification (NCBI taxonomy): domain Eukaryota; kingdom Metazoa; phylum Chordata; class Aves; order Sphenisciformes; family Spheniscidae; genus Aptenodytes; species Aptenodytes patagonicus. Next base: position 16,489,586 of record NC_134963.1, read on the forward strand.
GAACACCCCCTCCACAGCCATCTGGCAAGAATTTGGGGACTGAAGTCACCCTATAATCTCCTGCTTAAGGAGGGCTGCATAACCCAAACAGCAAAGGGAACACAGTGTTGTCCAAAGCAGAGGGCTGGCAGTAAGACTGCAATGCCCCAGCTGGGCGACTGTTCAGGTCTATGTGCCGTAAGCACATGGCCATTGCATGCCACCAGTAACACCAGTTATGATGCTCAGTGAGACAGCAGTAATCCCACAGCATCAATATTCCTTGGGACTCACTAAGTAGAGAGTATCAAAGGGAGAGCATCTTTCTACCAGTCCCATCAGTGCCTTACATAAAAGTTAAAATTACCTTCTCTACCCTGTCCTCAATCCTCTTAAATCCTACCCCAATTTGCTGGCCTGGGAATGACGGCCAGCACACTCACCTTCTGCAGATCCCTGTCAGAGCTGGTGCTTTCAACAGCTCGCGTCTGCCCTGCACCAAAACAGCTAACACTCATCTGTCTGTGCGAAAACACATTTTAATTGAGCAGCCCCACTCACCGAGGAATTTAGTTAAGTCTGTAAAGCTGCTTGCTTTTATCGTATATGCCATTCTGCCAGTCTTGATGTTGTCGGCAAGTTTTAGATTTATTTTTAGATAATTGATAGAAATGTTGAAAAGTACAAAGGCTTCACTGTTTCCTTGAGATCCCAACAGAAATGTCCCCATTCAGTGACAGTTTTGTGTTGATTACTAGTGTTTTGTAGTCTGTTGTCACTTCCCAACCCATTTAACATGGATTAGGTAATGCTCAATACTAATGTTTAAAAACAGAATATGATGTCAGATCCCCTGAAAAAGCCTTTTATGGGTTATATCTGTCAGCTCCATGCTGAGGGAGACTTCAGTGCCCTGAAGCCCAGCTATTTTGTCAGTGTGACCTGCCCTATTCACACCATGGACAACGGTCCTTGAACCTCATGACCAAACAGCACAGAAGCAAAATTCAGACTTTAAGGTCCAGGAACCTCAGCCGAAACAGGAATTCGCTCTGCCCTGAGGACTGGCCCTGTTGAAGCAGAGCTCCTGTATTCCCAGTCACTGCTCCTCTTGAAGGAAGTCTTGCGGTACTCCAGCAGTAGCACAACCTTTCTGCAAGGTGTTGACCTGCTCCTGCTGCTTTTCTCAGCACACCCCTGTGATGTTATCAGCACAGTGAATGGGTTACCCATAGGGATAGGGGAAAGGAGCTCTGCAGGGGCCATGCTCAGCAGGTCAGCTGTTGCCCTGCTCCCCAAAGTCATCGTGGTTCTGACCCTGAGAGCGTTGCAGCATCAAGTGATGCCTGATGTGTCCCTGCATCCCTCTGGCCCTATAGTGACCTGCCTGGTCCTCTCCCTCCGCACAGCTCCGCTCTCGCTGTCCTGCCCACCCACCAGGGTGGCGGGATGAAGGCAGCTCTGATGGTCTCCCTCCGGCAGCCTTGTCTGGGCTCATTGCAATTAATTCTCCCTCCTGTCCACTGACTCTTTGAAGGTGTAAACACCGGGCTGTATGAGTGCTTGGCAGGAGTCCAGGAGCAGCTCGATGTGTCAGGATGCAATAGGCACTTGCAGTGGGAATTTTTATTGTTTTTTTTATCATCAAGCTCAGCTACAAACAAACCTTTAATTAATTCCTCCACAAAGTTCTGCTGAGCTCGTGGCCTCCAATTCTTCTGGGAAGCTAATTAACCTGATCCTCTCCCTCCATGCTCCTTTCTCAAGATTGTCAGTTTTCACTGTTGAATCTTAATGCCTTTTACTGGTGTAACAATCTGCTCTTGTTCACCAGATGCCTCTCGCCCCCAGTGCACAGGCTACATTTCTTTTTTGCCTATATGAGCTCATGCTACAGCTGCTTGAAAATCAGCACAGCTCACACTTCTTTGCAGGAAAAATTGACTTTTTGCAAAATTTCCCCTTAGCACTGGAAAAGGAAACCACCCAGGAATTTCAGTTTTCCACTAAAATGTTCAGTTTTCAAAAACTGTTGGGTTTTTTTTCTGTGAAAGCTAAAGTGCTATGGAACATGTTCCTGTTTCAATGTTTTCAGTGAAAACTTGAGGAAAAAGAAACCAAACTGATATCAGCACAGATACAGATGTACGCAGGCATTTTGGGCAAAAGCGTATTTTTCGGGGGTGTGGGGGGGTCCGTTTCACTCGGCTCCATCTTGATCAAAAGCCCATTGATTTCAGGCGTGAGGCACCCAGGCTGTTTTCGACATGCATCTCCAGCCTTGCAAAACATTCCCTGGAGCTGAGAAAGAGAAGCTCATAAAAGTAATTGAGATGTTTTGGAGTCTGTGCTTTTAGTCTTCTCGTGACTCAGTTCCCTGAGATTGATGTGGGAGTACTGAGCTTTCCAACCTGCCCCAGGGAGTGACACTGGGTGCAAAAATGCTTGCAAAGCTTCAAGACACTGATGTGCACCGTGAGCCAGTGGCCATGGAAATGCTGAAGGCAGAGGTGTGGGGTCCAAGTGCAGGGGAATGAACTGGCAGCCGAGAAGCAGGGAGTCAAGTGTGGGACGTGACATCACTGTGGGATATGGGCACAAGACCCATGTTTGCACCTTGTGGGAAAGGCACAGCCACTTGGTTCTGTATAAAAGCAAGGTTAGGACAAGGTGTTGCAGCACTCCCCAAGTACAGGTGGGCTTGTTTAGTCACGACTCACAGAGATCACCCTCTGCAGCAAAGCATATCAGCATTTTCCATGGTGGAAAAACCTTGTATGATGCTGTAGCCTAGGGACAATGACCCCCATCTAGGAGGGATTTCAGGGATTTCACAAGAAGCCCAACATGCAGCATGAGAAGGAGCAGGGGGGATGCCCTGGGACCTTTCTTGAGGGACAGAAGCAGAGGAGGGACCAGACCTGTGTTCCTCATCCTTGACAGAGCTCCCAAGGCTGGGCTGGGGGGAGAGGAGATGGCCTCTGCCTGACTGTCTCGGGGACCGGTGCCTAAGTGCAGGCTGCTATTTCCAAGCTTTTGCTTCCACTAGAGAAACCTGAAGTAGAATCAGTTTAACAGATTTTTTTGTTGAACACACAGTTTTCCTCTTTTCAGCCCTCTTGGCAGTGGGGGGGAATGAAAATACACTGACATTTCTGTTGGGTCCAAACTCTTCTGGCCACTTAATGCCTCAAAGATTATTTGCATGTTGGTATCATTTATACCACTCTTATTAGAGATGGCTGGGAAATGCTGCCTGTTAGCTAAATGTTTGGGAAAGAAAAGAATAGAAATATCACAATTTTGGTCGTGAGGTTTTTTGTGGGGTTTTGGGTGGGGGTTTTTTGTTTTTTTTTGTTTTTTAACCTGTGTGTCATCCTCAAAGCAGTCAAATCATAGAAATTTTGTTTGCTAAAAGGGAGGAGGTTGGGACTGACTTTCTGGCAGTTTGCTGCTCTGACAAGCCAAATCCCGTATGTGTTTTGAGTGGATTAGATGGCAGCAGCACCAAATTCTGCTCTCCAAATGCCCTGCTCTCCAAGCACCTGGAAAGCGCTGCCTACAATGGTGTTAAAATAATCTCCCTATTTTACAACGGTCTTGAAAATGTCCAGGGCCAGCTGGGAAGCACTCAGATACCATAGCAATAAGTACCAGGGCATTTATAGTGCTATATTCAGGGCAGGGCTGGGTGAAACAGGCCACACATTAAGCAGTGCCCGTGGAAAGGAGAACAGAGCAGTCGTTCCAGCCCGAGTGCTCTCCAGGTTGAGTGAGGTGAGACTGTGTGGGAAAACTGTGAGATCATTTAGCATCATCCGAAGGCATGCTTGCAAGGAGTCTGCAGCAAGACTACATGGAGAGGCAGCCCTGGTCTTCCTACTTCTATAGCATTTGATTGGGCATCACCCTGCTGCAAGGTCACTCTTCAAGCCAGGCTTTCCAGCTACAGCTGTCCATCTTGTGCGGGGGAAATGAGCATCTCCAAAATTGAATCAGAGCTGCTGAATTCCACTGTTAGTGAAACATGAGACTAAATGCAAAGAAGAAACCGTACATAAGTGAATATCAGTTTTCAGCCTCATTTGGGAAAGATGCTGATTGTTGCTCATTTAAGGATTTAAATTCTCTGCATGTGATGAGCCCTGGATGAAAATGCAGCAGTTTGTGTCCAAATCCCACCTCTGCTATCACCCTTTAAGGTCACCTGGGGCATTTTACCCACTCAGAGCCTCCATTTCTCCCATGAGTAATGACAATATAGGGCTGAGCCCTTCCTAGAGAGACTGAGCTCTGGAAGAGAAGTACTGCACAGGAGCTCTGCCTCTCTTCATAACTCTTGTGACACAGGTGGCTAATGACTCTGTTAACCTCTCTGCTTTGGCTAGGTTTTGCTGTTGCAGGTTGTGGCAAAGGATGGAAAAGATCCCAGGAGTCCTAGCGTAACAGCCTGCCAGCCCAGCAGCATGGTCCTGGGTCTCAGGGTACAAACACCCTTCCAGGGACTGGTCCCTGTTACCCGGTGAACCTCCTATGGCCAGCATAGCACCTGGACTTTGTCCCCCAGGTAGCCTGCAACCCCCCCAAAACAGGAGACAGCACCTTTGAGTGCAGGTGCCCAGATCTCAAGTGGGCTAACACAAGGCAAAACAGACTTGCAGGAGGGAAGAGGGGGAGGACAGACTTAAAATAAGATTGCTGGGGAAAGCAAAAAAAGAAAAAAAAAAAAACCACCACCACACACCCTCTCAAATTCGCATGCTTTGAAAATGTGTGAGTTTCTCTGAGGCTGCAGAGATGACAAAGAAGGAGCTCCAGGGAATGGATCTAGGGAGGGGGCCTCCATGGAAATGAGAAAGCCCCATATAACAGTACTGCTTTACAAAGGCCCTGCAGGGGTGGAGAGGGATGCCAGTTATCCCATCACAGCATATTAGTGCACTTTGTTTCTATATTATTATCCTCCTGTTGCTAGAGCCATTAAAAACTGTCTCTAAATAGCTCTGCATGGTGATTTACTAATTGAGTTAACTTGGCTGCAGTAGCTTTGGTGCTGAAGGATGTGGTTTGTGATTCGATAAGACCATTGCCCCTTTCAAAATGAACAACACATTAAGAGGTTTTTCTAGGTCATGCTAGACTGCTCAGCACAGCACTCTGCCAAGCACTGCACAGCCCAGGGCCCGTGGCCCCAACCCAAACCAGTCAGTCATTACAGCTAATGAAGGTCTGTGCTTTCCTTCCCCTGGAGGAGGCACGGAGCCTGAGAAAAAACCAGGAGCATCTTCAAGCCGGAATCAGTCTCTTCTGCCTCAAAATCCAGGGAAGGCCAGGTCAGGCTGCTTGGACTTTCCAGGTCCTGCTGCACAGCTAGTGAGTCTCCATGCTCCCAGGGTAGGCACGTGCTCAGATCTCCCCCCAGAATGAAACCTTGCTTGTAGACCTCAGTTCAGAGCACAACAATGCTGTGGCATGATGGTCTTTCAGGGCAAAAGCCACTGGTCCCTCCCCTGCACTTGTTATGCTGTCTCTCCCCCAGATCTGCCAGCATCATGCTGACCCTGGCCAAACCACTTGTTCTAGGAGCAGCAAATGTTGGGTCAGACTCCTCCTCACTAGGACACAACTCAGATGCATCTCCCAAGGCAGCAGTCGGCGCACAGAGGTCCTGGTCTGCCCACAGGAGAGTTGATCGAGTTGATGGATCTCATTGCTCTTCCATGCACATGCCTATAGTGTTAGGTGAGCTAGTTCTTGAGTTCACATGGGGGCCAGCCTCCTTGTCCACACTAGCCAGCACTGGTGCGCATTTAGCTGAGCTTTGTTGTGTCTTCCCTTGGCAGGAAGATACAAGGCTGCATGGGGCTCAATCACAGCAACCAGTAGCACAACCTAGAAGCAAGTTGTGTGATGCTGAGGTCCCACCAAACCTCAAGAGCTGCACCAATCCACAGAAAGAGTCAGCCCAAGGGGACAATAAGATGGCAGCCTACCAGTATGTTCATTTAGGTCTGGCCCAGTGTTTCTCAGACCCTTGTGTCCTCCAGCTTAGGCTGACAAAGAGTCTGAGGCAAACCCTACATTTCTAACATCGCAGAACTCAAAACAAAGGGATTCTTCTTCCCTCAGTAGTGCTGAGCCTTACACCTTTGCCTGCACCATTATCCCAGAGGAGCAGCCAAGGGAACTGCAGGGGACAGGCATGGGAGAAAGCAAAGCTGGAAAAGGGCTGGGGACAAACTATGAGGAAAGACCACTGCAGCCAGGGTCCTGGAGCAACGTTTCCACCAAAGTACTTTCAGCCATGGAGATGCATTCGAGAAGACCTCCCACCAGTGAGCAGCTCCTGTGTCACACCTGCCTATGCCTGCATTGCTTCACAGTGGCAACAGCAGCTGAATCTGCCCAGCTCAAAGCACGGAGGGGAGCTGCAACACAGCAGAGGAGACAAAGCTGCTCTCCTTGCAGCTCAAGCACCGGCCAAGCGGATGTACTGGAACGTGAAATAAAACCCCATTTAACAAGAAGCCTGAAACTTTTTAAAAAGTTAAATCATCTCGGATGGAGCCTGGTTCCCTCCTGTCAGCCGAGAACTTCAATTGACAGCCAGACGAGAACCTGTCAGGGCTGGGCTGGAGTCATTAGCAAGATCAGAGTCCTGGCAGAACAGCGGGATGCTGGACTAGATGACCTAATTTGCGTCCCTTCTAGCTCAAAAAAGTCTGTGATGTATTTTTAATGAAGCACACACAATAAACTGCTAACATAATATTAGAGGCTCACTTCAAAGCTCAAATAGGCAGGGAAATCAAGGTGAAAGTTTCTGAATTCATCATTATTATGTGTCACTCATCTTCACTATGACAACCCCTGGGCACACCAGATGCTTCCTCTCCCGTCTTTGGTACATGGTTTGGAGCCCACACTCCTCCTCATTTTTTTCAAGCAAACCAGAAAGAACCTGGAAAGTATAAAGCTTGACCAGACACCCCTTATACATATATGCATTGTTCCAGCCCCACAAAAGGTTTTGCAAGCAGCAAAATTTAGTGACTCTGGAGAAGGCTGAGGTCATACCTTAGACAAGCTTCAGGCCACCTGGGTTGCCTTTTGTTCTGCTAGCCCCTTTTCATCATATAGCTGGTGTCTGTAAGGTTTATGATTTCATGACATGTGTCAGGGAGCAGCAAGAGCAGGGCTGCTCCCTCAGGGAAGGCAAGCCAGGAGCTGAGAGGGATCCCACGGCTGGAAGGGGCCCCACCAGCCACAGCCTGTCCCACAGGACCTGAGTGAGGAAACAAGACCAAGAAATTGTGGCCAGGTCCAGCCAAGAGTCCACATCATAAGGCAATATCACAGCAATGAGGCAGGTCTGAGGTGAAGCCAGGAAGTCAATCCACAGGTCAGGACCAGGTCCAGTGATCACCAAGCAGGTCCATAGTGACGGGACAGGTCCAACGTCAAGCCATGAAATCAGCCCACAGGTGGGGTTCAGAGCAGCAGGGCTCTGTAGCCAGGCACAGAGATGACTATGGCTGAGCTGTAGACCAGCAGTCCTCCAGCATGGCTCCGACAGGGACTGAAGGCACCAGGGTGAACATAAATAGAGCTCCTGGGCCCACAGTTTGGGTGGAGACCCCAAACAAGGCTGGTCAGGACCATTAGGACCTATTAGTTAACTCAGGGCCCTGGCACAATGTATGAGCTGCACCAGTGATATAGAACACACAATGAAAAACGGGATGTCCGTGTGTCAGAGTTTTCTCCTTCCCAGAACTATTAGGCCACTCTGTCAGGAGAAAACAGATTTTTTTCCCCGCAAACACCTATTCCTTCTGGGATGGCCCTTGTTTCACCCAGTGGTTGGAAATAATCTCTTAGGTTGTTTAAAGACCACGGCTCTGGTGGAAATAAGTAATATATTCCAAGGGTGGAAACAAATCAGAAGCTGAATGCTCCTCTGACTGCACTTAAATATTCCTGACCCCTCCAGGTTACAAAAGTTGGCCAAGAACAATCTGGTCAAAGACCAAAGCACCTCCCAGGTCCAACCAAACCAACAACGCTGCAAGAACTTACCCATGTGGAGTCTGGAGGACCTTGGTATTGAAGCTCTCTGGTGAGATGCCGTTGCTGGAAACACTCCTAAAAGTGACACACAACCTCAAAACACACATAGTAAATTTAAACATCCCAGTGTACTTTCCACTCCCACCCCTAACTCATAGAAATTAGGTGTGCATATGAATGCATTCCCAGACTTCCTTGTTTGGGTGACTTCAAGTTGCTTTTGCTCCAACACCCTTCGTCCCCACGAGCCTCGTCCCCACAGTCCCAGCAAGGTCAGTCTGACAGCAAGGGAGGGGCAGTGAGGAGCAAAAAAAAAGCATTTAGCAAAATACAGAATTTAATAGTCTTGCTTGGAAACCTTGTTAAAATTTCTATTTTTACTGCCCAAAGCAAATGGGAACATTTAGTCCTAACGTCTTGAAGTCAACTTGAAATTCGTGTGAATGTCTGACATCGCTGGGTAAGGAGCGTGCCTGTTATCCAGCCTTGCTGCATCTTCTTTGAGCTCGGTCTCTAATTGTCATGCAGAAAGGGACTGAGCCTTCCAGATAACCTGGTGTTAATTTCACTGCGGGGCGGAGGGGAGGATGGAGACAGCTAATGAACGAGCAAAAGTGATTGATTCCTGTCTCAGTGTCAGGACACTGAACGGCTGTTTGTCAAGAAACAAGAAAATGTCACTGGGATTTGTAAGCGCTTGTAACTGTTACATAAAGCACTTTGACTAAGAATCACATAAGATAACTTTCCGAGACTGCTGCTCTGAGAGTGTGTTAATACAACCACTGGCTCTTCTTGACATTTCTGCAAACAACTTATAAATATTCCATGGGAGCAGCTGCTCCTGCTGCTGCTGTTGTTGAGGTTTGAATGGAAATATGGGGGGAGAAAAGAGCAGCTCTGCCCTTATTTAGCAAGCATGCAGCTACATAAGAGTCCTCAGTCAGCCCACTCCAGGGCTTTGCCCCAGTGAAAACAAAAAGCAGTCGAGCATCCTGCCCTTCTCCTGCTGAAGGAGAAGCTTGGACGTGTGTGAAGACCCAGCACAGTCTCCTCCCTAGAGGGGCTGGTGCCCCTCTGCACCCAGATGGGCGCTGGGAAAGAGGTTGAATGACTCACCCGAGGTCTCATATTGTGCTTGTGGCACTGCTGGAAATTGCAGCTCAGGCAGAGCCGTCTCTGTTGCTTTACCCCAGAGCTCAGAGGCTAATCACAGAGTTCCTCAAGCAGGGCAAGGCAGCGATGGGGAGGCTGATGTCTGGGGGTCTGGGGGAGGCAGCTCCATGTGTATTTGGGGACTGTCCATGGTGGGTGCTGTAAAAGAAAGATGCCGTGCCACTCCTCCCGGACATGGACATGCTAGTGCATAATGCGCCTTTCTGCTCACGGGCAGCAGGGAGGATCCCCGGCCTGTTGGGGCGATGGCAGGGATCACGCAGCATACCTGGTGAGAGATGCTGCTGCGCTCCTGGCAGCCTGCCCCAGGGACAGGCAGAACCACATCAGCTGTCCACGCCATGAAGCTTACGGTCCTTCTCTAGAGGTGCTGGATTAAACTGCACCCAACAAGCTTGTGCAGAAAGCAGAGCAGGATCTTACAGCTCAGGCAGCAGCAGGCACACATGCAGTGAGTTGCAGGAGTGCTGGTTTAAGCCCCACTGACCACAACCAGCCAATAGGTGCAGCTTCACTGTTTTAAAATGTTAGCTACCCACTCACATGGAAAAGTCCAGCACTCCCTCCTCATACTGGATTTTGCAGTCGTTCCCTTTCTGCTTTAAATGCAAGTGATAATACTCAAAACCAGCCACAGAACAACAAATGCAAGTGGGAGCCAGCCACAACCACACCACCACAGAGGAGGTGAGCCATGAGCAAACCACTGCCAACAGACCCGACCCACAAATAAATCACTGCAGATGGACCCTGACACAAGCAAACCACTGCAGATGGAGCCACCCACTACCAAAATGCTGCGAAGAAGCCCAGCCCGTGACTCATCCCAGCTAGCACGCCTGTGTTGGTGCCATGCAGAGTGCGGCAGCCTATCAAAAGCTATGATTTCATCCCAAAAGACGTTACTGGTTTTATGCTTGATGACAGCTGGGCCTTTTTGGTACCTGCTGACCTAGAACAAGTCTCTCAAACTGTACTGAAGGTGGGTCATTTCAAGATTTGAAGTCCCTTATCGTTTAGTGAGTGGGCAGTGTATACCTTTATTTTCATCGTGCCCCTCCTTTGCCAAGTCTCCATTCTCCCTATTTATAGATGCCCTGGGAAGCAATTCCATTAAGTCTCACCTGCCTCAGCATTTCCCCATGCAGTGCCCTAGTTACAGCTCAAATCAAGGGGTCTCTAATTAGTGTTTCTGTCCCTAGCCAGATTCAAACATTTGGGCTTGGCTTTATAGGGAAGGTCTCTGCATAATTTCACAGATTCCTTGCCCTCACCATGGTTGTACCCAGAGTTCGTGCTATCTCTGGAGCTTCCCATCAGCAATCGTGACACTGTGGTCCAATACCATCCCTAAGAAACCTTTGCCTCTCCTGCCTGTTCTCTGTTCTCCCGCCCACCCCATCTTTCAATGACTCTGGGTTTTTTTATCCGTTTCTGATTTTGAAAAGGAGGCAGAACGGCAATAGCTCTTCTCCCTCACTAATGACAGGGAACTAACCCAGAAACACAGTTTCGAATTAGAAAACCTTCCGGCCTTTATTTTTTCTATGCATCATGTTTGTTTGTAGCAAAACTTAGCAGCTCATATAATCTTCATGTCAGGGCAGAGAGATGTGGGAACACCACTTGCTCACAAGGTTTAGGAGATCCTGTTTAGGAGCAGAGATCTCAGCCCTGTGGAGTCACAGGCAGTTGGGCATTTGCTCCATGATCTTCTATGAGCTACTGGGGAAGGATGGGGCAGAGATGCCATCTGCCTGCAGCCCAGGGCCAGGGTTACAAACAGGTACTTGTCCTCACAGGCAGGTAACTGCAGGCACTACTGCCAGAAGCAGGTTCCAATCCCTGACACAGCATTGCCAGCTCTCAGCACTGTCCTGAGTCTTGTGAGATCTGGTGTTTCTCTGATGGTTCCCCGACTCAGAGTAAGACTGGGGAGACTTCAGCCTCAGATGAGAAAAGCTTGGAAACGTGGTCTCCAAAACCAGTATGCAGTAAGCAGAACTCAGATGAGCTTCATTAAGAAGCCCCACAAATTTAAGCTGATTTCAGTTTGGGGACCTGAGTAATGTTTTTCAGCAGTTGGAGAGTCACAGTGCTGCTGTCTGGAGGACCAGCTTGGAAATGGGAGTCCCCTGTCTCAGGAGAAAGGCAGAAGAGGCAAAGGCAACTTGCATGTCCTCTCACATCCAGTGAAAGAGGGGTAAGAGGGGAGGAAAGCAGCTGCCACAAACACATTTGAGGCAACTGTAGACTCCTGAAGTCTGAAGCCAAGAGAGACCATTAGCTCTGCCTGAGCTTGTCTCCCTCCGGGCATTGCACTTCTAGATCCCCTGCATGCAGCAAAATGACTGTTCCTGAAACACTGTTGAGAGCGCAATCTGCTGTGTGCAGTGGGCAGAGAACAAAGCTACCAAGGTCCAGTGCCAGGCCATGGTCAGCTTTGGCTGGTCTTGTCCCGCTCCCAGCCTCTGATGATCATGGTCATCTGATGATGTGTTTCCAGCAAGGCTGATTCAGCAGCTATAGCAATGAGGTTTAGACCCAGCCCTGTGAGGGACTTTCAACGCACAGACCCAGACTGTTCATCTTTTGCAGGCTTGGAGGGGCTCTGGACAGGGAAAGTGAGCAATCCTCAGGAGACCACAGCTTACGCTAGAACCGCTTGAGCTACATGTGTCAGAGCATCTAAGTCCTTTCCAATCAACATCTAGGATTTCTTATGAACCAGGCCATTAGTGGGGTTTCTTTCACACTGCATTACCCCTCTCTTCCTCCCTGGCTTTGATTGAAAAGGTCTTGCTGATGGAAATGGTGTCAAAGCCACAGCATCCTTGTATAGTTTTGATCTCAGTGAATCACAGTTATCTATTAAAAAAGAAAGCTTTCAAAACCAGTTTGATGAAATTACTTTTACATAAAATGTGTCCATGTCAGATGTTGCACCTTGGCAGCATTAGATGGGGATGACAGAGACGGGGACCTTTGGAGTGAGGCTCACCATACCCGTGTCAGGCACCTCATTTAGGATGGGACAAATCACCACCTGAGGGCACACGCTTTTGGACTCCACTTCCCCATCCATAGGCAGAGGTACAGTCCCATCTCCCTGCTCTCTGCAGGAGGATGGCAAGATGGAGGGAGGGGGCAGAGGATAAATACACTTCACATGTTACCACGAGAAGGAGGGGCATAATCATTTCCTTGGCGCCTGGTGGTGCTTACAGGTGGACCTGAAAACCTGGAAAAAGTGTTTCTCTTTTGGTACTGTTCCTGCTTGTTGCAAGGACAAGTGTGGAGCTCACAGCAAAGTATAAGTGTGGATCTGTGGAGGCAAATGCTGTCACAGAAGCAAGCATGAACACAATGTCTTTCCACCACTGCTTGAAGGCCTGTGTTTTTACTGCACCTTCAATAGTGGGCACTGCATTATCAAGGGTCTATATGGTGACAATGCGTAGGGGACACTACGTGCTGAGTTGTGCAGCACTGCGCTCTGTGATGGGGAGTCCATTCTTCCCAGGACAGTCTGGACTGCATCCCTCATCCATCCAGAGCCATTCTGGCTCCTCCCTGTTGACTTTGTTTATTTGATTTCACTCCTGGCATAAAGGACGTGAGCAGAAAATTGACTGTGACTTGCACAGCGAGAAAGGAAGAAAGAGAAAGTATCATGAGATGAGGAACAGTCAACAAGGTCCTGAGCCCTGCTGGGTAAATCCCATTTAACTCAGTGACATCTGAGTGTAAAATAGGTCTAGGAATAGCCGGAAGACTTGTGCCAAACCCAGCAAAGCACAAAGCAGAAGCAAAACTGCCTTTCTTTGAAGTCCTCAAACCCTCCCTACCCTCACCAACACCAGAGCTCACCCTTTACCTCTTCCAGCCTCCTACAGGTGTTCCTGCTGTCCACTGCATCCCCTTCTTCAATAATTTGTCATTCAAATGGCCTTCTAATGCCTGTAAACACAGAAATTGGCATCTGGACAGCAGGAAATCTAGGAAATTAGCACAAGGGACTCTTCTGGGCTTGTGGCCAATATATAGTCCTAGGAGCCACTGAAAGCACAGCAGACTCAAGCTCTAGAAAGCAGGAAGAGTGTCACTACGTTGGCATAAAGCGACTCCTAGCCCATGCAGGATAAGTGACAGTAATGCGCTAGTCTGCTTTGTGTTAACCACAGGGAGCATCAAAGCCAAACTCCCCGTGATACTGATTTGGGCATGGACAAGCCCAGATCTCAGCTCTGTTCAGGGCCCATTTAGTTGCTGTGGGGAAATGCCACAACACACAGCTGTTACCTCTTTTTTTTTTTTTTTTTTTAATTTCAGGTTCATCCTGTTTTTTGCCACCTCGTCTGGTTTCCTCATGCCCATAGAGCTGTGGGCACTGGTCCAAGCATTTTGACCACAAGACTCACTAACTACTGTACAAGGGAGACACGCGGTGTGCCCTGACACTGTGACCAAAACGGGAGTTTCCACAGCAGCCCGTCACAGCATCCAGCAATTCTCCTTCTGGCTTTTCTATGGGCTTTGGAGTGGTGCTGACCCCGTGGCCAACACAGGCTGAGCTGCTCTCTGCTACTGTGCTTCAACTTCAGGGGTAGGTTTGAATCCCTCAAGAGTCTGAATGATGCTTTTGCATGAGTAGGAGAGGACAGGTCCTGCTTTGGGCATGCAGGACCTCGGAAAATCCTTCAGCACTGGCATGAATGGGACAAATCCTAGCAAGTATGACAGAAAGCAGCTGTTAATGTACTGAACACTCACCTGCGTGTGTGGATAAGTATGCACACAAACTAGACATGCATGCAGGCATCAGGATTGTCAAGGCTGTCTAGCCTATCAAGGCACTTAGGAATCCCAGCACAGGGCACTGACTTCTTGCTTCATCCTTTGGGTGGGACAATGCATTTGCACCGAAACATGCCTGGCTCCTCTGCAGAGGCTGATGCTGGTCATTGAGCTGGGATGGCAACAGTCAGATCTGCTGGGATCCCAGGGCCATGCTGCACGGCATCTCCTGCCCAGCGATACAGAGGGTACTGACAGATCAGTCCCCATCTCAGTGCCAAGAGTGAGCTATTCACCAGTATGGGTCTATGCCACATCTTTTTGGCAGCCCCAGTGATGGATTTGGAGGAGACAGATCACAAATGCAACAGTTTGGGCATTGCCCTCCCTGACATTCACACAGGTGGAAACTGGCTGTGGCAGAGGTAGAAAGTACCCAGAAACACCCCATGAAGTTGTTGCAGGTGGGCCTCAGATACTGCCACACTGGCTGCCCAACTTGCAGCATCACAGACTCTCTGAGATGTGAGCCATCCAAGCATCCTCCCCTGCTTCTTCCCATGGTCGCTGTTCCCTTCTCGTGAACCATCAAGCCTAGAGCAAGGCTGGCACTCAGTAATGGCCCTGCTGATGTCCTTCACTCCTGGCTTGCGATGGTCGCTCCCTCCTCCACATGTGGTTGTTCTGTGAAGCTGAGCACCAGTCCCAGTGCTGTGAATCCCAATGGTGGCCAGTGCAGCCTGGAGACCCTCAGCCTGACTTGCACGCATAGTCCACTAGTGCATGTTCCCAGGACCTTGGTACACCCATGACACCGCTCTTACCCTTCTCTGGCCCACACTACATGCCACCGCATGTGACCAGCTGGTCTTGCATGCATAGACCTCAATACCTCAACAGTCTTCCTGAAGGGAGGAGCACAGAAGAAAATCTATAGTTTGATAAGGAAGAGCAACCTCCTGGCAAACTCTATGCACAACCCTGCTGTAACCTGGAGTACATGCGGAGTGCACAGAGGGGCTGTCTGCAGTACAAGGAGTGCACAGCTAGATCTAGGCAGGTGCTTTATGGCCCACTGTGTGGTATGGGGACACCCAGACATCAATGGTTTTATTTTCATAGCATCCTGAGGTCAAAGATGGGGGTCATACAGAAGATGAAGTCACTTGCACAGTGACTCCATGAAGCACTGGTGGCACAACCAGGAATGGACACCAGCTCTCCAGCACAGCCAGCCTGAGCTGCAAGGCCAGGAGCTGCATGTTTGGGGAGATACACCCTATTTCATAAATCCAAGCCTGAGTGCTGCTCCACTCTGAACTACCTTCTGGTTCATTAATCACAGAGCTGAGTCTAGTTATCTGTGCATATCAGAAGAAAAATGGCCCTGCCTGACTTCTTGGGATTGCTTACTAACGTTCCTCTACCTGCAACCTGGAGTCCTCAGCTCCAAGGGGCTGGGCTAATATTTCCTGCTATTCTGAGCATCCTGAAATATGAATGATGTTGGGCGAATGCGTGGGACAGTTTGAAGGGAAACAGGAATATTAGCAGAGCATGTTTCATGCAAGGAAACCCTTTGTTGGCACCAGTTAAAGATTGCATAACCATGCTGAGTATGTCTTATTTATTACTGTTGTGTTAAATGCTCAACCTGCCTTCAGATCACGGATTACTCAACATCCTTTTAATTTTTCAGCTTTTTAGCTGGTTAGCGTACTTCACCCCTTGCAGATGACAACCATTTAGGAAAAAGAAATCTTTATTTTATATTTTTTTTGTATACTTGTACACAAGTAAAATAAAATGCATATCTATATATACTGCAATCTCGTGAAGGAAAAGGTAGCATTCTTTAACAAATGCTGCCCGTAAACATGGTGTGATGGAATGAATACGGAAAAACTGCAATATTCATAAACATAGGATTAAAACAGCATCAAATTCATTACCTCTGCAAATGGGAACCTGCAATATTGTTCAGTGTGATGTCAAGTTACAAACAGATTTTAGACATTCTTTTCAGAGCATTTCTTACACTTTTTTTTTTTTTCCTGTAAATAAACCATATTTCTTTACCATCTGCTGTAGCAAAAGCTGCTTTTTGGGCAAGTGCAGTTCCGAAGACCAAAGGTATAATTCACAGGATTCAGGACAAATAAATTATGTACATCTTGGTGTTTGTCTTTTTTGTTTTGTTTTGTTTTGTTTTTTTTTATAAAGGCATCCAGTTAACTTTTGTGTAACAAAGCTTTCTCAGGGTGGATGGTAGTTTTGCTTTTGTTTGCAACATTTATGGAGGTCAGCAAAAGTCTAGTATTAAAGTGTCATCAACCCAGGAAAAGAGTTAATTTTAGCAGAATAACAGTAAGCTCCACACCAAGGGGGGGATCAAAAGGCTTAGGCTGAGCTGTAACGTGGAGCTGTTTCCTTGCTGGGTGAGGCGGCACTGAGCCTTTGATTTGTTCTTTTTAGAGCAGCCCTGCCTCTTTTTGGTTGGGATTGTGGAAGGTTCAATAGGCTCTAGAAATTCTGGTTTCAACTTGGTCAATGGAGGGTCTACAATGCTGGGGAAGGTCCCAAAGGGGGAATCGTTTATCTGCTTGTTGCTGCCATTTTTGGAAGGGTCCGTCTCAACATACTTGGTTTTGGACATGTTCTCCTTGTCCTTGAGAGGGTTGTTGGAGGATGGCCGGCTGCTGTGGGAAGAAGGACCTGCCTTGCCTTTAGCTTCATAAATAAACGATTTATCCGTTTCTGGCTGGCAGCACTTCGGGGAGCCATTGTGGGAACCAAGAGGGGGGACCCCAGTTGGCAGTTTACCAGATCTGGTCTTAGTGCTAAAAACGCTTGTTCGTATCTGGTTGAAGGAGTCGACGCATCCTTCCAAGTCGGCGCTCTGCAGCCTTTTGAGGTCTCTCCCTGCCAAGCGAGGGGGAAGGTGGCACTCTAGCTCTGAAGACGATCCTTTAAACTGTTTAAACCAATTCCAGAGAGACCGAGCCTGGCAGTCACAGATCCACTGGTTGCCATTCAAGCGTAGGTACTGGAGGGACACCAGAGGAGCCATGGTTTCCCCCGTGAGCACTGTCAGGTTGTTGTTAAACAGATACAAGGTCATCACTTTCCCAAGGTCATGAAAAGACCGGCGGTGAACCAGGCTGACCCTGTTCTGGTGCAGAAGCAGCCGGTCAAGGTTGATTAGCCCACGAAAGACATTCTCGGACAAGCTCTTGATTTTGTTACCATGCAAAAACAGGTAGGTGAGGTTTGCGAGATCTATGAAGGTGTCATCCAGCAGGTTCTGAAGATTATTATCCTGAAGGTAGAGATATTGCAAGGAGAACAAACCTCGAAAAAGCCCTGTGGAGAGCTCCAGGAGCCCACAGCGATCCAGGTGTAAGGTATGGAGGTGAACAAGACCCCGGAAAGTGACAGGGTTGATAGATTTCAGGTTCGTGTTGTCGCTGAGATCTAACTCCTCCAGTTTGTTGAGCCCATAGAAGGCTCCAGGCTCAATGAGGCTGATGTTGTTGGAGTGGATCCAAAGAATTGTCATATTGCGGCAGGAGGTGAAGCTGGTGGACCTCACAAGGGTTATCTTGTTGTTGTGCAAGAAGATGCGCTGGCTCTGGATGGGTATCTCAGTGGGGATTGCTGTCAGTCCTTGCTGCTGACAACTTATTGTAATCTTCGGTTCACTGTAGCATACACACGCCCCGGGGCAAGACTCCACTTCTGACTGGATGTTCAAGCAAAGCACCAAAATCAGCAGTTTGCTTCCTAAAGGATAACAAAAATAGTATGCAAATTAGCCAGGGTCATGGGAGAGCGCTTTCCTTTGCAGCTAATAGATGAGCCTGAAAATCACCCTTCTAAGTGCGTTGCCACTAACCACAAACAACATATGCCAGGGGAGCCAAACAATTAAAATGCAGAATTAAAAATGCTCTACTGCTCAACACAATAGCTAAAATCAATATACACTTGTAGTGACAAAGTCTGAGCACCTCCTCAGCCTTTCACACTTTGGTGGTGAAAGAGAGTGATCGTTATGTATTTGCATTGTGGGTCCTGAATGCACATCTAACATAAGCCCTGTTCCAAAGAGCTTACCTCTGAGCAAAGGGGCTGTCTTCTGGGGGCCACTTGTCTCTGCCACAGGCACATTTAGCGCAGTTCAGCCTATGGGAAAGCATCTGCCCAGCTGTGGCTGATGCCTGCAGCCACGGGGTTGTACTAGGCAACTCTGCGTCCCATTCCAGCAGTGCCACCAGCTCCTTGCTTTTCGGGATCATTGAACAACTCTCCAAAACAAGCAGGTGTCCCCAGATTGCGTTCAAAACGTAAGATGGAGATGTGGCTTTTGTGACTTTCCATGAACAATTTCTGACTGACCTGGTCTTCCTGTAAGAAATAACTGTGAGGATTCCCAGAATAACTTACAGGTCAGACCTGCCTGTAGAGGTCTCAGGGCCAAAAGCATCCTTTCCTTCTCTCGGTCAAACCTTTACACCACATAGTCTTGCTTTCCCTTCCTCTGTCACCTTTTTCCCTTTGAATCTGGGCAGCCACCAAGGAAGAGGAGAAAACAGCATGTTTTTCCACAAAGGGCGGTACTGTTGTTGGAGGAAATCATGTGAAATGCTTGATTCAGGGATTCCTCAAAGTTTGCAAGGCAGAAGTAGGTTTCGTGTGTCCCAAGTGTTCAGGCATCCCATTGGGGTTGAAAAGCCCCTGAGAGGAACATTTTTTCATGGCGATGACCACCTCCTTCCCAGGAGCTGGGCTGCACAGGAATCACAAGGAAGCATTTTGATTCACCAAATTCACCAGCCCCAGCTGGGCTGCTGGGAAAGGGCCTGGAGGATGGGCAGGGATGGGCAGAGGCTGTGCAGCCAGCATCGTCTTCTGAAAGGGGACCTGCGAGGGAGGGTCAGCATGAACCTCCAGCTGAGACACCTGCAGAGAGACCTGCTGTTTCCTACCCAGGGAAGGCAGGGAGGAGAGGCAGTTTCAGCAGTGCTTTACCAGCAATTAGCAGCAAGTAATTAGATTGCTTCCTCTAAACCACTTACAGGAGCTAAAATGAATGGGCAGCAACTCTAGCAGTGGGAGGCTCTGTTTGTGAAATACCACGTGCAAGCAGGGACACGTGTGTCTCCTTCCCAGCTCATCACAGCACCTCTGGCAAAAAGGCATGTTCCTCCCCATCACTGGGGATCCCCAGCCCAGGGACAACAGCAGCTTTCCCTCTTCACTGTTGTGGGAGGTTTTTTCCTTCCCCGAAAGACTGAAAATGTTGTTTAGGCATGTTGATGCCTCATTACACCTTAAGGTAAAATAGCAGAGTTCAAAAAGTCAGGAATGAAGAGACAATGATGCAGATTGGGGCAAACTGGGGAGACTGGAGAGAGCCCGGTCGCTTCCAGCCACGTGTGCATGGTGCAGCATGCTGGCTCCCACGGGGCCAAATCCTGGAGACAGCAGTTGCATCTCACAGAAAAGCCTGAAAGGCAGTCACGGAGCTAATGAAACCACATCATCTCTGCGTCGAAGTAGCAACTTCAAACCCCAACAATAAAGGAGTAAATCATACGGAAATCTTACCAAACTGTTTACTGAAGCAATAACAAAGGTATTGGAGAAGCCACTTTTCTGCAATAACAGGCTGGGATCCCAGGCCTGAGTTTCACGCTAGTCAAAATAATTCACCGTGTGCAATTAATAAATCTGTGGTGATCCAACGGTCCAATATAGGTGGGAGACTCCTATATATCATAGTCCACATGGGAGAAAAAATAACAGCTCGGCATGCAGAGATAATTTGAGTCTGTTATTATTAGCTGCTGAGCATCCCTGGAAGGCAGTGTGTTGAGTGCAGTATTATGACACATTCTGGCTGGCTTGTCATGTTTTGACATATCACGTCCCATTGTATGGAGCAACTGTAACAACTGTATGGAGCAAAGTAACACGAGACAACTGAAATCCCCTGCTGGAGACATGTCACACCAAGAGGAGCCTCCTGGGAAATTAAAACAATGCTGGCAACTCTCTGACCAGCACGATTCCTCTCCAGCTGATAATGAAAACCTGTAGCCAGAGAAATATGACTTTCTGGAGCCTCTTTCTTCAGTTTCGTGATGCAGATGATGTGGGCCGGGGTGGCACTGGAGCAATGGGATTCACCTCACTACGCAATACCACCTGCTCCAGCAAAAGAGCGCTCGGACTGCAGACAATGCTGCAGGCTCCATGGCTCTTCCCAGCTGCTCCTCCCTGCCTTGGCAATACCGCAGGGGCTACAGCCTACTCGGGGAAAATCCAACCACAACCCAGATGCATCCCACATGCCTTATAACTATGCGACACGCTCACAGTGGAGTGAATGCAAAGAACCATTCCTATGGGAGAGGAATCACAATGACAACACTCCTGTTCCACCTCCAGCCAGGGGAGGCAAGTGTAGAATAAATATATGTATACACGAGGAGAGAAAGAGAGAACATGAAGCAGCCAGCAGGGAACAAGCCATGCATATGAATACCGCCCTGCCCTGTGCCACCCCCTCCTGACAGCCATGCTCCTGCACCCTCTGGATCACTTGATTGCTTGTGCCCTGAGCGTGCACCACCAGCCCTTTCCTATGGACACAGCCAGGCAGCAAGGTCCTGTCCCAGCCTCTGGGCGTGTGCAGAGCTGGAGGCATGCTACAGCTTCTCCCCAGCACAGAGGAGCAGAAGGGAAGGGGCAAATCCTGCTCCACTCTGAAAAATGGTTTTTCTTCTCCTGCTGCCGATGCCTCTGAGGCTGTTGGGAGCTCTGAGTCAGTGGCACTGGTAGCTGGCTGCCAGTGGAGCAGCATAGGGAAATTAATTACAGGCAGGGCTAGCCTGTGTGCTTTAATTAGCGACCTGGTGTTCTTGAGCTGCTCGGATTAGCTCCTTCCACCAGAGACAGTTACTGCCAATCATCTCCCAAAGCTTTTTTCCAGTTAGTTTCCCACCGTGCAGCTCAACCATGTCCTGACTGATCCATGACAAAGCTCAGCACCCAGCAGTTGTCAGAGAGTCTCTGGCCAGCACAGAGCCTGAAGCAAGTGCAGGAGTGGGTGCAGCCCACAGACAGCCTTGGGAAGTCAAGGTGATGCTGCAGACCCTTTCTTCCTGAGCCAGATTGGGGTGTGCTGTGACAAAGACCAGAGGGACCATGCCTTGGCCTTCCCCTGTTGCTCCAAGGAGCTTCTCTGTCACTGGTGTTCAACCAGTAACTGTGCCTTGTGCTCAGTGTGTCCCAGACCGCAGTGGTCACCAAGTGCCATAAGCCATCCAGACCTTGCACCAGGACAGTTTCATCCATCCAATTCCAGGCAGATATTACCTTGCTTTTTCTGACCAGGTGCCAAGTGACTACTTTAGGACAGGGATGAGCACAAGGCAGGGTCCTGGGACAGGAAGGTTGCTAAGACCTGGCATCAAGCCACATTAACACAGCCACACAGTTTTAGGATGGTTTGAAGCACAGCAGACCTTGTTCCTGTCTGCCTGGAATACACCCCCATATTTTCAGGTAATCTCTTACTCTAGACCAAGTCCGGCAAGATTGAGACAGGCCAACTGTATCACTGCCCTGTGCCCCCAGGGCTGGAGCCCATCACTTGGAAACAGGCATCTGTTTTGGGGCCCAATGTCGTGACGCAAAGCACAGACACAAGCCCTTTTATGCTGAGCTGAGCATCGCAGCATGGTGTGGACCATGACCTCACTGAGCCTCATGCTCTAGCACAGAGCTGGGGCCATAACACAGAGAAGGAGCTGGAGCACTAATCTGAGGACTGTATTGCAGCGATGGGCAGAGGAACCAGGCACCCCAAGACCCATCAGCCGGGCACCCTGGCACAAAGCCACGTGCTCCACCTTCTTCTGTTCTCCTCTCCACCTCCCCTTGTTCCTCCCCCTCTTTGATTACCTCCTCCTTTCCATCTTCCTCCCCTCCTTCACAACCACCATGTCCCACGGCTTGTCCAGCTGAGGTGAAGGCAGCACCCAGGCAAACCAGTCCGTCCCCAGAGAGGCTGGGACACATCCTGGCAGTGCCCAGAGCCTGTACACTGTCCTGTACACCACACTGCAGCTTGTTTCCCTTGGCACAAAGCAGAGGGGAAGGATGAAGACCTTCAGAGGGTAGCCAGGCAAAGATCACACAGACACAGCTTAAAACTTGCCAGGAATAGTGTGAGTGTCGTGGGCTTCTGCTCCTCTTGGAAGGCACCAAGTATCCATGATGCTGAGGGGTCCCAGTGGGTGCTGCCCTGAGGAGAAAGGTCAAAGCCCTGGTTGAGGGCAGATGACAACAAGAATCCAGAGGACCTGGGCAGAAAGAGCCCAGCTGCGCTGCAGCCTGGCTGGCACAGGCAAACGCCATCGTTTGTTTTCCTGGAGTGCTGGGTTCAGCTCTGGCTGTGGGCTCCTTCTTTTTCCAGGAAAAACATACCCTGCCCTTAGCCAGAAGTACAGGAGATATTCACTGGTGGCACAGGGAGGAGGGAGGTCAGAAGGTCCACTGTGTGTCCATTCCCAGAAATATGTGCCAAGACCAGCTCCCAGTGTGGAACTACAGCGTCCTTCCCTTGACCTGCCAGATAAATCCATCCAGAGCTCTGCCTACGCAGTGTGCTCCCACCACCACTGCCAAGTGATTGACACCGGACCCTCCACCACCTGCTGGACTCTTCCACCTGCAGGACTCAACCTTAGTGCTCATCCCTGAGGAAAAGTGTCTTGGCATAACATCCATTCCCTCATCCCTTAGACGAGAAGCCATTCCTACCCCTTCCAGAACACGATTAAAACTTAACTGGATAGTTCCAGTCAAATGCAGAAGATGAAAGAAAACCCAGTACCTGGAACCTTCAGTCCCTCCAAGACTTTGGCTTTGAGTTTAGCATTTGTTCCTCCAGAGCTTTCTTAAAAGCCAGATACCTCCTTCAGTCAAACTGCCGCACTTCCCCTTTGCCATCTCAGAAGTGTTATGACTCATGGAACTGGGAAGCAATTAAAGTGGGTCCATTATCTGTCTTTCCGCTAGTCCCCTGTGCGATCGCATTGTCAAACATGGCAATTAGAAAGAAAAGGCTCCGGGGGCCTCTAATAGATGCTTTGCAAACTTTTTAAGAGGCCAAAGCAAAATGCAATTTTCTGCAGTTTGCAGTGCCGTGGCCTTTCTCTGCCGCTCTGCACTTGTCTCTATTGATTTGGAGATATTATAATGCGGCTTTCCTACAGTGGAGGGTCAATAATCATTTGAATTCTCTCCTGGTTGGACATAAAGGGAGTACTTTACAATACAAAGCCTTTTGCTGATGCACACAGCATTTTGCCTTTGTTTATAGTACGGAGACACTATAGCTGCTATAATTCCCTGTTCTGAACTGATATTGTTTGAAATTCAGCACATGGCTTTGAAAGACACTCTGCAAAGCAGCTTCAGTGTCTCCTGCTTTGTCCTGTGGCCAAAGATGGGTCTGTGTGTGTGAGTGTGTGTGCGCCAAAAGGAAGAGGGCAGCACTTTTATGCATTTCAAATCAAAGGCGAATCGAGAGGTGAATGAGGAAGGAGAATTGGTTTGGATGAGTCTCACCCCAGGCTGGAGTTTCTCTCCCTTCTGCTGCCTCCTCCCTCCACTGCAGAGAGGAAGGCTGGTTCAGGATGGTGCAGCTGGAGTGGCTTTAGGGTGAGGAGAGGAGAGGAGTGATGCTCTGCCGCCACACAAGCACCTGGGAGAAGCAACCAGTGTTACAACTCTGGGGAACTGAGGACCTGACGCGGGTACGAACAGAGCAGGTCCCAGCACACAGGTGCCCACTGCCGTGCAAGCATCCTCAGGCAGTCGCCTGGCAGCCAGCTGCAGCAGAAAATTTTGGGACTGCTGCAGGTCCTGTGGCATATCTGCAGCTCCATGGGGATGTTGGGGTGTCAGGCACCCCTGTCAAGGTGAATAGTCAGTGTGGTCACTGGAGCGAGCCAGCTGACCGCAGCTCCGTGTCTGCTCCAAGGCACTGAATTGCTCTCCAGGCTCAACTGACTGGGTCAGCTCCATCTCCACGGGCTGTTGCTGGAGCTGAGTCCCAGCTCACACCAAAACACCTACGTCTTTTTCCGGTGCCGAATCCCATCTGCCTAAAAATAGCCAGCTAATTCTCTTCTAGACACCGTTGAGGGTCTGAGACACCAAAACGAGTGCTGGCAGATTTGACACAACTCCTCTAGGAGACCTCTGCTTTTCCAGCAGCTGGAGCTGGGTGTGATATAAATGGCAGCAGGCAGCAATGTTTAGGCACCTGAACCCCACCCCTAACTTCTATAGGTACAGTCTCTGATCCCACATGCTCTGGGACTGCATCCAGATCCATTAACCTTTGGGACTGTGATGCTCTTCATTCCCTTTGGCAGTACACCCTCAGTCCTGCTCTTTGGTATACCCAGCCTCTACCCTGAACGAGACAGGATTTCAAAAGAAAAAATATCATATGCGGTGAGAAATGAAAGGTCATTTCCGTAATGCATCCAGGCAGGGGATGGAGGCAATAGATGTGCCATTTCCTAACTTCTAGGTGTTCATCTTTTTCACCTAAATCATACTCCCTTAATGTGATTTTTGGACTTAATATTGCAGGGATATTTTTAAGGGAAGAAGGTAAAAGAGAGTTATATCATGTGCAATTCTTAGAATCCATCCTCACAAATCTCCAGAGGGGTTTGAATGCTGATTCTTCAGCATCGCTTAGGGCTGAACTACATGACTCATTACGTGAGCTGAGTGCAGCACAAACCTTAACCAGGGCAGCTCCATCCGTTCACGGGCATGTGCCAAAGCAGCTCCCGGCCGGCGGTGCTCCCCATCCCTGCCAGAGACTCTCCAGCGCTCCCAGCATTTTGGCAGCAGCGTCAGTTTAGCCTAAAAACATTTGGGCAGGGTTATACTTTTGGTGGTTTGCCAGCACTTCCCTCAGCAACATCAGGGAGAGAAAGGAAAAGGTGATAGTTAACAGTTTATATTTCAGCCAATTTGAATATGAATTTGATGATGAGGGAAAAAAAAAAAAAAGCCTCTTCTCTAGCCAGAGGGTTTTCCTTTCCTCCTGCTGAATTTCAAAGGCTTGCTGCAAGCCATAGAGATGTGAAAGAGTCTCAAAGAAAAGGTCATGAGAAACCTTCATAGGGGAATATATCAAGGGATTTAAATACAGGAGTCATTAGGTCCCTGTATAACAATAACACTAATATCAATTATTATAGCGTAGTCATGCCCTGTGAGGCCAGGAAATGAGAAAGAGAAAAGCCTTCGTTATAATACAAGAACGTGACAAGAGCTGCACTGAGTCAGCCCATTTGGGCTGGTCCGACACAGTGGTCAGGAGCAGATGTGTATTGAAAGGCAATACTAAACGGTGTGAGCATTGCCTTGGCATCTTCTCCAAGCTCCGGGCAAACAGGAGCTGCCCAGGGCCTGCCTGAGGCAGAATTTCCCTGTCTCCTTAACAGACTATGAAACCTTCTTTCCACTCCCTCAGGTTTTCTCCAAGCCCTAGGTCACTGTATGAATGCTACTCCAGACTTTTTTGCTGTACTTCTCTGCATCTTTTCCAGGTCCTCTTCACTGTTGGGGTGGGAGGACAATACCCGGGATGCAACTGCAGCATGGACTTAGGCAGAGGTTTAGGTGTCCTGCTCTGTCCCTTACAGCTCCTGCACTCTGCCTGCCATCATTCAGCATCAAGCTGAGCTTTTCAGAGAGCCCTCCACGAAATTCCCAAGATCACTTTGCTGAGTGGCAATAGCTCATTTAGAGCCCATCATTGTGTTTGTTTAGGTAAGGGTCTGGGCTGTTTGCCAGTGTACATTACTTTGTATTTATAAATGCTGAATTGCATCTGCCATCTAGTCTGTGGTTATGAATTTTACCGTGAAACCCCTTGCTGCAACAAATCACGTGCCCAGATATCCACTTTCCTTCAAGCAGAAATATTATCACAGTTCACTGTTGTGCCCAAATCTTAAAATGTAAGCTGGTTGTAGCAGTGACATCTTCCTGATCCAGCAGCCAAGCTGCAGCAGTAGTTCACAGAAATAAGGACTTGGTAATCCCTACCTATCAACACAGGTTAAAGATGCTCCTTAAAATGGTTTGCATAAAAAGAGGAATAAACTTTGCTCGCATCTTTGATATGAGGTTATTCTCTTAGGCATTAAAAAGCTGACCTAGTTATCACTGCTTCCTATGGATAGGCATAGGAAAATCCTATGGATATCCTAGGCCATGCTTCAATGAGCGCTCTTGCCAGCTCTGTGTTCTGCCACCTCACCTGGTGGGACTAAGTCTCTGCCAATTCTATCAGCAGAGGCAGAATTTTCAGCTGTTCTTGTGTAAGATGTAATAAATCTCCATGTTTTCCATCTGTCCTATTTCCAGCTATCTATCCCATATCTGGAAGGGAAAAACTTATGACCTTTTAAAGGGGAAAGCTTATGACCTTAAAGTGAAAGCATGGAGAACTGTAGAAAAGGCCTCTTATGTGGGTTTATACCATTCAGTCCTGGGCCTGATACTGTTCAACCCTGGCCCTTTCCATGCAGACGGTGTAGATCCCAGATGCTGCTGGCCTATCCAAGCTCTCCCAGTGTTCCCTTTTTCTTCCTCAGAGGCAAGCTGGTTTTCCTACTACATGCAGAAGTGTGTCCCCTTTCAGGATGTGATCATGTACGGTTGCTTGACACTGGAATAACCATGGCTATGTTCAGCTCTCCTAAAGGCATAACGCAAAGTCTTGGTTTTGCCTTGCTCCTGGCCCTCTCTAGTGTCCCCTCCACCAGTGTGACACCACAAAGGTCCCTGCACCACAGCTTCCCCCAGGCCAATCTCAGCATCAGCCTCTGTACCCAGTAGAGCACATGGTATTTGTAGGGATCTGGCTCTGAGCAGATGGGTTTGACATGATACCGTGCCAGTTAGCAAATACTATGGCAATAGCTGGGGGAGAGGCAAAAATCTCATGCAGATACCCAATGCAGGGGACTGTCTGTGACAAAGGCAGAAGTCCAAGGCAAATATCTGATGTGGAAGTCAGATGAGAGGCAAGAAGTCTGGGCAGAAAATGCCCAGTGCCCAAAGGGAAGGTGAAAGCACATGGTCTGGAACCAGCATTTGGAGCAGCCGGTGGCACCCCTGGAAAAAATGAGCACGAAGGAGGGAAAAGGAGGAGGATGGGCAGGAAGGCTGTCAGCTTGCTGCAGGAGAGCCAGCAGAACAAGCAGACACCCATGAAAGCCTGCAGGTACAAGCTGAACTCTCCAAATCCACGTCTCATGAATTCATCTTGGACGACCGCTCTGAATAACTGTTGTGATCCTAATCCACCACGCAGAGCTGCAGTGGTGCACTTATTGCAACGCTGAGCTTGGCCAGACTGAGCACAGTACGCAGAAGAGGAGGTGGGCTCCTTCCTCACAACCTGGGAGAAATGTCACATCTGCCTTTTTTCCAAGTCATGGCCACTAATGTCACGTATCATCATAGCTGTCCCTGCCACACTGTCTTTTGCGAAGTGTCATATGACTAAAATCCGTATCCATCCCAGTAAATCCTAGCAGATCCCAGGCTGCCTAAGAAAGCAGACTGAAAGAAGCTGTGACTGGTCCCCGGCACCGCGGGTGACGGCATCATAAGTGGTCACGATCCTCATTTCCATCTTATCTGGATGGGACGCACCCAGCACATTGCATGAACAGGATCATCTATGATATTGCCACCATTCAATCCTCACACTGTGAGGAATGAAGTGAGAAAATATGCATTGTGAATCACAACTAGCTCCTAGGGAAGTTAGTATTATCTGTGCCATATTTGTAAAAAATCAGGTACAAACAGGTGTCCAAAGGAAGTAAACTCTGCTTCCTGAGATGACTTAGATCTCCCGTGGAGCCCGAAGTATCTCAGGAATGCTTCAAAACATTATTACTAAGAAGCAGAGTTTTCTGTGTATCCGAACCCGGCACTGGTGAAAGCACTGTGTGCGAGTGACTCACAGAAAGGAGAGGTAAAGCTCCAGATGGCATCTACACCTGCTCTCCCCCAGCCATCTGGGACTGCACCCCACCTGGCAGCTGCGAATCCCACCCCCACATCTTCAGCACTGGAAGTGCCCCATTGCACTAGGCAGCATTTTTCTTGGTTTTCCTCTAAAATGACATTTATCTCAGCTTTTGCTTACAAACCCAGCATCTGCAGATCATGTGTAGTGGAGGAATGAATTCTAGGAAAGAGCCTGGAAGGAAAAGTTGCTCCAAAAATTTCCCATGACCTCAGTTTGGTTGTCTGCATGGACGCAGACAACCCTTGCAGCTGAAGAACCAGCTTGGGAGCCAATGCCCCAGGCAACACAAGTAGGACAGGGAGAGGGAGAACATTTTAATTTCGACTTTAGACAAAACCACTTTTTCAAAGAACAGCTAGAAATGAAAACATGAGAGCAGACACGGGTGACTGAAGATCATATTTCTCTACGCTGCTCACAACTTGATGCTCTCCTTTCTGAGCCTGGATAACCAGAGCTCTCCACACCACCCCGTGAGTTGTCACCTTGGATGGTGGAGTAGCAGAGCCATGCAATGAAATGTAAGGTCTCTACCATGAAGTTCCCTTACAGCGAGATCTGTGGTGCAGACACAGGGCATTTCTCAGCACTCCCCTGGACACCCGGCCCCTCCATCCATGCGGTGGGACAGAAGCACAGTCTAGCCATGCTCCCCCCTCTGCCTCCTTTCCCCTGTCTCTCTTGGCATCCCTCCCAGCTCCCTGGCACGCATCCCCGCTACGTTCACATGACTCAGTCTTTCATTCCCAGATAAAAGTTGGGACTGATTTTTAATAAGTGTGCAAATTCAACTGCCATTGTCTTTATCAGGTGTTGGCTTTGTCTCCTTTGCAGTTTCAGCATTAGATATGCTTGCCTGCCCTGCTGCAGCTCTCTCATCCACTCTCACCAGATAAGAAACATGACACCCACAACTCTATAAACATACTGCTCTGTGATGTGCAGACTCTGTGAAACCAAGCTAAACAAGAATACAATAGGACGCTAATGATACACTTTTCCGTTTGCATGGAAACTGGGAAGCGAGCAATGGGGAAAGGATCCCAGCCTGCAGCCAAGACAAGGCTTGAACCTCACTGAAGGCAGCAGCCCCTGGTGGCTGGCTGAGCTGCCCACACCTCTTACAACAGATATCCCCCATGAGTTCAGAGACCCCATAGTATACCGCCAGGAGTTTGCACCAGATTTCCATGCCAAAAGCCCTCAGTTCAACTTCCAGCCTTTGGGTCTCATTACAGCTACAGTAGATTACAGCACCTTCCTGCTTTTTAATCAAGGTGGATAAAAACTCCCTAATCAGACTTTGGCTTCCCCTCTTTATCCAGAGATCATGTTAATCCATTTCACCACTACAGGGCATTAAATGTTCATAATCACCTGTTATCCAATATGGCCCTTAAATCAATTTTAGAGTTGCTGCCCTCAAGCAGGCAGTCTCCCAGCCTGACGAAGTGGCCTACATTCTGTGCTCGGAGATGGATGACCGAGCATTTAGCTGTATTAAAATTCATGTTGTTTCACTGTTGCCAGTCTACCAAGCAATTGCAATTGCTCTGCATTAAAGACTTGCCTTCATCATTATTTATCATGGCAAAATTCGAGTCAGCTGCAAACTTTATGGGCAACTAATTTATATATATTTTCCGGATCATTCATGAAAATAGTGAAATACACCGTGGTGAAAGCTGAATCCTGCAAAGCTAGTATGCAAGCAGCTTGTTTGGCAATGATCCTCCAAAAACAAACGCATTTTGGGAGCTTTTAGCTGCCTGTTTCTTAATCCATTTAATAACTGTCCATTGATTCAATAGAGACTATACTTTCAACCAAGTAAATCAAGTGCCTGACATAAGTCTAAATATATTATGAAAATCCAGATACACAAGTAGAGACTGGTTTTTTTTTGTCCACATCTAATACACCAGAACATTAGTCCATGCCTGGGGCTTGTTGGCATTGTGGCAATATGATTAATAAATAATAGTGACAGCAATATCTTTAAAAACAGCATCAGAAAAAAATGAGAACTCGACTGGGTTTAAGAATACTTTCTGGGAAATCTACCAGTTGAAATTAATGATATTTCTATGCCTTTGATCTTTAGCTATGTTAACATTTCCTCTTTCTCCTGCAGCACTGAGATCGAACCGACGAGCCTCTCCTTACCTACGGGGCTTTCCCACTTGCTGCTTTAAACAAGTGGTGGGCACTGGCCTTCCCTGCCTCTGGGACTCCCCTGATTTTCTGGTACTTATAAGGAATTAGAACTGGGACCTTGTCACCTAATGTTGACAGAGCTCCCATGCACACTCCTTAGGAAAAGGCTTGCACCTCCATCCACGGCTGGATTACTGCCACTCTCCATAAACCACTCCTGATGGATGGTGTCTCACCGCAGCCGGGCATCCCTCTCTGGAGATGCTACTTCACAGCCTCCACAGGCAAGTTGCTTAAGCACTCAGGATCATTTCAGAGAAAATAAAAGATTTCCTTAGCACTGACTCCGTGAGACTTGTTTTTCTCCAGGACCGGGTATTCACGTCACTCTGGCATCGCCCTCTCAAACCAATAACCTTTCCTTACTCTTCCACAGCGGGCAAGGTAGGCATTGCTGTTCCACTGCCAGCCTTGTCTGAGAAAGGGATGTTGTAGCAACACATTTTGCTTTAGCCCCTGAAGCATATTACTTAATTAAAAGAACCAAACCATGAAGCTTACTGAAGGCAATCTTCATCCTATAGCCAGGACCTGCAAATCTCCACAGGGACACAGACTTCACACCCTGCAGTTCAGTCACTCCATGCAGAGCAGTTTTAGTGCAGCAGGACTAATTTCCCCTAATACTAAGTGGCTATTAATATTTCATGATACTAAGTGAACTTTTTTCCATTTCACTTGCCATCTTTATTTGTTTAATTCACCTCGTTCAGCACTGGGAGGGAGACCAAGGACCAACTGCTGATTTGGGGGAAATAGGAACCAGGTCATCAAAGGAATTAACTGAAGTGAAAAAAGGAAGAAATTGGTCAAATTATGAATAGGAATTACATCAGAATCACAAAAATGCACCTGGGAAGCTCAATCCTGCAGGATACCCCGAGGTTAAGAGCAATAACATCAGGCACCAAAACGTGACCTGATAGGAAATATATACATTTACAAGGAGAATATCCCATCTCTTACAGCCTGGAAAAAGCTCATCCTAGCATATTCACTGTTACTTTCTTTGGGATTTCTCACACTTGACGCAAGCCAAGGAAAGAGAAGAGTAAATCTTGTGGATTTGAAGACAGAAAAAAAAGACTCCTCATTTCCCCCTGCTCTCTTTTCCCTGCCAAAGTGGAAGCAAACTCTCCTTTCTCTGGGGAAATAGTTTGTGCAACTTCTGACAGGAGCAAGGACAAGGAAAGCAAACCCTGCCGGTTCCAGCGGGCACTATCCAGACAACACGTTTCAAAAAAGTGTGCTTTATGCCAGCCTTGGCATACAAACCTCTTCAGTACTCTCACCTCCCAAAACCAAAACTCCACAAAAACTGCCCAGCAAACCATCTCAGCCCGGCAAACCCCCTCCAGCCTTGTGTGAGGAATCAGGCCAGGGATCTCACACAGGGAAACCACGAGTACTTCAGAGTAAAGCTAGGAATTTCGGATTGTCTTTTTCTTCTGGTGCCTCTGTCTCTGCCATCCCTCCCCTAGGGATTTTTTCAGAGATGTAGCATTAAGCAAACTCAGACAATCTCACCTTGATTACAGAGAGTCAGAAGAGTCAGAAAGGCTCCTGCATTACTACTTACATCCTCATGAAAACCTACTTCCACTCAGGATTTAGATGCTGCTGTTTCTGCTTCACCACCCTTGGCCCCTGCCTTGCTATTTTCCTTCTAAGATGTTATTTGGGGTGACATCCCCTTCACCCCCATCTTTTGCTGAGAAAACAGTCCAAAACAGCTTCCCTTGTGGGACAGCTTGGTCAAACCAGCACCATGCGGTAGCATTGCGTGACAAGCAGCAGCAGCCTGACACACCAAGCAACCGGGGAAAGCACACAGAGAAATCACGTTGACAACAAAGGAAATTGTGGACAAATTCTGCATTGACTGATAAAATGTCACCTCAAGGAAGGGTGTCCTCCCAGTGCTTCGAGGACCAAGCCTGTGCTGTTTCCAAAGGAGGGCAATCTCTTCTTGACTTTGCACCACTTTTACCCTGGTCTCTGCTGATGTGTATACACAGCATCTCCTGCCTGCACCCCTCTCCTAGTCATCACCTCAGAGTAGCCTTTCTTCTTCACACTGCCACAAACCTAAGTCTTCCTCTGCCCTGAGCAAAGCTTTGTGCTTCCCTTTGCTTACCGTTTTCTACTTCTGCAGGGTCCGGCCGTCGGGGAGGTCTGTGTCCTGCCCCGGAGCCGTCCACGCTCCCTGTGTCTCCAGACATGTGTGCTGCTGGGTTCAGCTGGTGGCTTCAGCTGGTGGCTTCACATAGGCCTTGCACCGATAAAATACCTTCTGGACCTTTATTCTTCCCAGGCGATAGCATCCTTTGCTGAAGCCACAGTGTGTCCCTCATCCTTAAGATAATGCTTTCTGAATCCCTAAATCCCCTTTACTACCAAAATATTCCAGCTCTTCTCCCGGCCGTCTAGAGGTCACCTTAGTTTTTTTTCCATTGCCAAATGTATGGTTTGACATTTGCTAATGTTAAAATCCAGCAGCTATTTCTTTCTCCTCTCCTCTTACGTGTTTAAATCCTGCTGAAGGTGACGCATGCCTCTTAGCCCTCATGTTAGGTGCTGGTGCCCAGAGGCTATTATCAGGGAACCGGCTAATCCTAGATTTGGAAGGTCCCTCTGGGGTTTCCTGTGATGGGGTAGAGGGTGGGGGTGTCTGATGGCTGGGTTTGTTCAAAATCGCTGCCTGAGTTGAAATCAAACAAGTTCAATGTCCTCCTGTTCATCTTCCCTGGTACTCTGGCCAGTTCCCACAGCGCAGCATCCCCTCATCTCCGGCTGGTCAGAGAGCAGCAAAGTGAGTGAAACAGCAACAGTGGCCGGTCGCTGGGACAAGGGTAGCTCTTGCAGTGGCAAACCTCCCCAAGAGCTGTCACCACCTAAAATGCAACTGCCACAGCAGTTCTCAAACTCATCTCAGCTGCCTGCAAAGCCGATGGCACATAAATTCTCTTGCCACCTACCAGCGCGAGGGTGCACGCTTCCATCTCCAGGTGTTGATGGACCTCAGCATACAGGGGTTTGCTTGGCCAGCTGAGTATGGAGAGGCTTGCAGGGGTGCCCAATGGTGCATAACCGTTTCACCCATAAGCCCAATGTGGTGAGAGACCTGGTTGCTGTATCCCCCCAGTGCCTGACTTGAGGCAGAGACCTACACCTTCATCTCCAGTTGGCTGGGCAAGGCAGGCAGATGGGCAACACACGGTACAGCATCAACCAACTCACTCCTGACACATTACGTGAAACAGCAATTTGTACTGGATTGGAGGAATGACTACTACTGGCTGAGAGATCCCAACTGAAGCTGAATGTTAACTGGTTGATATATCGAGAGGAGGACATGTGCTGTGATAGGCCATTGGGACCACTATTAGACCCAGACTCATTAGGCACTCTCATTAATGATCTAAATGAGAATGGGAGAAAATAGCAGGTTAATTAAATTTGCCCCTACTGAGCTGGAGAAGCTTTCAGCATTAGTGGGGATAGATAAATGACAGGGAGGGTTGTGGAAAAAAAATGTCAGATTGATATAGGCTAGAAAAATGCAGCTACTTCTGGGGAAAATGATCAGCGTTCCAACTAATCAGGGTGAAGGGGAAAGACTATAGATAAAAGAGCCGTATCTGAGGAGCTGCCAGAGAGCTGCAAGATGACGGCTGATAACGAGTGAAGGCAAGGTGGTTTACTTGGGAGTGAATTTTTGTTCTGTGCTTGCATTGCCAAATGTTAGTTCCTGCCTGGGGCTCCTAGAGACTATCAGAAAGAATACAATTGTTATTATTGATCACCGTTACAATAGCTCTTAGTTTCTGATATTCTTGCTTAACCAAAACACCAAGAAACTTATGGAAGTGGTGAGAGAAAGAGCATTATCCACAGCTGAACTTGGAGGACCAGCTCTGTGCACAGGTTGAAATGTCTTAATTGTGTCTTCTAAGGGCTGCAGAATCCTGAAAAAATACAAGAGGAAGCAGTGTAGCACAGTAAATTTATTGAGCTGAAGGAGGAGCAACTGCCCTACCAGGCATTATAGCAAGGCTCATCAACAAGGAGATATGGAAAGACCACAGGGGAAAACATGTTGTCTGTCCTCTCTATTTCAAAGCTGAACCGCAGAAATGAGCTGTGCAATGGCACAGGTTGGTACCCACATGAAGACAGAGCTGCAGAGAGCCAGTGAACCAAACACACACCAGGTCAACTCTAGGCAGGTTGTTTGCAAAGAGCTGGAAAAAAATAAAACCGGAAAGTTTTGGCCAAAATAGTCCCAGCTCAATTTCTGGATTGGAACAGAGCATCTGGATGTAAAACCATCACTCAGACCAGCACAGCACCACAGGTCAACGTTATTGGGCTTTTTTTTTGTCATCCTTATGCTAGGGAAGGGAAGGACATTTGGTGCTCCACAAAAAGAAATTTTTCAGGAGAAAATGTTTGGAGAAAAAGGGACATCAAAATATCACCTTTTAGAGGTATAAATACTCCCAGGTCATGACAGATGGTAATAAAAGTCAGCCCCCAGCTCTGCTCCACACATGAGTCAGAACATCACTGAAATCTGCCAACTTAAACCAGCTGCAGTCCGAAATAACAGCAATGAAAGTCAGGTCCTGTGACACACAAGAAATTTCTCTCCAGAGGGGAAGCAAATGAGAGACAAAACTCTTTGAGAAAGAGGGAGACTAAGTGTACTTAAAACCATTTCTGAAGGGAGTAACTTCAAAAAAGAAGGAGAAGATATTCAAGGCAAGTGTGGAAGTCTGACTACTTAAAACAGCTACTGAAGAACAGGGACAAGGCAACATGGCAATCTCCAGAAAAAAAAAGTTA
This sequence comes from Aptenodytes patagonicus, assembly GCF_965638725.1. NCBI lineage: Eukaryota > Metazoa > Chordata > Aves > Sphenisciformes > Spheniscidae > Aptenodytes > Aptenodytes patagonicus. Next base: position 16,524,828 of record NC_134963.1, read on the forward strand.
AGGCTTGATAGTAGCATTAATGCACAAAACCAAAGCAATTTCTCTAATGCTGGCAAAATAATTTCTGCATGTCAGGAGGAGCAGACCCACAGCTTTCAGAACCACGGGAGCCCTCACGCCTGGAGGGGAGTTCAGCCGTTCCTGATAATCACAACAGTACAAGGGAAGCCCACGTCTGAAAGACATTTACAAGAGACTGAGAAGAAAATCTAAATGAGAAAGAGAAAGAGAGAATTGAAAAGCACTTGCAGCAAGGGACACATAAAGTTTCTGCTAAGATGCTTGTAAGCTTTGGTGCATCTGAGACTTGCACGACCTTGCAGAAATTAATAAATGGGTGATGCAGGGTACTGATTTAAAAAAATAAACATATATATAAATAAATGGTTGTCAGCTATAGACCACTGATTTGAATACAGATTGTGTAACCACTGATCAGATCACATCCAGACACAAGCAATTCAGCAGAGGAGACAAATGAAGAGGCATGAAATCAGCATTTTTAACTTATGAGCTAGTTATAAACTACCTAATCCAAGAGAAGAAACCCTCAGGATAACAGGAATAGACCAAAAGGCTTCAGTTTAGTTCTGTGTTGGTGTATATGGAAGATACTGAGAATGTGTGGCACTGAACATCCTGAATTGGCTTTGATGGAGCGGAAGATCCCACCTGGCCTTCCACACCAGTGACATATCCTCTAAAGGGGCACATCATCACCTGTGGCTCTTCTGCATTTGCTTCATGCACCCTTCTTGTAATAGGTCAGCTGGACCTCAGTGTGAATTTACCATCAATCACCCTGTCTCTGTGGACTACCTGAAATAACATGCAAAGTCGAGGAAAGGTATCATAGCTTTGTCTAAGATCATTAAGAACATTTCAAATCATATTTGCATGAAATTTGAACTAATGAATGCACTGATGTGACATCGAGAAGGACCAACCTTTAAGAGAAATGGTCTCAGCTGAACTTCAGGTGAAGTCACTGACCCGTTATCCCCAAAAGAAGGTACAAATAGTCTGACATTTTAGAGCATGGCCTCTCCAGTGACTCTGACATTAGAAAGAGAAAACAACTTTAGACTACAAGAAGAGTTTACATCAGCTCCAGAAAACCAGGCTGGCTGGAAACAACCAGGTCCAGTGCCATCCCAGTCACGTTCACAGCACTGGTATGCCAGTCTGGACTCTGGAAGAACTGAGTTAGAGAGGGTGGCCAAACACAACACTTCCCAAGCAAAAGCAGATGTTGATGGACTGCCTACCTAAACAAAAATGAAGAAGTAAATTGAGATATTCTTGCATATAAAGAGTACTATATGTTTTTAGACGCCATTAACAACAGTGAGTTAGTGGACAGAGCATGAGAGAGATCCTAGGAAAATGGAAAGACTATTTAAAAGGGTGGAAAGCAAAGCCCCTGTGTATAAATCGTGATCTTTTAACAACCAAGAACACCCTCTTAAGACGATCAGCTGAAGCTCCCATTACAGTGTCACAAGATTATGCTTTTCACACAGACTGTCTAGACTGGCCAGGCTCTGAAAACTAGTGAGCTCCCACAGCAAAGTGGTGGCCCCACACATCTGCCCAGAGAGAAGAGCCATTCCTCAGCAACTACTCAGGGCTGGTCCAAGGTGCATATATCCTGGGAGCAGAGCTGTCAGATCCCACGTGCAGGTTAAAAATCATCAGTTTCTAGCAAAAGACACCAGTGGCATCAATTCATAATGATGATGATGACGTAGGAGCATCACAGCACAAGGAGGGGCTCCTTCATAGACCTGGTGCCCTATGTAACTTTAACGTGTCTACCTGCACCTCACTGGCAAATTCACAAGCTTAAAGCTATCCCTGTGCATCAGTAAGCAGCATCTCGATGGTTGGTGGGAGACTCCAGAGAAAGGGGGGCAACTTCGGGCATCTGAACTCTCCAGATCATAACCACATCCAAGTGGATTCAAGAGGAACCAATAAGCATGCTGAAGGGCTGGATCCGTAACCTTAGCAGGAAGGACTGAAAAATGAAATGTGTTGAGCACGGGTCTGCCATGACAAATACAACAAAATCTTGCAAAGAATGAGGCAGGAGATGAACCTGAGACCAGGACAGAGTACAGAAGGGAGAAGGTCTATTTCAGTCCCTGCTCAGAGGACTGCTTTTGTATTTGACATGACACATCCGGGAATTAAAAATCAGAAATGCTCCACTGAGGAGCGATGAGGAAAAAGTGCTCCCTCCCCTGCTGTGTGCTCAGGCGATAAGCTCATGCTGTCCTCTGCTTGCTCCCTCAGGATCCTTGCACTGCTGGCTGCATCTGGGGTCAGAAGCAGAAACTGCAGAGCACCACTCCCACCCCAACATCACTTAGGGGTACCTGTTGAAAGCCAGGAAGCCAGGCAGCATGGACCACGGGGCTTTCTGACTCAGTCTTGGCTCCTAAACCTCTCTTTCACCCCTGATCGCAGAAGCATAGGCAGGCTTAACCCTCAAGCTACCATGAATTATTTGGAGTTCATTCCTTGCTGGCCTGATTTTCAGAGGTATCCCAACCCCACAGCTGCAGATGGGTGCCAGTAGGATTGACAGAGGTGATGAAGTTTGTTACGTCTGCACTTGCAGTCAGAGCTGTAGGAGAGAGGAGCATCCTGCACGAGAATGCCTCGAATACCCAACAGCAGCCCAGGTGCTGCAGCCCTGCATGTCACTGTGCCGTGGGAACATACCCTCCCTCACCCAAGACTGAAGAAAGTGATGAGATTCACTAAGTTCAGGACTTTTCATGTTCACTGAATACCTAAGCTCTAAGACTGCAGCACGTGGATGCCACATCCCCTGAACAGCGAGGATAGCTGCTCTGCCCTATTATACAGCAGGGTCATATGGCTCAGCACACTGCAGGTGGCGGAGCTGGTGTTGGTAGAGTGACCATGGCCAGAGAGGTATCTTCAAGGTTAGGCACCAAATATGGCAGGCTTCGTGTTGAGAAATAATTAGTAAATGCTTGAGTGAAAAGATGTCAGGCCCCGGAGAGAGGGAGGTCATCAAGGGTTTGCCATCCTTTTCTCCTAAGAATGCTCCATCATTTTCCAAACAGCTGTCACACAACTGTGCACTGCGACTGCTACTGCAACCTTTCCCCCATGCTGAACTCCAGCCCTTGCTCCACTTTCTGCACCCAAAAATGCCCCAGACTCACTCAGAAACCAAAACAGCTCTCATCTGCTGTTTTGGGGGAGGGACGACATTTTATCGTGACTCCCTTGACACTAACATTACAGACAAAACAAGAGGGAACTCTGAAATGCTTTTAAACTAGGACAATTCAAAGAAGGAAGTCAAAACATTACCTGTGGTTTCCTAGACAGAATATGACCCACATGATGACTTCCCTGAGTGAGATTATAGAGCTGTCACTCACTGCCACCACACAACACAGAAATTAGCAGATCAGGCTGATGATGAATGTCTTGTCTTCACGTTAAATGTAGGCTGCTCTGATCCCATTGCCCCCCTCACTTGTACAGTCTAGGAAAGGCAAGGGGAAGGGGGGCAAGGGGTAGGAGTCCCACCTGAGCCTTAGCCCAGCCGTCAAAGGCAGGGAGATGTGTGGGCACTCATGTGCTGCAGGTCTTGCTAACTTTCAGGATTTTATCACTGATCTTAAGATATTTAGCAAAGTTTTTGAAGTCCCAGCTTCTGGATTCAGGAGTTCATCACAGCTTTCTTTCTAATGCTATTTTTTTTTTTTTTTCCTGGCAAAGAAGATGAAAATGCTAACTCATCTATCTCCTCAAACCTCAGAAAGAAGGAGGTGAATTAAATGTCCCAAACTGTGTGTTCTCTGAGAATTTCCTTCCCTATTCAAAGCTGAGGTTTGTAGCTGCTGTTTGCAAACATGATGGATGAGGAAAGCCTCAATGACAGGCTCACGAATCACAGCACCCCCTGAAGAGAGTGACACCCCTTTCCTGAGCAACAGGGTACCATTTTCCATGGTCTTCTGATTTTAGCTGGGCTCCCTGTGGCTCCAAGCAGGGTGGTGTGGAAAGAGCTTGAGAAGGTCTCAAAACCAGCCGAAGCCTGAGTACATGCTGTCCTCAGACTGAAAAACAGTTAGCAAAAGCGAGTTTGAAAAGAGGGAACAGAACGCACAGGGATCGTATTGAAGAGGACGGTTTGAAAGGACAGCGGGGAGGGAGGAAGATGCTGACAACCCGTCAGTGCAGACTCTGCTCAAGGAAGCATGGCAGAGGCATTGCTTAGTCCAACCTGTGGGTTTTGATTTAAAGGGCTGTGCCTTCTGGAGTCCAGATGACCAATAAGTGCTCGTCGCTTTTAAGAAAGCCCTTGTGCCTTGCAATAATTCACCACTGATTGCCTGTATTTCCTTAAATGAGCTCATTTAGAGTTGATTTAAGTACTCCTGGGGAGGGCAGGCAGGCAGAAGGGGGTGAGGTGATTTATGGACCTGGTGTCAGCTGCAGAAGCAGCAGAGGCTCTCCTGCCTGCAGCAGCGATGCTGGGGACTGGTTGGAGGGTTACTGTAGTGAATGTGAGGGCCAGAGACCCCCCAAAAAGATGGAGATGATCTATGGCAGCCATAAATCTTACGAAATCCTGTTTCCCCCTCTTTAAGGGCCAGCTCTGATGCAAGCATGGATTTGCTGTGTACCAGAGATCCCAGAGATTAGATGATGTTTGCAGTTGCATTTCACTATTTTAATTTGGGGGAGGGGATCTGATCAGTCTAGGCTACAGACTCTGGGACGCAATTCAGCTGAGAAAGTCCAGGTGTTTAGAAAGAGAAACATCATGCTCTGGACTCCATTGACTGTAAAGAGTGCAAAATAGACTTGCTTAGATGTAGACATTCAGGTTTGGTCAAATAAATGCCACTGGACAACCAGATCAGATGTACATATCCATATGGGGCTGATCGGCCTTTTTTTGAAGTGACACCTCCCGCAAGGGCCTTCAGTGACAACTTGTGTGGAACCTGAGTGTAGTAGATTTTGCCCCACTAGATGCCTTGCTGCTTTACAGACCCTCCTCTCTGATGTCTCCCGGCTCGGCAGATAGCTGCTCGGCCATGGACAACCTTGGAAGCAGAGGCAGGGGCTCAGTAATGTGTATAGGCAAACCCCGGATGGCTTCCTCTGTTCCTCACCATTGCGTGGCATCTCTGCTGAGCATCACACCTGTGACAGAGATGTCTGAGAATGAGAGGCAAATGCCCTCCAGGACTGTCCTGCTCTTCATTCTCGCCCACAGCCCACTGCAGAGCACAGTCATCCCCAGGAGACGGCTGGCAGGTCCCTGCAAAGATCTGTCTCCTGAGAAGTAGAAAAGCAGGAATAATCCAACAGAGTGCAAACTTTTAACCACATATATCCTTGTTTTGTAAGTGTGCTGCATCTTTAAAACACTGTGGCTTATATTTCTATACCTTCCTATCTGGAAGGACTGAAAAAGAAGAAGAATAGAGAATAGGAATAGCAAGGAAGAAAAGGATCAGTTTAGAAATGAGCAGAATGGGGAGCTTTCTGCTGTGCTTCCCTCCCTGCGTCAAGTCCCCCTCTCCATTACTGCCCTCCCAAATTGAGAGCAAGGCCAGCCAAGCAGGGAGTTACTCCACGCTTGCCCCAGCGAGGTGTAGAAGAGGATCGGTGCCTCTCCTGTGTTCATTGTTTCCAACCCAAGAGCCTTGTCTCTGATTCCTCCCTGGATGAGGACTGGAGAGCTGTCATAACAGGGACTGGTTTCCATAGCAAACCTGGCGTTTTCAGATGGAGAGGCTCAGCCCTGCCTTCACTAGAGCTGAAAAGAAAAGCATTTATTCCCCATAAGCATGAAGGACAGGGAGAAGTCTAATGCCATGTGAGGTTTATATTTCATGAGCTTCTATAGAGAAGAAGAACTAGCCTGCTAGTGAGTGCCTGCTGGCAGCTTTTCTCTCTCTAACTCAATACATGAGTTGAAGTCTTTGTGATTCAGAGCTGAGTCTTGCTCCCTATTTATCGGTTTGTTGGTTTCACGCAGTATCCGAGGGTCAGCGGTGGGCTACGCTGCGCACAGAGGGAGGATATGCTGCTCTTGGCCCACGTGCATTGCTGAGAAGCAGAGACAGAAACCAGCACAAGGGCAAAACTGAATTGAAGCCACCATAACCGCAACAGCAGGCACGGGAGGACGAGATAGAGGGGCAGCCAGTGGACATGAGATGGAGATGACCAAGAGTGCTGCATCCAATAGCAGGCAGGAAAACAGAAAGCAAGGGCCAGGGACACATGGGATTAAGAGCCAGATTCTGGAAAGCACTTGGGGAGGCGTTGGGCATTGCCACAGCCAAAAAAGATGAAAGCCCATGGATTAAGAAGGGTGGGGCACCCTCATCCTCAGAGCTATTCTCAGCTCTGCTCTGCACCACCCTGCCTGATGGCGGTCATGCTCCATGATCCCAGGGAAGCTGAGACTGGACCGTCAATGCTTTACCATCCTACAGCAGCCATGAAAGCAGCACAGGGGCCACGCCCACTCTCCAGCATCTCTGCTTCTCATGCGAAGCTGCTTGCGCAGGGACATGCCCATGTTTTAGGATCTGGCTGCACGGCTGCATGGAAAATGGTGGAAAGGACACTTTCCACATCCAGCTCCCCATGCACAAGTCTATGCGATACACAAGCGCTAAAACAGCATATGGCATTTCTTACAGCTAATCAGCGTTGTGGATCCATTGATTTGTGGTTCTGCTGTGTGAATCCAAATGGGTGAGTTATTGCATCTTTTTCCACAGCCGTCATGACTATAAACTACTTTAAAAATTAAACCCATACTCCCAGAAGCTAGGGTTTTCAACAAAGGGATGGTGTTACAGAAGGCTGGGAGGGAAAACTTGTTTAGCCAACAAAGGAGAGTGAGAGAGATACAGTGCCAAGGCCATAAAGGGTTACAGAAAGCAAGAGAAATTATTTCTCTCCTCCTCTCTGACTAGGGATCCACAGCTCACTTCAAGTGTGCAAGTAAGTCACTGTGGTGTCATCTGCAAGGTTTTGGGGACTGGGAAGAGCTGGAGGGTGGTGGGGGCATCGTTGCCTGCACAGGGGCCAGGCCCATGCTCCCAGGGGCACATAGGAATCAATCCTTTTCTGGACTGGTCCTTGGCATGCAGTACTGAAGATCACCCCAGGAGAAGAGGGATCACCCGTCCAGCCCTCACCCAGAGCAGTGAGGGTGTTCGCCTGTAGTGGCAGTCCCGTCCCCAGAGCCCTTTGGCAGGACTCGTGCAAGTGCTGCACAGAGTGATGTGTCCCTGTCCTCCAGAATGAGTTATCACTCCTATGCAGAGCAGACAGTGCAGGCGTTTATTCCTCCTCCAGATGGAGAGATCTGCATTTGCAGTGGACATTAAATTCGTAGCAAAGAAAAAAAGAAAAACTATGCTGCAGCCATAAACCTCCTTCCCTCAGCTGGGGAGCACAGTGTGCTTGTGGGGCAGTAGAAGGGACGTTGTCCAGCCCATAAAAGACAGAAGGGAACAAAGGGTTTGTCCTCTGAGAGGTCTCACCTTTCTCGTAGCAACATTAAGGGGAGGACAAGCATTTAGCTCTTCCTGTGCCTGACCTCCTTGTGCAGAAAATGCACCAAAGCATTTGTAAATGTGCTGGCAAGCGTCGCCTCAACCCCCCCATTGCTTTTTCCTGGCCACGAAATGAACATCTTCAGTCACAGATCGGGGCTAAGCATTTTGCAGGTAGAAGGGAACACTCTGTTTCCCAGCTTGGTGCCGGCAGCTCGTGGCGTGGCCCCATGCCCAGCTGCATTTCGGGGACGGTTTGCTTCCTCCTTTCCTCTGCCCCATGACATTCCCTTTCCTGTGGGAGGCGAGAACAGCCCGTCCTGCAGCCCTGTGCCCAAGCCCTCTTCCATGGCTGGGAACAGATCCCCGTGCCCTAGTGCAGGAGTAGACTTCCAAACCCATTTACAGATGCCCGTCGGTTAAGGAAAGGTGGTAAAGGAAGGAAGATGCTCTTTTATGTATTAATTACATGTCAACTCATTTGCTGTAGAACTACACCGGGAGCACATGAAGAATTACTGCATTAATTAGAGAGTAAATGACCCCTAACTCATAACAGTGGTCTCCCAGCTTTGGCAGCCATTTGTTAACAGCAATGAAAAGCACCAGATTTCATTACAGAACATAACGAGAGACCACACATTCAGGGCTTCAGTATTCCCCCGCCAGAGCACAGGGAAGCTATTTGTCCCATTGAAATCAGCAAGAGCTGCTGTATATAACGCTCCTAGCATCTCACACATTTGATTTTGGGACCAAGATCTTTTTCCTCCAGCTGAAATATCTGTAGTGTGCCGCCGATGCAGCACATCAGAGCAATGACCAGGGGCAGCTTTCACTCCTCTGCAGCTCTTCCCAAGCCAGAGACCCAGCAGCCTGTGCATTCTTAATTGACAGAATTAGGAAGCTTATTTGAAGAATACTTGAGTCCTCAGAGTCTAATTTCCTGCTATATAAATAATACATCAGCAACAGCAGTCTCCAGGAAAAATAAATAAATAAATAAATAAAAATAAAAACTAAGAAGCCCAGATGAATATTCTAGCTTCCATCACACTGTGAAAATCCTTTGCAGAGGTTTTTCACAATAGCCCCCAACTGCATTGTACCATTTCTCGCCTCGTCTGATTTAACGAAGGGGATAGGAGCTGAAAATTACACACACGGGCCTCGCCGCTGCAGGCGTGATCACACCTTTTGATGAGCACAGCGAGAGAGCCGAGGCTCTCCAGAATAAACGCTCCAGCCCCCAGTACGAAGCCTTCAGCTGTATATCCAGTGAAGCCCACCAACAGCATCGCCAGGAGCCCCCCCAGCCCAGCTCGGCGGGCGGCAAAAGGGCCCACGATAGCAAAGCACCGCGAATCTCCTGCCCGGTGCCAACCCTGGTGTTCCCGGTTCAGCCCCCACCGCTGCCTTTCCCTCCCGTGGCAGCCTCGGGGCTGGCACAGCTCCAGGAGATCGAATAGCAAGTGCTTATGTTATTAAAAGCCACGTCGCTGTACATACATATTCATGGGTGGGGAGAGGATGAGAACTGCGCAGGCATCTTGCAATTTTGGCAGATCGCAACTTTTTAGGGCTGAATTTTCAACTGCAAACTCCCTCACCAGGTCCAGGTCCAGGGTGAAACATCAGTCTGGCGTATCAGACTGGAAAGCGCAGCTCTGGTCTCACTGGACCATTCCTTGCCCCAGCATCATCCCATGCTCGGGTGTTCCGTCCTCAGATCATTTTGCACCACTGTTTAGCAAAGCTGTGTGCAGCAGCTGACACCTGGACTTACTCTGATTTACTCAGCACTGGGACCTCTATGTTTTGATTTCATTCCTGCTTCGGCCCCACCCTGCTCTGCAGACATTGCTGAGAGATGCAGGGACAGCAGCTGCATCTTTGCCCATCTTTGCTGGGCAGTGCTGAGCTCCTGGTGCTGTGGATTCTGCCAGTAGGGAGCCATCGCAGCCATGGGACATGGAAGCAGCCGCAGCATTCGGATGTTCAGGGGTTTGCCTGCCAGAGCCACGCTGTCTGCAGGGCTCCCACAGACTGAGAAGCAAACAGGCCTCCGAAAGGCTAAAAGGAATTGAGAAGGGGAGCTCCAGGACTTCATCAGAAGTGTTTCCACAGCACAAATATTTGTATTCCTCTGATGTGGGATTTACAAGCACACACTCGACTCCAGCAGGGAGAGCCTGCAAATATGAGCGACGTCTCTATGTACTTACCACTTGCTCCTGCCTTCCTCTGTCTCTCTGGCTTTCTCTCTTGTGTTATCTGTTACTTTTTGTGTGCCTGAACCAGGGAAATGTGGTTTCTGGCAAGCAAACCAGTTAATGGATGCTCTCACTAGAGGCAAAGTGTCCCGGGAGAAGGGGAGCACACGGGAGAGCTCAGGGTGCCCGGCTGCAGTGTAGCTGCTCACAGACTGCCCCTTTGCTTCCCCATAGCACACGGGGCTGGAGAGGTATCGCAGCCTGTCCCACGCAAAGACCTATCATCCCACGCAGGGAGAAGTGGGCAAGCGCACAGGGGCAGAGGTGCCAGGCACCCTGAGCCCCTCCTGATGATGCACCCAGAGGTACGAAGCAGTGTGGAGACTGCAGCCCCGGCTGCAGGCTGTGGCTGCTCTGCTACAGGCAGCTCCACGGGAATCTCTGCTGCCTGCACAGGAGTTCCCTTGTTCTCACCTGATGGGCAGAGTAAAAGGAAGGGCTGTGGCAAATGGAGTTGTTCCTTTCCCCATGCTGTGCCTCAGAGGACCACAGCATCGTCTCCTCCTTGGGGAGATGAAATCCGGAGCAAACGCAGCAGACAAAGGGGCCCGTTTGAAACAGTGCTGCCAATAAATAATTCATGGGAGAGAAGTGGTGAGTCTCAGGGGAGCCAGCACAGGGATCTGTGAATTTGGTTGAGTTTGCAGTGCTTTAATTATGCAAATTAACAAATGTCTCTACACTGAGAAATTCTGCTGGTCCTGCAAAAGAGCAAGAGCTGGAAAATGGCAAGAATTTCCGAAGGCTGCATGCCTAGCCAGCTGCCAGCCACAGCTGGCAGGGTGAATCTTGCTGAGGCCTCTCCAGAGTTAGCTCTGCTCCTTAAAGGGCAGCCAGCAGGATCCCCCATGCAGTAGATAGAGTACAGTGCCTTGACAGCTTCAACTGCTCTACGTAGCCACGGCCTCAGCCCCAACCCTTCTCTTGCACCAGCACCCTTTGCTCCCAGGATGAGCCAGCTCAGGGAGTGGGAATGAATAGCCAGCTCAGGGCTGTTGCGGGATCACAGATTGTGAGTTAACATCAGATAACTTCAGCAAGGACAGCTGGGGATCCCTCGAAGACCTTTCCCACTGATTAGCTCAGCTGTGATAAAGACAAAGGGTTGTGTGGGGAGATGCGGTCTCTGCCCCCCAAAACACATGGGTGGGAATGTGGGACGCTTTCTTCTGCATGTCTCAGAAATTGCTGCTTCGTCCTCTGGTGCTGTCTCATAGCCGCAGCCCAGGCATTGGGCTTTCCCGTGCTGGTCCCAAGCCCTGCATCAGCAGAGCCAACCACCCAAAGGATGGAGGACCCACAGTCGCCTGCTGAGGGATGCTCACTTGTGCCCAGGCAGATACAGGGGCTATCCATCATGGCTTGATGAAGCAAAGCCTTTGTCTTTGTAAGAGACTTTTGTCACAGGGAGCTTTTGGAAAGCCGAGCCTTCCTCCGCCTGTCAACAAGCCAGGCAGAAATAGGGCAGAAGGAAGCCGAATCTAGGGCACCGGGGGCTGGCAATCTCCCCAGCAGCAGCTAGCCCACATGGCATGCGTGGAAATCAGCTCCATTACAGAGCGGGCATCCCCCGGGACCCCAGATACTGCCTCCTCCTTCCTGTGCACAACATGCTGTTTGTCACCAGAGTAGATTAATTTGGTGCCTGATCCAGCCTCGTTAGGATCGAAAGCAGGACTGGGCACAGCCTGCTGAGAGCAGGGAGATGGTCGCAGTGAATCCCTTCAGTGAAAGTCATCCTGGGTTTTTGGCCATGAGCAAGAGGAGGGAACCGAGGCCACTGATGCTCTTGTCCCCACTCCCCCCATGGCTCTGCAAGGTCAGGGCTGTAGAGCCGAGGGGCTGGGTGAGACACAGCACCCTCCTCCTGTGCTGTAGGCTGGCCAGCTACAGAGACCAATTTCTCTCTGCAAACTATTCACCAGATAGTTATAATTTCCCCACTACGTTAACAGTTGTTGGTTTCATTTCTGAAAACTGACTTTTTTTCTGTTTTGATGAAAAATATTTGATTTTCTCTAAAAATATGCAGTCCTCTGTTACCCAAACCCAGACACTTTCACTGAAAAATTAACACTGCTTCTGAATTATTTTTGTGCTTGTCTCTTTGGAAGAGGGTGGGAGAAGAAAGGAAGGGAACTGTATCATTGAAAAAAAATGGGAAAATGTCAACGCAAACAATATTTTATGCAGAAATGCCTGGTTTGATTGAAAATCCATTTTCTCACAAAATAAATTTTTCATGAAAACTGTGTCAGAGCCAAATTCAAACAGGGACAACCTGGAGCAGAGACAAGCCACCTCATTCCACTGATGCTGATTTATGCTAGGCTGCCTGGAAGCAGGAGCTGGTGGCAGCTGTCTTGACCTGTCAGGTGCAGAAAAAAGTGGTTGAACTTCCCAGTCCCAACGCAAAGCAGGGAACCACGTGGCTCTGGTTTTTGCTCAGGTTCTTCCCGGCACCTTGGCAGCCAGAGCATCACATTGCTGCTGCCCTGCTGCCTCCCTAAGCAAACTGTCCTCTCCCCTTGCATTTTTGGCAGCCTGGTGGTGGGGCAGGATGAGGGCAATGGTTGATGTGAAATGCAAGGTCTGTTCAGGGGTGATCTGCTCTGCTACAACCCAAGCTGACACAGCTCAAAGCAGGAATAGTGGGGCACAGCCCAGTACCACGTGGTCCCCAGGAGCCCGCTGTTTATCAGGTTCTCCATCCCCAGAAGAGATGGGAAAGGTGGCACCCCAGAAGTATTGTACTCCACTCTAGGGCTGCAGAGCAACTCATATGAGGTTTGTCCCTTTCCAAACGCACCCATCACTCTGTGGATGGAAAAAGCTGCTCGTGACTGCCAGCTCTCAGAGCTGCATCAGCAGCATGTGACACATCCCCATCTGCAAATGCAGAGCTGTTCAGTCCAAGCAGGATGAGCAACTGGCCCTTCAGGGGACTTGGGATATTCTGGCACCAGCTCTGTGCTGGAGGCAGGACACTGGCAGCTGGACAGGGTACCCAGATCCCCTCTGTTTCTCAGACAGTCTCCCTCAGGGGTTTGCTAAGTGACCTGCTGGTGTCTTAAAGACTCATCACTCACTGCAGGCTCGGTGCTCACATCAGTCACCAGGTCAGAAGCTGGTGTCTTGGAGGTGCGGGGTCTGCCGGCTGTCTGCCACGCACATTGCACGGGTGGCTCCACGCCAGGAACAGAGCCGGGCAGGAGCACACACCTCCCAGCACCCCGGGCACAGTCACTGGAGCTGCTGCTCACATGGAGAACAAGGAATGAAGACCAAGAACTACATATGAGAAATGTGTTCTGGCCACAATCCCCTTCCTGGCGAACTGCTCCCATACACAGCAGGTTATCCCCTGCACCTCCAAGCAAAGGTTTGGATACCGCACTGCACTGGCAGCAGCAGGATAGCTTGCAGCATGCAGGAGCCTTGGCTGGACTTGGGTAATTCTTGGATAGATTTTTGGGTATGTCTTCAGGTCTCTGCGCTCCCATTCATCTGCCACAGTCATCAGCTCTGGGAACACATCAACTCCAGCCACCCTTCCAGCCGCCCTTGACATTACAGTTGTGCTCCAAGATCAGAGCTGAGACCTCCCCTGTGCCAGCAGGACACACATCCCCACGTGCAGAGAGCAGCAGAGGGCAGAAAGGGGCCAAGAGCTTCTCACCATGGCACCTCCAGCTCCAGACCTGCCATAAGAGCAGAGGAGCATGGTATGGTCCTACTGCAGAGCCAGAATTTGTCAGACACATCAGCTCCTTTGCCCTGAAACCAGGTAGAGATGCATGGAGCATGGCCGGCTTGAGCCATGCTTTTGATGCACTGCAGGAGCGGGTCCATGCCGGTAGCCACGTTTCTCTGGCTTTGCAGGGTTGCACTGCAAGCTCTGGCTCTTCTGCAGCACAGCCGGTGAGTCCGTTCCCCTCCTCCTCCCTGGGGAAGAGACTGTAACGATCTCTGCCAGGTCCTTGGGTGAGCACAGCCTTATTTTGCAGTTCTCTTTTTGGACAGCTTGGCCAGGTGGAGAGAGAAAGCTGCATCTGACCTTGAGTGGGGATCAGAGGTCGGTGCAAACTCGCTTCATTCGGCATGGCCCAAAGAGGCGAAGGCCCCATTATTTTCTGCCTCAGCACTGGAGACAGACAGCAGCGTCTTAAAACAGGATTCTCTCATCAATCATTTATTGGATTTATGCAGCTTCACTTAGAAACCTGATTTATATTTCCTCTCAATTTACTGCATTTGAATTGTTTGCAGATAGGCACGTGAATCATTGGTTGGAGCAGAAAAAAAGCTATTTTCAAGCTTCATTTAGGCCGTTTGCAGCATTAATTTTTAGTTGCAAAGGCTATTTTTTGCTAAATTGGTTTTTAGATCTTGTCTTCCTTGTGCTGGGTTATAAATTTAGTGCTGCTGGAGCAAAAATGATCAGAATTGGATTTTTCAGCCTTCTGAGGCAGGTGCAAGGGCCCCATTCTGTGCTGGGTTGCACTGCGGCACCAGAGAAGATAATTTGGCTCTTGCTGTTGAGACAGAAATACCCGTCCTCTCCCTCCAGCACAATTTAGCACAAGCTCTTGAGGACAAACTGAAGCCCTGTGCACACTCTCCCGTCTTTCTTTGGCATCAGGATTGGATTTTTCCTTCAAGCATATTCTGAATCCTTAAGCTACCCTCCAAGGCCATCTTTGGTCTTGGAAAATCACCTTTGAATCTAGCACGGGAAAAGCCTTCAGCTCAGCTGTTTTAAAGGTGAACTTGTTTCAGGGCCAGAGCATCCCAGCAGCATGTGTGGGTGGTTGGTGGATGATGTTTTATTTAAACACAAAGGCATGAGATGCCAGCTCATTTCAAACAAATCCTTCGGTGGGAAAATATGCACATATTTTTGACACAAATCTGTCCGTGGCTCCATTAATTCTCTGCCAAAGTACTTTACCTGCTGGAGCAGATGATAATTCAGCAATGTAAACAGAGCCTTTTAATTTCATTTTGGGATCACGAATGGAAACAAACTGATTAACAAAAGCAGGGTAAACAATGGTTCTGTCTCCTCCTGTTAGTATTAATATTCACCTAGAATTGATGCTGTTCTCCCAGGAGCCTGTGTCAACACAGCGAGCTGGGTGCTGCGATGCCTGCGCATTGTGCTGAGCCATTCACGTCCAAGGACAAGGTTCAGTGCCAAGGAAGATGGCTTTTGCAGCATGCACGTGGGGAGACTGCCTTCTCCACAGCAAGGTACACCAGCAGAGAGGGGAATGCATCCCCTTGGCTTCTGCTGCCTTCCAGGGAGCTCCATCTCCCTGCGGCCAGGGGCTGCCCCACCATCCCTGGGGTCCACGTCCTTGCGCACCTGGTGCTAACACTGCAAGGGAGGGACTCTGAGGTGGAACGTGAAGCTGCCTGGCAGGTGAGCCTTCAGGCATCCCAAGGGTTTGGCTCAAAGGCAAGGGGAAGGGATAAAACTGTGACACCACAGAGTCCCTGACAGCAGCCCGGGTGGCACCCCCAGCCTACATGCTGACGTGCATGCTTTGTAGTGCTCTGGCAAGGCAGAAAGCAAGCAGTGTTTGGGAGGTGACATAGCACGTATAAATGTGTCGGTAATCTGCTGTAATTTATTTAAGCGCAAGCATGGGGGAGTGCAAAAATGTTATCCCAGCTTGAGCAAGGGCAGAGGGGGGTGTTCAGAGCTCTTGGTCGGAACACCTCCACCCATGTTGGAAACCCAGGAGAGACTGTGCACCCATCATCCACAGAAGCACGGGGAAGAGTTGGCTCTCTCCCAGGGTCGGCAGGGCACACAGTGGGACTGGGGACAGGGGTACATTACAGCTGGTCCTTCTCCACACCACCTGATACAACAAATGCATGTTCAAGCAATAAAAAATAGCCTGCCTGGACAGCAGCTCCACCACAGACAGCTAGCTGGAATTTGGCCCATGCACACCAGAGGGGTGGCAGACGGCTTGTGGTAAATGTGCCACCGGCTCCTGGGAAAGGGGAAGGGCTGCAGGACAAGCTACACAGATCATGCCCAAGCCACAGGCTGAATTAAATCTTGATCAGGTTTGTGTGCCATTCCAGCTGCCAGAGAAGAGAAACCTAGAAGGCGGCAGCAAAGTTTTGGTGCTACAAACACAGCTTTTACTTGTTTTACTTCTGTGCTAAACACAACAGCTGCTCTTTTACTCTTTGCTTTGGAGAATGATAGGCTGGACTTCTGCAAGGGACCGGCACATGTAGGTCACTGGAGGGACAGAGTAGGTGAGCATCTTTTAACACACCTCTCAACCTAGTATGAGTCATGAGCACCATGATGAGAGAGCTGGTTTGGGGAATGCAAACACTGGCATCAGAGGATGCCATCTCCATCGGTAAGTGACGCCTCAGGAAGCCCTGAAGGAAGTGCTCATGCCCAGCCTGGTGTGTTTGGGGACAAGAAGGAGAACAGAAAGAGAACCCTGCAGGTCTCGTAGCGAGGTGGTAGATCAGGGAGGTGAGAAGAATGCACAACATCCATACCAGGCTTTGCTGGCCTGGGAGTTAAGAAGGTGATGTCTAGACCAAGAACTCACTGAGATTACTTATACAGATATCTGTACACATATCCTAAAGCCCATGACACTTTGGATCCAAATTTCACTGGCTGTTGTAGACCACTTACTTAATCCTGGGGCACTCCCAGATGTTGGAGATGTCAAGCTATTTGCTGACCTGGGTCAGAAACCTGGGAGAGATCAGCATGCCACCTTCCTGCTCAAACTGTGGCAAGGCAAGGTCAGGGGGACAACACATTCCTGCTGGAGGGACTAAGGAAACGGGTGGAAGTAAATTCAGGGTGAGTGCTGAAGTGCAGGGCTGTAAGGCAACATCAGAGCTTTGCAACAAGGGGGTTATGAAACCATGAAAAATACAGGTTCCAGGAGGTAATTTAGAAATTGTGTAATAACACCGTAACCACCTGTGTGCTAGTTTGTTGCAACTTAATTTGAATTCCAGGGTTGTCATAAATATTAAATAAACAATGGTTTCTGAAATACTCTTATTGCAAGTTCTTTGTGAAGTAGTGAAAAGGTTCCTGTTGCAAGACGTACTAGTAAGGAGAGGGAAAACCGAGCTCAAACTGCGAGAGGACACCAAGGACCTCCTGTAGTGTGTAATCTGCAAACTGTTACAGTATGTTCTTATGACTGCAGTTCAATTAACTCTTACAAGAAGAGGTAAAAGGGTTGAAAATCAGCACTTGAGGGTCCTTTTTTGTTCATCAAAGAGATTTCTTCTCAAATCAGCTTAAGAGCATTTCGTTAGCAGGCCTGCAGATGCTCAAAGGCTAGCGGCAAGACCCCAATAAAAGGAAGCTCCAACAGTAGTAGAATAAAAAGATCCTTGAGATGATGTCTCTGATGTGGATGGAAATGACTCCAGAGTCCCCGGGACATCTTTGGATCCTGCATTGGAGCTCTGTGGTTCCGCCCGCCACGGGCACATCCGAGCAGTCAGCCAGCCCAGACAGGCACCTGGCGTCTCCACTCCCATTTTGTCCAGGAGGACACGCGAGGAGGGGTGGTGGCGGCAGAGCAGAGGCCAGAGGGATTCATCCAGATTGAGAGCTGGGAGTGGAGCTAGGTTTGCTGGTTGGCTTTACCTACGTGTTACGTTAACTTTTTGTAATGGGTTATGAAGGCTGTCGTTAGGAGGATCCCTTTGACTTTCGTGAAATCAGCCAAACATACTTTTATTCTTTTAACCCTGTCAGGAGGTAGGTGTGGTCTCCAGGCCAAGCTGGCACACGCAGGACAGCGGTCCCATGGTGACAGCATCTTTGCTAAAGGCGCCTGGTGGTCCATCCAGAGCGACTCCCGCCCCAGCACACACAATGAGAGTCTGGAAAGCTGGGGCAGACACTTGTCACCATCCTGCAAGGGGCATTTGTGAACAGGTAACATCAGATGTCCTGATTTCAAAGAGGGAGGAGATAGCCAGGCCCCTCCAGCTTGATGACAGCTTGAGGAAGGTGAGTTACCGTTCCCATCACACTCGCAGCTTCCATCTGATAGATCAGAGCACTACAAACTAGGAAAGCAAATACAACTATTATTTGGGAACTTTTGTTTAAAAATAATTCATACTGTTTCAGAACATCTGCAATGTTTTACGCTACTTATGTTCGCTCTGTGATTTATACACGTTTTACCAAGCAGCTGCATGGTCTGTCTGTCTTTGAAAACTAAGCAGTTAGCACCAATGTGCAATGGATTTTCACGCACACACACACACACACACAGAGAATAAAACAACCAGAAAAAAAACATCCGTGGGATGCTTTATTGCAATTTTAGAAAACCGTTAAAAAAAAGACAGATAAGAGAGCGAAAGAAATCTCAAGCTTCTAAAAGTTAAATCCCTGTTTCTGCAACACTGGAGCAGATCTGAATCTGGGTCTTAGCTGCTCCTGTGAACCTGTTTTTTAATTCTTTTTTTATACAAGAACTGGCATATTGAACCAGAACAAAGATCATCAGAGCTTTCATCCTGTCTCTGACACAGCCAGCAGCCTCCACGTAGGTCAGAGTAGGAGAAACAGGGCAGGAATAGGACAGCCCTTCCTCTGACACACTGTCAGAGGTAACAGCCAGTGGTTTGGAGACTTCCAAAATCGGGATTGCACAGGAACCATCCGCTTTATGGCCACCAATGGATCCCAGAAAGCCAGTTTGCCTTTCCTCCCTTTAAACGCTCTCTTTTGACTGCCACAGCATCCTGGGGCAAAGGTTTCCACAAGCGATGGATGTGCTGTGAGGCTCTGGCCTGACCATTTTACTGAGTGCTACCAGTGTTAAAAATAGCAACTAATTACTCTCTGCTCATCTGCCCTGCCCCACTCATTGCTTTGGAGACCTTTGTGTAAAACCTCTACATGGATCCTTCCCCATCTGAGACCTATTTTGTACCTCTGGTCATCCTGGCTGCCCTTCTCACAGGCTTTTCCTTTACTACAGCATCTTTTCTGAGGCAGGGCAACAAAATAGATATGGATTATTCAAAACACGGACAATACCATAGGCTTATTATATAAATATTAAAAAATCTTCTCTCTTAGTGGCGTAAAATCTTTGCGCATTCAAAGCAAATTGATTCCTTGTTAACATTAAAAAGTGATCTCAGTTTTCAATGCACGAACAAAGTTGCTGTAAAATTTTTGTACACACAAGTTGACATTTTCAAACGAAGCAGTATAAAATTAGCCTCATACTCCCAGCCACAGGGAATTAGTATGGTTTTTCTAAAGCATCTAACTGCTTGAGGAGCCAGAGTCCCAATAAATGCAACCTGCAAACTCTGATGATGGGACATGGTCAAAATCAAAGCCCCTTGGCTCTCTCGCTGGGAGACTCCTCAGTGCATCAGAAAGTGGAGTTTGTTGCTCAGCAAATGTGTCTGTATCATTCCCATAGCAAAGTTCTTCCTTGGGCTTTGGCGCTGCTTTTCAGTATGGACAAGCATTTTAAGGACTAACCTTAAGAAATAAACTTCTTCCGAAGAAAAAGTCTCTATGGAAAAGCTGGGAAACTGCTAAGAAACTAATCAAAGGAACAAGCACAAAACAGCTGCTTTAGCAGCACAAGCCTGTAAGACTAAAAGAAAATGCAGACCCGCAACATGAAAAGAAATAAAACTAATTTAAATTTTAAAAACATCTCTTTTTTTCCCAATTGCTTTGTGCTTACCCTGATTTCTCTGCACATAACAGCCCCTGGCCACAGCTCAGCCATTGCCATTTCACACACACATCGTCAGTCCTCTGCAAAGCTGGGTTTGAAGCGGATTTATGTCCATTCGGACCACCAGATCCTCCAGCAGGGTCAGTAACAGTGTCCGGGGCAATGTATGTGCCTTCACCAAGGATCTTCCTCCTCTTAACGTGCAGTCCACTGCAATCTTCTGCAGGGCAAGGGATGGAACCCACAAGTCTGGTTGCTGATCTCCAGCAACTGTGTGTGCCATGGGACGAGCAGAGGGGTCTGGCCATGCAGGAGACAGGTCAGGGAGCTGAAGGGAGAATAAACCTGCCAGTAAGGTAGCATCCCTTCCCGGTGCACAGTCACTAGCTGGAAAGCCCTAGGAGACAACTGTGTTCTCTGACCTCCTGCATTGCAGAGACAAAAAGACTACCTGGATTTAATTCTGCTTCAAGCTCAGAGCTGATCAAGAGGGAAATGCAAAATCTGTCCACTGGACCTGCCAGTGACACCAGACCCACCATCCCCCTTGGCACAGCAGCTAGCTTCTGTTCTTGTTAAACAACATGTGCTTTAGCTCCAGCTACTGACACCAACCCTTATCTAACATTTGCCCACCAGTCTGAAGAGCCCTTTTCACTCAGGCGCCATCTCCTGCATGGGCCTTAGCAGCCGTGAGCCATTCCAGCAGGCAGCCAACTCAAAGATAGGTATCTGAGCTGGGGTTCGTGTAGCCACAGTGGGCATGGGGACCCACAGCTCTGTGCAAGACCCTCTGCAGGCAGACCACCCTGCTGACTGCCCCTCTCGCCTTCTGGGAAGGAAGTCTGCCCCACGCAGGTCTGATCTCCTGCATGGTGCTGGTGCGACCTTCTCCTCCAGTTTGGAATCCTTCAGGTCTGCTCTTGCGCAGACCTAGGGTGCCTTCTGCCTCCTCCAGCTCGCACTGTCTGCATTTCTGGTGCCACTTGGCTCAGCTGACTTCAGCCAGAGGAACTTACCGACCCAAAACTTAAAACAGCAGCACGTCCCAGCTAGGACCATCACGCTGTGTCTTCCCAGAGTAGGAGCAGCACAAGCACGGCACACGTGGTAGTAACCATGTGTCGAGGCTGTGGTCTGACAGCCCTCTCAGGAGGCACGGCACTTTTCACCGCCACCATCCATGCAAAGGCTGGTCCAGGTCTCCATGAGCCCCATCACAAGCACCAGTTGTGGATGGCAGGGCAGGTGCCTTGGGAGGCAGCCGTGGCTCTAGTCTCTGCTGAGGAGAACAGGCTGTGTGGGGTCGGCGGCTTTTCCAGCCACTTCACAGCCTGAGCCTCACACTCAGAAATTGCAGCAGGATGGGAAAGGTCGAGCACTAAGAGTCCTTGATGCAATCTTTGCAAAACCACTCTGCAACCTAAAAACACTCACCCTGCTATATAAAGAGGGGACTTTCCCAGGAGACAAGCTTGGCGCAGAGAATAGGAGAGGAAGGAGTTATTACCCTTCCTATACATTGTCTAGGAGAGCTTTGCTGCTAGCATAGCCCTGGCCTGGCTTCACCTGAAACCCATGGAAATGCCTGAAATGGGTGTTGCAGACTCTGTGGAGGGGACAACTCCTGCAGAAAGTGTGGCCAAGCATGGAAAAGGAGGAGAACAAGCAGTGCCTGCTTGGAGGTATTGTGCAGACCCAAGCGTAACTCCCCGTCTGTCAGCTGGAGTAGAAACAAGCTCCTGGCTAAGGGAGATAGGGACCTGAGCTCCCTCCAGCTGAGCTCAGGCTCATTCCTGCTTTCTGCACCAGCCATTACATTGTTGGTGCCTCTACCCACTGCTGCTCCCCGTGCTGATGAGGACAACGGGGAGAGCTCAGCATGAGACCATCATGTAGGGACATGGACAACAGGGCAAGTGAAGCTCAGAGAGCTTAGAGTCACCATATGCCTTGGGAAGGAGATAGACACAAAGAAGCTCGGCATAGGAGGACAGCAGGACCAGGCTCCTGTGGGTGTACCATGGGTGGGCGTCATCCCTCCCGGGATGGAGGTTTTATAGGATCTGAGCCCATTCCGTCTAAAATCAAATACTGTTGCCCAACTGGCTGAGTTTCATCTCCATTCAGACACCTGCAAAGACATCACCTCTGCACCTTCATGCTTCTGCTCACCCTCTGCAGACTGGGAACTGTAGCCTGGCCTGTCTGCTGGGGGCCAGCGAGGACAACAGCAGCAGAGGAAGGATCAGGTCACAGGCAGGGGTCCTGCCTGTCCTGGGAGCCCCAGGGAAAGCTGTCTACCCACTGAATTTTGCCACAGGCAGCGTTTGCAATCTCAGGAAAGGGTCCTGAGCCAAAGAAGAGGTGCTGCCCTGTATTAGCAAGGCTCCTGGTCCACCCCCAGCCCTGCTCATATGTTCACCACCACCACCCTGAGTGCTATGCTTTTTCACTTTGCCTGTGTTTTTTCAGAGAAAGGGAGTATTTCTGCAAAACTCACAGAAATCAGTGTGAACAAAGGAGGAGGAGTCAGCAGAGCCAGAGGGATTTCCACTAGACAGATTTGCAGGGCAGAGAAAGAAGAGGGAGAAACTTCTGTGCACATGTATATCTGCTGTTGCTACACGCCACGTGTGCCTGTTGTGCACGCACACCTGCAGTTCCTTCTATGTCCCTGCAATTTAATCATAGAATCATTAAGGTTGGAAAAGACCTCTAAGATCATCGAGTCCAACCTTCAACCCAACACCACCATGCCCACTAAACCATGTCCCTAAGCGCCTCATCTACACGTCTTTTAAATATTTCCAGGGATGGTGACTCCACCACTTCCCTGGGCAGCCTGTTCCAATGTTTCACCACTCTTTCAGTAAAGACATTTTTCCTCACATCCAATCTAAACCTCCCCTGGTGCAACTTGAGGCCGTTTCCTCTCGTCCTATCGCTTGTTCCTTGGGAGAAGAGACCGACCCCCACCTCGCTACAACCTCCTTTCAGGTAGTTGTAGAGAGCGATGAGGTCTCCCCTCAGCCTCCTTTTCTCCAGGCTAAACAACCCCAGTTCCCTCAGCCGCTCCTCATCAGACTTGTTCTCCAGACCCTTCACCAGCCTCGTTGCCCTTCTCTGGACACGCTCCAGCACCTCGATGTCCTTCTTGTAGTGAGGGGCCCAAAACTGAACACAGTATTCAAGGTGCGGCCTCACCAGGGCCGAGTACAGGGGCACGATCACTTCCCTAATTTAGGCACCTTCTACTTAAAACTGGCAATTAAAACTGTCACTGCCCTGAAGGCAGGCCCAATGAAGGACTCTGATGGTTCTAGCTCAACATCCCAGGATAACCATGTCCAGCAGGCTACTGGGAATTTCTCCTGGACCTACCACAGCTCCCAATGATGATACAAAACAGGGGGACCTGCTAACCCACTGATCGGATCCTGCAATCCCCACAGCAGAGTAAAGGGCAGTCATGCTCTGAGAGCAAAACTGAGGAGTGATGACCGGCTTGGGAGGGAGCAGCAGGTATCTGAGTGCGCACCAGGGCAATCCCTGGTCCCTGCAAGTTGGAGACAGGTCCCAGGTCAATTCTGGTCCAAGTCTTGGTGTTGCTCTCCCTTGGCATTGGCACATTATCCTTGTTATGCTAGCCTCAGCTGCCTTTTCTCTGCCAGCAGGAGAAATAAGCTGGGACGCTGGGCTGCTGAGAGCAGATTCAGCCCAGCAGGACTATCAGAGATGCACAGTGCCAGCATGCAGGGTCATTGCCTTACTGGCTTGGGCTGTGCAAGTAGTTCCCTGGTTTGGCCACAGTCTCCAGCTCTCTTGGGAGGTCTAGGGCCCTGGCATGTCTTCTTTCTCCAGCTGAGCCTGGATTTCTGACCCCTCCTGGAGAATGACATTTCCCTCTCTTTGGAGGGAAAGGACGTGTAGGAGTAAAGCCAGTTCACCTCTGTTTTGACCATTTTAACCACCTCCATTTAACGCCTTGGCCCAGGCATTAGCTACACCTTGAAATCTCCAGTGAGAGAGTGGAGGCTGCAGGCATCGCCTCCTTCCAGGCTGGGAGGAAACAAGGTCGAAAGCCCCTCCATCCCATGCGCCAAGCACTGGCATTGAGCAGCAGATAAATGCAGAGGAAGGAGGGAGAGAGGCTGCTGCTGTCCAAGCAGAGGAGGGGAGAGGATGGGAGAGCTGCTGGCACAAGGCCAGCCAGCTTCACACAGAGAGGAATAAAGTAAAACAAAACTTCATTGTCCGTATCCAACTCTTCCTGCTCCCCAGGTCTGCGAATCTGCCAGGGCATGTCCAAAAACAATAACTGCTCATCAAAAATGCAGCATCCAGCCAGTGTCATAGCTCAAGTCACAAGTGCTGGGATTGAACGCCAGCAATAAACGTGATCACACATCGGTGGCCTTCCGCAAGTCCAGAAAGCAAATGGCCCATACTGCGACACAAGGAAGGCAGGATTACAGTATCGCTCCAGTGCAAAACCATCCCACGTGAGTTCAGAGAGAGGCACCAGCCTGGTTACAGCCAGGGGGATCCACCCCGCACTGAAGAGGGGAAGCAGTTGCAAAGACCCTAAAACGATACCAACAGGCAGGAGAAAGGGTGTGAGGTTGAAGACATATGATCTGCCGCTCTTCTAAGGAGAAGCTAAAAGAGGTGACCTGATAACAGCACCTAAGCACTTTCAGGGAAGAGAACTACAGGGTACTCAAGGGCTCTTTAATCTAGCAGAGGATGGCAAAGCAAGGTCCAGTGGCTTAAGGTTA
This sequence comes from Aptenodytes patagonicus, assembly GCF_965638725.1. Taxonomy (NCBI): domain Eukaryota; kingdom Metazoa; phylum Chordata; class Aves; order Sphenisciformes; family Spheniscidae; genus Aptenodytes; species Aptenodytes patagonicus. The sequence continues at coordinate 16,549,205 of NC_134963.1, forward strand.
CAGCCAGAGAATTCAAATCAGAAATGAGATGAGTCACAGTGATTAACCACAACCACGAACAGTGGAGGGAAACAGCAGCTCCTCCATCTACTGGTGCCTTCAAAGCCAGACTGTCCACAACACAAGCTGCATTTCCACACCCATTCTTGCAGGTGTAGCAGGGCCAAAGACCTGTACCAGCCCGCAGTGCATCTCTCGCATCCCTGCTCCTGAGCCTTATCAGTGGGAAACACGAGATCTTGCCCTCAGAGAGCTCTTGCTGATGCACACAGCCTTGGCACAGAGGCAGGCAAGGCTCTGGACCTGCCTTTGCAAATATTTCCCGTTCTCCCACGGCATGTCTGGGGCACTCCACTGCTGGCCCCATGCACCACCTCTCCTTCAACAAAGCCCCACAGGAAAAAGCCTCGACTGACTGATGTGAGGGATGTGGCAGCCAGTCCCTGCAGCACGGAAGGCCCAGGCTGTACTTAACACTTGCAATTCTTTCATTAGATGTCCCAGCTCGGGGTCCTCAAGATGATCCTACAGCCCTGTATGTCCTACAGCCAGTGTCTGACACCACCAAAACTGTCTCTTTCAAGGCGGGACTTCTATGTTCATGGTCCTTTCCCCTCCTAAAAGCAGATTATAACATGCATACTCATGCAGGGACACACAGCAAGCCCCAGCAATGCAAACAGCACACAGCTACTTCTCCCCAGGGCCTGCTCACTCTTGCTGCCCTCTCTGCTTCCAGGTTTTCAGGATTTTGCTGTTAACAGTGCCCTGAACTCAGTGCAGCCAGCGAGAGAAAGTGATGCAGATGCACACAGCTTCCCCCCTGCTCGAGGAGGGAAGGAAGGTTTTGCAGCACGTGCGCCATGTGGCAAATGAAACCTGCCACCTAACCTCCTGAGCACACTCTTGCCTTAGCCTTCATTGCTGTTTCGTTGCCAGCTTTGCCCTTGGCCATCTCTGTCCTGGGCCATTTGCTCATGAGCTGAGCGTCACCCTATTATGCCTGATTTTCCAGCCTCTCCCAGGCGCTCTGCATCGCACACTGAACTGTTGTTTGCAACACCTCCCAGTTTAGCACCATCTGCGCCTTTCATTACCATGCTGCGTGTGCCTGCCTGCAGCTCACTAATGAAGCTGTTAAATAAGAAACACCAATTGCCGTGTGTGTCCCCTGCACCCCACGCACAGCCTCAGCACCCCACTCTGCGCTCTGCCATTACCCATCATCGCCCTCTGTTTACAACCCCCCCAGGCAATCTTTGCTCTTTATGACAACGCTTACAACCCAGGCTGTTAAAACTCAGCCTGAGACAAAGATTTCATGTGAATCTGCACCAAATGCTTTAGTAAATCTCAGTCTTGCACAGTCTCTTCATTTTGTAATTCCAGTCTAAAGGGTAGAGCCAGCTGAGATGCTTTTGACAGAGCATTTAGAAAATGCAGCACTCCTGAAAGGGACCACAATGAGGAATCACGTCTATTTTGGCAGAGCTCCCCAAACAAACACCTCAACACAATTTGCTTTAATTTCTTTATGTCCTGAACATTCAAACATCTATTCCAAAATGGATCTGTAGCTTCATTTTTATTGGTGAAAAGAATATATATTACTCTGTTTGGGAATTACAGAAAACAAGATGCTCCCATGTTTGCAAAGCAGCAGGGATTGTATTTCCATGGGAAAATTTAAGATTTATTTTTGTTCTTCTTTGGGAAATCTGGGGCAGGGAGAAGAGGGGCTAACACTGAAATCTCCCACAGAATACAAATGCTGTTTTTTCAGCATCTCTCCTGAATAGTAGAACAGTTTTCTTAGCAGGATTAATTCCTTATAATCCTAGGGTACAGTTTGCCCTTGTGTCAGCTCTTTCCTCAGCCCTTGTTCCTGAGCTTAGCAGTGTCAGAGTAGCTCTGCCATGAGATGCCCCTGCAGCAGGACTGGGTCCCAGGTGGCCGAGAGGTCTTTTGCTCCAGTTACCCCTTGTCTACTGGAGTTGGCTTTACAGGGGAAGGGCCCCATACCTGTCGGGAGGTGCACACTCAGCACCTGCACAGGTTTGCTGAGGTCCAGTTGCTGTGTGCCCAGTCCCACTAAGCTGTAGACACCATGCTTCCCTCTTGCACAGAACTCCCGTGCAGGGAAGCTCCGGTTACGGAGCTGGACCTACCGACCGCTTCCAAAGGAACGTGCATCCAGTGGGGCTAAGGGACTAAGCAGCCCTGTTTGTATCACCAGGCCAGGTCCCTGTTTCAAGGACACAGGTCTCCCCTTCCACACCAGGGAATCATTTAGGGAGTCTGGGTCTCAGATTCAGCAGTGGCTTCCCCAGAGGGGGCCACAGTAGCTCAAAGCTGCATTGGAGGAAACTGTCCTCTGAGACCTCATGCCACCACCCGATGTTTGTCATGGAGCCGTTCAGCAGCTCAGCAGCAGCTCTGCGCTCGGAACCAGCTGGGACACAGTTGACTTTGGCCCATGACACCCAATTTCTTCCCCCGTTTCCTGCTTCAGCAGGGGTGAAAGTTGGCACCCAGGCATTCACTGCTGCCATGGGCCATCCTGGCTGCCCGGCCAGATCAGCGCCAACTTCTTCTTGTCCCAGCCTAAGGGAGACCTCTCCATCAGAAAAAATGCATCGTCTTCACCTGAAGACAGCAAAATTACAAGTCAGGGAGAAAACACAACTGAGGCTGAAGTAACCACCCTGGCTTCCTGCTAGGTGTAAAGGGAAGGGGTGATCCTACAGTATTCTCCGTGGCCAGGTGAGCATGGGCTCTGCAGCAATACAGATATGTCCAGGACTGGCCATGGCCAGCTTGGATTCCCAGTGCGGGATTGCTCCAAGACACGACCAGAGAGGATCCCTCCGTCTGGAGAGGGAAGGTGAATTCACAGCTCAGCAGAACACAACAGGCATCCAATTGGCTAGAGCACACCTTCTGTTAGTCAAAATAAAATGTAGATGCTTAATTATTAATCAGCTCATATGCAAAATAGGTATCATAGCAGAATGGGGGAGGGGGTACGCGTTGTTCCTTAAGAATAAATATTTAACATGATACAGAACAGCATGAATTTTTAAAGAGAAGTTTTTATAACTGCTGAAGCTCTTGAACTGCTAAAGAAGCAGAACACCTTCTAGCAGCAATGCCAGCTTCTAGAGTGGGCACAGGGACTGCAGAGGAGGAGGAAGAACGCGAGAGCCTGGGCACCAGAAATAGCAGCTTTGCAACCATCATCCTCCTACGCCCACAGCAAAGCAGCTCTAAAAGTACAGCTCCAGTTGGTGGGGTCAGCTGAATTTCAAAGGGCTCAGCCTGCCCTGCTGTGTCCATGAAGAAAACCCAAGTGATTCCTCCCGATTTCAGGAGTCTGCACGCTGAGGGCAAAGGCTCAGGGAGCTGAGAGGCTCCAGCCATTTATGCTTTTGGGATGTGTGAGGAAGGCTCGTGCCCTCTATCCTGTGGGGCTGGTGGTGCTGATGGATGCAGCACCCAGTGTCTGGGACCCTGCTTACACCCACCCACACTCTCACCCTTCCCTTTCCCCGCTCCTTCCAGTGCCTCAGCACCCACCAGCTGCTTTAGGCCCTGCCTGAAGCCTCAGGAATGAGTCAGAAAGGGAGTTATTCTGCTGGTCCCTCTGCAGGGAATAGAGTCTGCTCCAGCCCAGCTCAGTCCACACAACTCTCCCGGCCCCAGCACTGCCAGGCACTGAACCCAGAGGAGCCTTTCTCACCCCTGTGCTGCTTGGGGCTCATCCAGCAGCTCCTGTTGGGATGCCGCTGCTGCAGTCAGCAGCTGCTGTGATCCCCAGCTCCCAGACAAACTTCCACCTATGAATACCTGGCACATGCTAGATGGGGCTGACGCCCAGGACCCTGTGTTCCTGCTAGGTAAAGCAAACAGAGCCGGAGTGATTCCACCCACCACCAGCTCAGCTCTCTCCTGCCTAGCACACCTCCACAGCCAGGGCATCACCTGGGGCAGCTCTGGGTGGGGGCAATGGGGCACTGCACCACAGGACAGAGAGGAGGAAAGGGCTCGTGCAGCAGAGATCAGACCCCACAGCTCTATCCCCACCCTCCTAAAGGCTCACTGGCTGCTTAGAAGAGCTATTGGGAGCAAAATGGGAGCTAATCTGCCCTTTCAGCTTTCTGCTTGTCAGACAAACCAAGGGACACTGAAGCCATTTTCACAGGCAGAAGCACCAAGAAATGATGCTGGCTGAAGGGACACCTTGGGGCAGGTCCCCAGTGCTGGGCCAAGGGGCAGAGAGAGCCCAGCAACAGCAGTACCAGCTCTGGGTATGGATGCAGGGAGGGACAGGAAGGCCAAACATGCCCATGGTGGGGGGCATGAGCATGGAGAAAGGGTGTGCACAGGACAGGGCATCTTCAGGAAGGTCGCCCAGGCAGGGCAGGGAGTCTGGTTGGAATCGGCGAGATCTCTGGCCCCACATGCTGTGTTGGATGAGCTTTGGGAAATCTCCGCTTCTTAAGTTTCCCATCCACTGCCAGAAGCCAAGGGGCTTTGGATACCACCTCCAGCTTCCTCCCAGCACAGACGCAACACCTGCTTGCAAGCAGTGCGTGGAGCAAGCTGCAACACCACTGTGAGGCAGTAGCAGAATCATCTCTTCCCTGCTCCTGAAGTGACATAGTTAAAGAAGCTACACTGGTGAATGATCCTGCAGCTGTCCCTGCTCCCAGTGACTTCAGGATGGTCCTCCCTCTGCTGATGGGCCACATGAAAGCTATTATGCTCTCCCTTGATATATGCCTCCCATAAATCCAGGGACTATAAATTAGGTAACCTTTTGCTTTAAGGGCTGTCTGAGTTCTGCAAAGACAACCCAAAGTCAGGCAGAGCCTCACTGAAGACACAGGTACTCTTGTCCTCACTTCCCTGGGGAACCATGGCCCTGGGACGAGGAGTAAACACACCCCAGCTCAGGGGCACAGAGCAGCCGTGCCAACTGCTGTATTTGCTCAGGGCTTGGGGAAAACCCCGATTTCTCTCCTCAGAAGGGAGGGGAGACCAAAGCTGGTCTCTGTGCTACTCCCACTCTCCCCAGGACCTGTCACCCCTCCTTGCAATGCAGCTCCTCTCTGCCACTGTCCCCGTGCCTTCGTTTGGATGAGCAACTGTCTCGCTGTCGAACAACAAACTGCCACTGCGCTGAATGCATGGGAATGAGCACCAAGTCCTCACCATTGCCTCTCAGAGGTCAAAGAAGAGGGCCATAAAAAAGATGCAGCACTTCCCTGCTCATCTTTGAAAGCACGTTACCCTGTAATGACTCTGCACTGTGTCTTGGCAAGAGCAGAGACAGCTCTGGTCTAGCACAGAGCCTGTTCCTCCCCTCCTCCACCAGACGTAAGTGGGTCACTGTGGCCTTATGCCATGTGTCCGTGCTCAGGTTCTAGCCCCAGAGCTGACCCTCACTCCACCAAGACTGCCTGAGCTCACTCTGCCCTGTATCATCCTCCCCACATCCCAAATGCCAGCCCCGCTGCCCGCCTGGATGCTCCAGGCTGCGTTGGGAGCTCCAGGGTTGCAGGCAACAGAAATGGAAACAGAGAGACCAAACTGGGGTTTACCTTCCTGGATCCAGCTCCAGGCTGCTGGCAGGAGTAACGCCGCTGACCGCATCCTCACGGGAACAGGATCCGCCGGTCACCCACTGCCCTGGGGCAGCAGAAACCCCTCACAGAGTTACACCCCTTCTACACAAGACTTTCACCTTCTTCCTTCTCACTTTGCTCTTTGCTTCCCCTGGGGCATCTCTCCTGCCAGGCACTGAGTCAAGCTGTGGGCAGCAGCACAAGAGCTGGACCCACTTTACAGAGCCCACCTTAGTCTACATGAACCCATGTCTGTGGGGACACAGCAAACTGAGCCCTCCAAGCACATGGCATGTAAGGTTGATTTGCCCACCCTGGGAGGTTGGACTTGCCAGACTGGGGGGAGCAGAGGGGTGCAGACACCCCTGGGGGGCTGCGCTGCAATGGGTCTGAAGTTGCCACCCCAGTGGAGATGCAGGTTTCAGCTGCGTGAGGCTGCGGCAAAGCCAACTCGGGCAAGAGCAACAACGCACACATCTGCAGACAGCTCGAGTCCCAGACCATCTGCAAATGCACAGGTGACAAATACCTGCAGGACTTTCTTCTCCAAGTAGTAGAGGAGCCAACGAGGAGGGGTGCTATGCTGGACCTTGTTCTCACCAACAAGGAGGGGCTGGTGGAGAATGTGAAGCCCAAGGGCAGCCTGGGCTGCAGTGACCATGAAATGGTGGAGTTCAAGATCCTGACGGCACCGAGGAGGGTGCACAGCAAGCTCACTACCCCGGACTTCAGGAGAGCAGACTTTGGCCGCTTCAGGGATCTGCTTGGTAGAGTGCCATGGGACAAAGCCCTGGAGGGAAGAGGGGCCCAAGAAAGCTGGGTGATATTCAAGGCTCACCTCCTCCAAGCTCAGGAGCGATGCATCCCAACAAAGAGGAAGTCAGGCAAAAATGCCAGGAGGCCTGTGTGGATCAACAAGGAGCTCCTGCACAAACTCCGACACAAAAAGGAAGCCTACAGAGGGTGGAAGCAAGGACAGGTGGCCTGGGAGGAATACAGAGAAATTGTCTGAGCAGCCAGGGACTAGGTTAGGAAAGCTAAAGCCCTGATAGAATTATATCTGGCCAGGGACATCAAGTTCAACAAGAAAAGATTCTGTAGGTACGTTGGGGATAAAAGGAAGAGGAGGGAAAATGTGGGCCCTCTCCAGAACGAAACGGGAGACCTGGTTACCCGGGACACGGAGAAGGCGGAGGTACTCAATGACTTTTTTGCTTCGGTCTTCACCGGCAAGTGCTCGAGCCTCACCGCCCGAGCCGCAGAAGGCAAAGGCGGGGACTGGGAGAATGAAGAGCCGCCCACTGCAGGAGAAGATCAGGTTCGAGGCCATCTAAGGCAGCTGAAGGTGCCCAAGTCCATGCGACCCGATGAGACCCATCCGCGGGTCCTGAAGGAACTGGCAGATGAAGTTGCTAAGCCACTATCCATCGTATTTGAGAAGTCATGGCAGTCTGGTGAAGTTCCCACTGACTGGAAAAGGGGAAACATAACCCCCATTTTTAAAAAGGGAAAAAAGGAAGACCCGGGGAACTACAGGCCAGTCAGTCTCACCTCTCTCTGTGCCTGGGAAGATCATGGAACAGATCCTCCTGGAAGCTATGCTAAGGCACATGGAGGACAGGGAGGTGATTTGAGACAGCCAGCATGGCTTCACCAAGGGCAAGTCCTGCCTGACCAACCTAGTGGCCTTCTATGATGGAGTGACTACATCAGTGGACATGGGAAGGGCTACAGATGTCGTCTATCTGGACCTCTGTGAGGTCTTTGACACGGTCCCCCACAACATCCTTCTCTCTAAACTGGAGAGGTATGAATTTGATGGGTGGACTGTCTGGTGGGTGAGGAATTGGTTAGATGGTCACATCCAGAAGGTAGTGGTCAACGGCTCAATGTCCAGATGGAGGTTGGTGATGAGTGGTGTCCCGCAGGGGTCCGTGTTGGGACCAGTACTGTTTAATATCTTCATCAGTGACATAGACAGTGGGGTCGAGTGCACCCTCAGCAAGTTTGCAGATGACACCAAGCTGAGTGGTGCGGTTGACACGCCAGAGGGACGGGATGCCATCCAGAGGGACCTGGACAAGCTGGAGAAGTGGGCCCGTGTGAACCTCATGAGGTTTAACAAGGCCAAGTGCAAGGTCCTGCCCCTGGGTCGGGGCAACCCCCGGTATCAAGGATTGAGAGCAGCCCTGCTGAGAAGGGCTTGGGGGTACTGGTGGATGAAAAGCTGGACATGAGCCGGCAATGTGCGCTCGCAGCCCAGAAGGCCAATCGCATCCTGGGCTGCATCCAAAGCAGCGTGGCCAGCAGGTCGAGGGAGGGGATTCTGCCCCTCTGCTCTGCTCTGCTGAGACCCCACCTGGAGCCCTGCGTCCAGCTCTGGAGCCCTCAGCATAAGAAAGACACGGACCTGTTGGAGCGGGTCCAGAGGAGGGTCACGAAAATGATGAGGGGGATGGAACACCTCTCCTGTGAAGAAAGGCTGAGAGAGTTGGGGTTGTTCAGCCTAGAGAAGAGAAGGCTCCAGGGAGACCTTATAGCAGCCTGTCAGTACTTAAAGGGGGCTTCTAAAAAAGACGGCGGCAGACTTTTGAGCAGGGCCTGTTGCGACAGGACAAGGGGAAACAGCTTTAAATTAAACCAGGGTAGATTTAGACTAGATAAAGGAAGAAATGTTTTACGCTGAGGGTGGTGAAACACCGGCACAGGTTGCCCAGAGAGGTGGTGGATGCCCCATGCCTGGAAACATTCCAGGTCAGGTTGGACAGGGCTTTGAGCAACCTGATCTAGTTGAAGATGTCCCTGCCCATGGCAGGGGGGTTGGACTAGATGGCCTTTAGAGGTCCCTTCCAACCCACACTATTCTATGATTCTATGATTCTACGACTAGGGGATGGCTGTGGCAAATGGCTGTCCTGTGTCCGGCAGGACTGCGCTGCCATGCATGGCAGCTGGACCTGCCTTGACCTTGTAGCCATGGAGGATGCAGGTGTTGGAAGATGGCAGCCAAGAGCATGAAGACATTGCCATGGGACTATGCCACACGGGGCAAGACTTGCCAGCCATGATCCAGCTTTCTGCCTTGAGAACGTCTTGTTTTCACAGCACCAGTAATGTACATGCATTAAAACACACAAGACCACATGTGGGGCATGACAGAGCAGATTCCCATCGCCACGCTGCCATGGGCTGCCATAAACTCAGAGGGTTCAAGGCAAGCCTGCCCAGATCCATGTGGGATTGACACCTTCTCTTTCCCAAGCAAAGGGCAGGTGGCACTAGGGTTGAAGAGGACAGGACCCAGATCTAGAACTGGAGCAGCCTGGTGTAAAGCCACTGCATGCTCCCGATGAGCAGCCTCACCCCTGGCTCTGGTGCTGCCACCCAGTGTGTCTCACAGCCTAATCTGGGCAGAACATTAACACACACCAAAATTTAAAGTTGAAACTAAGCAGACCAGCTTCCCAACAGAAAACACCCCCAAGAACCCAGCCTGCTCATCTGCTTCCGGATGAAAAATTAATAAAGTCATTGAGGTGAGTTAGGGCTGGGCACCATTATTCTCCCCCAATTTGCGCTGTCAGCCCCTTGTAAAACATGACATATGACTCTGAAAATTCGTCTTGGGCACCAAACAGAATTTATTCTGCTGTAAGAAAGAAATGTGCAGTAAGGGACAGTGAACAGTGGCCCAGGGACCTCCACGCCACTGAAAACACACACGCACTGATCTCAGCAAACAATTGATTTTATTCCCCACCGCCGCCATCCGTCTCTGCTCCATCCATTGCCCGATCCGGCTGGCAGGAGAATATGAGTTTTAAAGGTCACCACTTAATGATGTTAAGGAGCCATCCTCCTTCCCAGATAAAAAACCGATCAATCTGTAATATTTCTGACTGGACTCTGCTCATAGAGAAGATACAGGGGGATTCTGTTCCCCTTTATGTTTTAAATATACTTAAAGCCTTTTCTGAAATCAAGCTGATAACTCACGCTGGGGACAGACACAGGCTGGAACCGACACATCATGTGTCCAGTTCGCAGGCAGAAAGCCAGCAGAAGGGGTGATGAAGTGCAGCTTGGATTGCTCTACAACATAAAGTGCTATTATAACCTCTACATAACTTAATGTATAAATGTTCAGCTATTGCCTCTCCTATCGCCTGTGGAGAATTAGAGCAGTTAGAGCAGCCCTGGACCCACTTTTCTCCATGCATTTCACACTCCTGGGCTCCCAGGCGGCCTTACATGCAGCTCAGAGGTGCTGGTGCTGCAGCTCTGCCGTTGTACAGCACCGCTGCTCGATGCTCAGCAAACTCACAGAGCTGGAGCATCATCTTCCCATACAGCTTTGGGAGGCCTGGGCCCCTGAGCAGGCGCAGGGGCAGCGTCACAGCGTCACACCTGTTTCTGAGTGTCACATCCCGGGGACTTTTTGTCACTGAGACAGTGCTGGGCTGCAAAACATCCCTCCAGTGAGGTTCCTTGTGGACCACTGGCAAGGCCTGCCCAATTCTTTTCTGAGCCATTTCCAGGCTGCTCGCAAAGCACAGCAGCCAAGAAGAGCTTGTTTAACAAGTCTGGCTCCCTACAGCAAAATCCCTGCTCTGAGGAGACCCAGCAACACTTCTGTGCCCCATCCCTGCCTTGCAATGGAGGCACAGGGGAGCCCTCCCAAAGCCCAAGCATGGGACCTGGGCTTTCCTTGCTTTAAAAAGCAGCATGATTTAAACATTTGCCTCCTGAGCTCTCTCCAAACACAGGCAGCCTGAGGCAGGAGCGAGCGCTCCCTGCTCGGCGCTCAGCGATGCAACCAGGGCAGAGCCGGAGCAGCACACACCGTCTCACACCTGCACCTCCCTCCAGCCAGCTCCGCATCCAGGCTCTCAGCCAGAGAAAGCCCCCTCCTGAGTAACCTGAGAAAAAGATAAGTGATTTGAATACACAATCTTCAAAATGAAGCAAACAGCTCCATTTGAAATTACACCAAAGAGTATTTAATTTGCTTTTGGATGTGCAGCCTGAAACAAGCGCTCTACCAGAGGAAGTGTGTTTATAATTTATTCAGCAGCCATCGCATTTCAGAGTCTTTCAGAAGTCCTCACAAAGAATGCCACAGATGAGGAGGCAGGGGTTTTTTTTGTTGTTTTTTTTTTTTTTAAACAAAGTGAGCAGGGTCAACTCTGAATTTCTAAAGCATCTCAGAGGTAATCAGACTTTTAAAGCTCTCCAAAGATAGCATTCACATTTTTTCTTCCATTCTTGCTCATTTTGCTCTGCAAAGTAGATCCCTCCAACTTTGTTTTGAAAACAAAACAACACAAACCTACCTGCCTTGCTCACAGAGCAACCAGGCTCCAAAGCTCCTCGGTTCTTTCAGCAACAACAAAAAGCAAATTAACATCCCAGACCTGCCTTTATTTCCAAACAATTCCACATGAAAATAACCTATCTTTTACTAATCTAGGCCAGGAGCTTAAAACAGCCAAGGAGCCTGGATTGTATGCACAGGCAAACAAAAACAGGTCAATTTTATTTTTTCCCCCCCTTTTCCCTCTAGCTGGATTTCAAATGAGGTCCCAGAGGTGGATGCAGTTTCAGCTGAGGCTGAACGAAGCTGCATCGCAGAGGGCTGAAAGGACCCTGAGCCCACAGAGGCCTCTGGATGCATCGTGGAGGGTGGGATGTCTGGCATGGCCTCCTGGACCTGCTGCCCCCCATATGTCCTTGTTTCCCCAGAAGCACCTCGGGGACAGGGCTGCAGCCAAACCTCCAGGCTTTCTCCTTCCCCAGCAGAGAAGCACAAAAAGAGACAAAGCATTTTGAAGATCCCTTATTTCAAAGATAACGCACAAGGCTTTTCCCAGAAATGGCTGGCAGGGACACTGCATGATCATTTCAACCCGTGACCTATTTTAGATGAAGCTGAGCAGCGTCTCAATTCCTTTAGTCATTGACAGGGGCTCCTTGTTTAAATACCATCGGCATTTTACAACCAGCCAGAGTCCCAGACAAAAGTCAGGGCCCCATCATGTCCAGTGCTCCTACAGACACAATTCCTATTGAAGAGAACTGGATTAATCCAGGAAAAGGGGTATGGAGGCAGCCCCTGTGGCTGGCAGGAGCTGTACTGCACTGCCATGATGTCAAGACCTCCCACGGCAGCTGCCGTAGCTTGGTGGCAAAAGGGTGAGATTGCCAACTTGTCCAGCTATCCAAGGCACAGGAGAAACAAGGGATGAGGTTTAGCAATAAATATGACCTGCAATTTACGTCTGTTTTACCATCTTCTGGCAAACAGTCTCCAATGTGATAACCATAACTTCAGCCCTCTGCTTTGCTAGAATAAAGTCTACTGCTGAACAGAGCCCACTGATTTCCTGCGAGCAATGCACAAAACTACACCAGCTACTGTTTCTGACAGATCTGGGCATCTGCAACCCCAAGTGAGATCGCAAGAGTCCATTTGGAGAGCTGGGGGATGCTCTTGTGATGGCTAAAGGGAAAAATCTCCCCTTTAACTCCTTGACCCAAAAGGCAACAGCACAAACAAATGCAAGCTGTCCCAAGGGTATCAGCCTGCCACAGCTGTCTCCTCACCAGACATGCAGCCTGTTGAGCCCTCAGAGCAGCAGGATTCATACAGCTGTGCCATTTACAACTGCTTGCCAACAAGGAAGTTGTAACTCGGGGCAGGAAAGGTGCCCCGTGAAGGTGAGACAACCACAGCCACTACCATTGCACTGGGGAAAGCAGAAAACATCCAGGTGTTCCCTCCAATTCTCCCCAGGCTCAGGGGCCAGATCCCACTGGCTATATCTCAGTCTTTAAATAATAAAGAATAACCAACAGTTATGGTTTCTGAAGCCAGCTCACAGTCACAGACCTCCGCACAGGCATAGAGCATCCTCCCACTCAGGAAGAGCAAGCAGAAATATTGCTGCTGTCCACCTGACCTGGGAAAGCAGCTTAGGGGTAAGCACAGAGATGAGAGTAGCAGGGAAGGGGCCAGCACACCAGAATTAGCTGCCCAGTGGAAAGGGGATTACATGCTCCGGCATGTCTTGGGGGCGAGCCAGCAGCCAGGGCTGGCAGGCAAGAGCCAGCTGGGGTTGGGAAGAACAAAGAAGTCAGAGCTGGGCTGGCTGGGCAGGAGGCTGGGGATGACAGGGCTCTGCAGCATCATCCCAGCTCGGATGCCGCTGGCAGGTGGCGGCCGCTACACAGGGATCAGTGCAAAGGGGAGGAAGCACGCCATGCACGGAGCACAGCCCGGCTGGGCATTTGCAATCGCCAGGGGAAGCGACCACCATTGCTTACGATCCCCAGAGGTCAGCAGGGTGTTCAGGGAGCTCAGAAGGGCATGAGAGGGTGTGCAACCTGGAGACACAGTTGCGCACACAGCGATGACATTCAGCCACCGAGCAGCAGGCCAGCAGATGGCAGGATGTGAGCAAATAGGTTTTGCCAGAGGTTTCTGTGATGTGGGTTCTTCAGTGACCTACCCACCCTCACCTGCTTATCCCTCCTATTGCCCACCCAGCCCATGCCCCCCCACCAGCACACCAGCCCATGCATGACGGTGTCATGAGGCTGCACGCCCTCTCCCCAGGAAGGTCTGTGCTGTCTCTGCAGATGGTTCTCCCATCCCCAAGCATCTGTCCCAGCTCTGCTGCAGAACTGCTTCCTAGCAAGGTAGCGGCAAAGTGACAAGCTATCCTGAGAAGCTGTGCTCCATTCTCCTCCAAAAAACCATGATACTGAGCACAGGATCTGAAGAGGAGAAGGTACTCATGCATAGGGGAGGAGCACCCGACAGAACAGGAGCTAGAGGCGAATGTGGAAGAGCTGCATTTACCAGCGATATCCCAACTCTGAAGCAGTGTGGATAGAACAGAAATAGAGGCAAGAAATGTGACAGATTAATGGTCCAGGGCTGAAATATGAGATTAGAAATTTCAGAATATGCCTGCATATTCCAGGTGCTCTTTAAATTTGTACGGTCTAGTTACTCTACTATGTAAAATTTAATTGCCTAAGAAATCCATATAGCTTCATGCTCTCAGCAGCCAGAGTGGGGGTTTCTTATTTTTGCAATCTTTATTCAGGTTGGCTTTAAAGTTTGAAATACGAGCTCTCCTGGGTAAAAGGAGTTTACTAAATCAAGCGCCACTGTTGGGCTGGAGCACAGAAGGACACAGCCAAACAGTGGATGCGGGCAGGGTCTGCATGGCCAGGCTGCCTCCCTTTGCTTCGCATGGTGCCTTGCTGCCAGACAGTCTGTGGGAGGGCTGTGAAGGATGCAGAGCAGGCTGTCCAGACAGCCCTTTTGGTTGGGATAATCCACCCAAAACCAGCTGCTGGGATTCAGCATGTCAAGATACACAGGTCCAAGGAAAAGCCAAGCCCTTGCTCAGGCAGAAATTACAAGGTTTGTTAAACTCCGGGCAGCAGAGCTGGGCTGGCACTGCAGCAGGACACCAGGCAAGCAGGAGGGTTCATACCACAGCACCACAAGGGCTTCTGCTTCTCTGCTTTGCCCTGTGCTGAGCAGGTGCTTAGGGAGCACAGTCACGACCCACGGGCCACTGAGGATGGACAGCACCACCCCATCCCTCCCCTTATCACTCTCCCCGTGAGCAGCCTGCAAGGAGGGATGGAGAGAGGGGAAGGCTCAGAGGCAGCGTGATTACAAGGGACTTGCTGACACTTGCTTTGAGCTCTGGCAGCACTTTCTGAGAAAAGCCCACCTCTTCTGACTGATCTGCAAGGACGAGGGGATCAGGGCTGATGCCGTACTAGGCAAAGAGCCCATTTGGATGGGAAGAAGCTCCTCAGCAGGGGTTGAATGAGGAAGCCTGGGAGTCATGTCCACAGGCAGCACTTATACAGGCAGTGCGGCATCTCACTTAGAGCCTCCTTTCTGCCTTGGACTCACTCTGTCCTGGTGCTGGTGCCTCCAGGGCAAGATGGAAATGCAGCCCGGGGTCTGCCAGACTTGAGGGCAAGCAGGCAGCTTCTGCAACATACCAGCAACCAAGGAAAGAGAAATGAGGCGCTAGCCTGCGGTTTGTGAGCCGAGCCCTTGCAGGCGACCACAAGATCCCAGCAAAGCCTCTCCAGGTGGAGCAGAGCTGCTCTGCCATCCCGCCCCACTCACAGTCCCTGCGAGCATCCGATCAGCTGTGGAATAATCAGCCGCTGAAAGGCAAGCACTGAGCTGTGCTGCTCCGGAAATCTCGTCTGCAAAGCCATTCACGCCCCTCTTAAAGCTACCAGGCAGACCTGGGCATGCCACTGAGCAATAGCAGTGAGTAATCCCCTCAACAGACACTCAGCCTCGCAGAAGCAAAGCAACCAACAAAGGGATATTTAAGGTTGCTACTGAGCACTTAATATAGTTCATATTTACAGCTTAATGGCTTTTCAGCATCACTAACTTCCATTCCAACAAAAAGACTTCTACTGTATTGCCTCAGCTTAAGTGCTAACTACATCTTCACATTAATAAATATTTTAAAACAGTGGAACTCTAAACTCCTCTGGCACAGAGCCGGCATCTGCTCAGCTGGAGTTTACATTTGCACATGAGAGAAAACAGACGGAAAAACACCTTCCAGATCCCCAGGACCACATCAGCAATGAATGACCTACACCAGAGCACCTCTGCCTGGGAGAGAGCTGCCTTCCCCCTCCTCCACCTCCCAAAGCAGTGGCCACAGGGGCTCCCATGGCCCCTGCAAGCCAGCTCCTCCTCTAGGGTCTGTATCTGGACACCAGGCTGGCACAGCGGGCAAACCAGGCTCCGCTGGCACAACCAGCAATGACAGACAGTGGGATCAAGTGCACTCTCAGCAAGTTTGCAGATGACACCAAGCTGAGTGGTGCGGTTGACACGCCAGAGGGACGGGATGCCATCCAGAGGGACCTGGACAAGCTGGAGAAGTGGGCCTGTGTGAAGCTCATGAGGTTGAACAAGGCCAAGTGCAAGGTCCTGCACCTGAGTCAGGGCAACCCCCACTATCAATACAGGCTGGGGGATGAAGGGATTGAGAGCAGCCCTGCCGAGAAGGACTTGGGGGTACTGGTGGATGAAAAGCTGGACATGAGCCGGCAATGTGCGCTCGCAGCCCAGAAGGCCACTCGTATCCTGGGCTGCATCCAAAGCAGCGTGGCCAGCAGGTCGAGGGAGGGGATTCTGCCCCTCTGCTCTGCTCTGGTGAGACCCCACCTGCAGCCCTGCGTCCAGCTCTGGAACTCTCAGCATGAGACACACACGGACCTGTTGGAGCGGGTCCAGAGGAGGGTCACGAAAATGATGAGGGGGATGGAACACCTCTGCTATGAAGAAAGGCTGAGAGAGTTGGGGTTATTCAGCCTAGAGAAGAGATGGCTTCAGGGAGACCTTATTGCAGCCTGTCAGTACTTAAAGGGGGCCTATAAAAAAGATGGCAGCAGACTTTTTAGCAGGGCCTATTGCGACAGGACAAGGGGGAATGGCTTTAAACTAAAGGGGGGTAGATATAGACTAGATATAAGGAAGAAATGTTTTACGCTGAGGGTGGTGAAACACTGGCCCAGGTTGCCCAGAGAGGTGGTGGATGCCCCATGCCTGGAAACATTCAAGGTCAGGTTGGATGGGGCTTTGAGCAACCTGATCTAGTTGAAGATGTTCCTGCCCGTGGCAGGGAGATTTGACTAGATGACCTTTAGAGGTCCCTTCCAGCCCAAACTACTCTATGATTCTATGATCCCTTCCCAGGGAGATTTCCTGAGACTCACCCCTGGGTTGATGGGGCCAAGCCCTCAGCTCTGTCCCCCAGGTGCCCCTGAAAATTCCCTTTTCCCCCTTTGCACCCCTACCTCCCATACCCTTTCATGCCTGAGCCCTGGGTGCTAGTACCTGCAGGGGGAGGCCCTTCTGTGTAGTACCCCTGTACCCCCCAACCCTCACATACACCCCAAAGTCTCCTTCCCCTCGCCTCTGAGTCCAGCAGGTTCAGGCCACAGAGCAGCTGCATGGGCACAGCAAGGAAATCACAGGCTTTGAGCAGAAGATGGGCAGAATTAGCTCCAGAAAAAAGATTCAGCTCTGCCTTTGCTCAAGACTGAGGGAAGTCACAAAATGAGCAGGAGACAGACATACTGTGGGATTTAGTGGAACGGACCTTCATGGAGTTAAGGACCGTCTCAGACCTTCCAGCTTCTGCCCACAGTGCATAGTGCATGCCTTAAACCACCTTCATCAGCATGAATTTGCAGTGTGCAAGAAGCAATATCACAGAAAGCCATACCCGCATGAACTGCTGTCCATGCAGAGGAGAGGGAGACAAAAATCAGATGAGCTGGCTCTAGGAAGATCTGCACATTGTCCAGTGGAGACCAGGTTGAGCAGAGGACCCGAACCATAGACTTCAGAGTGTCCTTCTCATGAGCCTCTGTCCAAGACTCTCCCATAGAGTCTGCTCCACGAGGTCTGGATTTTCCCACAGAAAGGTCTCAGTGCAGAGTTAGCACTGGCTTAGCAGGTGGGCTGCACTGGCAGCATTGTCCCAGCCTGGCCCACCAGGCACCCACAGGCTGCACTGCAAGGCTTGGGACAGGGGAACAGGCGGGAACGTGGTCCCACCTGCCAAACCACAACCCTCAGAGAGGCTCAGCATGCACTGCCCCATCTGCAAGGCTGACAGACAGGTCATTTGAGGGTGCTGATCCTCATAAAGCTCCTTTCTGAGAGCATTCAGGCAGTTCAGCTCAGGGAACTAGAAGAAAATGCAGTGTATCAGGATGGACTCGCTCACAGCAGGCACAGGTCCTTTCTGCAGCTCTTAGTCCATGGATCACCTTAGCTGTAATATGGGTCTGTGCCCACAGGGCACTCTCCACTGGCGTCCCTCTAGGCCAGGCTGGGGCTTGGCTTGGACCTCAGGTGAGTGTGGTTCTCCCATGCAGACAAGTGCTGTGACTTCAAAACCCTGAGAGATGCAAGGAGAAATCTGAAAAGCCAGTCAAGATCTCATCCTAAAGGCCATCCAGGCTCAGGGAATAACCCTTAACAAGCCAGGGGACCAGTAGCAGTGATGCACCACTGTTTAGAAAGACTGACAAGCAAGACTTGCTCAGCCATCCCAGCAGCATCAGCCAGAGGACTTCAGGACCCTGGCCCCACCACCAGAGATGTCCACCAAGCCTTCTGCTGCCAACCACAACACCCAGCTGCTGGCCTCTAGCCATGGGCTGCAGCAAGGTCTCCTAAAACTGTCTCCAAGCTAGCTATGATATTAATGGAGCCATAGGGAAAGGCATATAAATGTCCAGCCTGGCTTAACGGAGACCACTGACAGGAGCTCAGCAACTTCCAGTAGGTCCCTTGAACCACACTGGAGGGTGGTTCTCCTTCAGTGACAAAGCTGCCAAGGAACAGCACCACTGGGACAGGGACTAGGAAAGGGCTCCTGATACAGGCTCTGCTGCTCCACAGATATCCTCCCCCTCATGAGATCGAGATGCTCTGCTCCTCCAGAGCATCACGCAAGCAAAGCAAGCTCTTGCAGATGAAGGTCCTGTGGACCACGGAGCTGGACCATGCTGAAGAGTCCACCCTCTCCTTGCTATTAAACATGAATTTCTGCACAGCCTCCACAGCTAGGAACGAGGCTGTCCCATGCTAACTACGTCGGCCTTTCAAATTTAAAGCTCTTGCCACAAACTCGTCCTTTGGCTCACAGTGGGGGATCCCTGCTGGCAAGGGAAGCAGCTAAGAAAGCAGGCAGAGGTACCGCTTTCATGCGCAGCAATAGGATGGGGTTTTGTGCTCCCTCCGAGGGACCTAACTGCACAAGAGTCACACACGCACACACTCCTCTGCGAATCCAGCAAGCAAAACCATGCCTGAGAATAGCAAGCATATATCAAGCACAAGCTGGGTCATCTCTGCTTTTAATTGTCTGGATGGTTTGCTACAGGAGGGAGGGGAAAAAAAACAAACCACTTTGCTCTCAAGGATCCAGCTCCGTAAGTGACATGCCTCGGCTTGTATAGGAAATTTTACAAAGCTCAGCTGAAGGAAAACCTTGACTTGTACAGTGAGAGATAAAAATACTTAGCGTTCACAAATGAATGTACCCATCTGCTGTGCACTATATTATGTCTCTCAAGAAGAAAAAAAAAAAAAAGAAAGAAAGGAAAAAAAGAAAAAAGTGAATTGAACTTTGGATGCTTTTCATTTCCCTACAATGTGCAGCAAACTGTGATTCCTATTCATTAAGAGAGAAGATTGACATTCATTATAGTGTGCATTAAATTCCTCATTCTTCTTCTACCCTCAAAATTAGCCTACAGAGGGTAGTAACTAGTAATTTCTATATTGAATTTCTAACTACAGTGGGTTTTTTCTTCCAAATAAGTAAGGCAATTATAATAAGACACACTTCTTCCTGGTAAAACAGGCAGTGCCATTTGAAATCTCTGTTGCTTTCCTTTACAGCTGCAGTTAGACATGTGCACAAGCAGCTCACATGTTTGCTCCTGAATGAATTTTGGAAGAAATGCCTAAACCCCAGAGCACAGGCAGCTCTGTTGTAGTTGCAGCTCTCACCCAAAATGTCTTCCAGCTCTGGATGCGTGCAACTGCAATATATTGTCAGATATGGGAGACCTGTCAGTCCTGCCGTGCACACATGGGCTGTGGCAGGGAAGTCACAAATGCGCCCATACCCGCACCGCAGGATGCTACGCGTGCAAGAACTTTGCAGCCGAGCTCCCTGCAAAGGTGCCTCTGCACAGACAAGCCAGGAGTTGGTTCCCCCATCATTTCTTCTTCCTCAGATGAATGCCAGAAGAATTAGTCCATCCGTGATGCCTTTGCTATTCCTTCACTGCTCGCCAAACACCACCAGCTCACAAGTACAACAGCAGACACAGCACACCGCTTTCCTCCCAGGCATGACCCAGCCCCAGGGGCAGGGTGCTTGCAAGGAGCCCCCCAGACTCACGGTCGAAACATAGCTCCAGCCACCATCTCCTCGACTGCACGTGGGTTACCCCGTTTTCCCCCAGGACTGGACTGTCTCATGTGTAGCTTAGCCACCACTGAGGTCCCTTGTCTCTGGAGATGCAAGAAAGGTCTGTGGCAATTCAGATGAACGTGACCTTAGCAGTGCTAAGATCTCTCCTCAGACAGCAAGGGACCAGTAGACATTACACACAGATCAGATATCACACGGCAGACGTGGAGAAGCAGGCTATCTCCAGAGCCAAGCAAAGCAGCACGAGGAAGATGGGAATGGGGACAGACACCCCTTCGTCCCTGCAGCCCGCGGCTTCTGATGCTGGATGCATGTCCAAGAAACCATCTCGGCTTGTACAGGCTTCCCTGGTGGCAGGGCTAACCTCCAAGGGTGCATGGAGGGCCACCCACCTTCTATGCAGACTTTTTAGCCAGCCTGGGGAGAAAAGCACATGGGATGGAGAGCCTCTGGCCCTGCACAGGGGCCTGGCTCCCCTCGCCTTGCTCTGGAGGACATCCAGCCCCTCCTGCCAGCCCGAGGCATATCCAGGAGGCAAAGCTCTCCAGGCAGAGCCCCACGGTCCCTGCTCCAGCCCGTGCATCCTCTTCTGTCCCAGGTTTGATGGCACAGCTCTGTTGCCCCAGCACTCCTCCAACAGCCCCTGGGTTGCAGCTGGAGCAAGAGTTGTTCCCACATGCCTGGCTGGCCATAGCCGGCTGAAGTAATTTCTTAGCAGGGCAGACAGTGTGGGAGCATTACGCAGTGCCGGGGCAGACACGCTGGAGTGCTTTAACCTGGTCAGTAACCTGTGAAAGACCCATCGGCATGCGCAGCCCCTATGCAAAGCCCTCTGCCACTCCCCATCCAGCCTTCTGATGATGCTGCGGGTGCATCGAGGCCACAGCACAGCTTTCAAGCAGAGCAGGTGCCCCAGTCTTGGGTCACTGAAACTGGACCTGTCACCCTCCCTGGAAAGGGAGTTACAGTAGATAGTGGTGGCTGGAAACCTTTAGCGTAGGTACCCGAGGAGGTGGGCTGGGGTGACCCCCTGGGGTCCCCTTGCTGGGGATAAGGGACATGGCCACTTAGCGTGTTGCACAGCTGCCTCGGGAACAGCTGGAGACAGCTGAGTCAGCACAGCTGGAGAGGTACATGTGAGTGCCATCACCGTGCAACCCCCCTGCTCCTTTCCAACCCGCCCGCTCTCTGTCTAGGCAGTGAAGCCTCAAACTAGACAGAGTCTTTTTACGGAGACACAGCAATTGTATGTATTTTGCTATTTTCAGGCCAGACTCCGAGGTCCCAACCTCTGTCTGTAAGGGACAAACTCAAGGCTGCCGGAGCTGCCCTGCAAGGTGCCGCGGGGCCAGGAGACCTGGCAGCATGACACGTGCTCACCCAGGACAGGGAATGGTTAGGAGAGGGTGCAGGTGCCAGGAACGGACATTGAAGGACATGAGTTTATGAGGGGCTGAACAGTCTGGTGGCACAGCCAGCAGAAGACAGATCAGTATTTCTGCCCCAGGGCAGGTGGAGAATAGAGTCTGTTACAGAGGAGACTGGAGCCTGTCAGGGCTTTAAGATGCTATCTGAGGATTATTTAGGTTTTGCTCCTTTGCCTGGTGAGTTCTCCTTTAGCCCTGCTGATTTGTGAGCGAAGCACCCAGACGCTTGTCACACACATCGCCTCATCAACCCTCAACTGACAAAAATTGGGAGTACCGCAGGGAATGAAAGGCAGTTTGGACAAGGCGTGCTTCACAATGGGCTCAAACATCACATTATCAGGATCAGCCAAGTAATAAACCTTGTCAGGGACATTCAGACCTCTGAACCCACCAAGCAAGGGACACAACTGCCTTCTTCCTCCTGAAGAAACTGCTCCATCAGTGCCAACACATGAATTGAGATAGCTTTTAGTAAAAGTAAAAGCTTTAGTAAAAGTCAGTCCTTTTACTGACTTCACTCCCACCCAGTAGTAATGCTATGTCCCTCTTAGCTATTGCCCTTAATGTCCTAAAGACAGTGGAGACCAGGAAAGCCCAGCCCATCTGGTAGAAGAGGAACATGGAGAAGAGGGGCAGAGGAGTAGGTCTGTCTTGTTCTGACACTTCTTCCCAAGGTACGGGCATAGTAATGTGAAATGAAATGCTATGTCTCCAGAGGCAGCATATCACAGAAGTGGGTGACACCAGCACAGCATCCAGATCTGGGAGAGGAAATGCTTCCTGAAATGGAAATATTCCTCAGTGAGCTATTGCAAAAAGATTTGGAGACAAAGGAGAGGAAACTGCTCCATGTCACTAGAAAGCCTGTGGACCTTCCTTGCCAGCTCCCAGAGGACAAGCAGATGATAAAGACCCTGTTCTCAGGACCTAAGTTCCCTGAAAGAACCACCCATGGGATTTCCTTGAACTGGTCCATCTGCAATAGGACAATTCTCTGCATACCGTTCCAGGGACATAAACCCACCACAACTCAGGACTTGAGTTCCCCACCCAGGAACCCACCTCCTTCTTGCATCTGTGTATTAACCACACCTGCAGCTCAAACCCCAGCGTCCTTTCTCTTCAGGCAAGTGAGGACTCCCCTTCTGAGAGGCGATTTTTCATCAGAAAATGTGAATATGGTGGAAGCTCCATATATTAGTGTTAGTTTCAAGAAAACTTGATCAGGAAGGGGTGTCTCTGGAAGAGGAAGGTACTTCTGGTCAAGGAGCATGCAAAGTCCAAAGTTGCCCCAGTGGTCAAGGCACTCATCCAAGCTTTGGGCCAGTTGAGATCCCAGTTAGCCAGCGGGGTCAGAAGCATGCTCCATGCAAGCCATAGCTGTGAGGTGATAACACTCTAATCTCCATCTCCATTTGGAGCCACTCTTCTTCGTGTAAATAATCCAGCATCTTTCAGTCCAGAATGCCTGCGTAGCCTTGGGGCAAGCTGTCTCTTCTGGATACGTCTGGTACAGGGCCCTCTTCTTGCCGCAGGGGCTTGAACCAGTGTCCCTTGGGTAACACCCACCATCAGCCATACGCTCTCAGGTTGCACAGGACAGGGAAACCCATCCCTGCACTGCTCTGAGCTTTCCATCTACGTTGCCAAGACAAAGACTGTGATGTTTTTTCAGTCCCCAAGCAGCCACAGGGAAACGTCTGGCAAAACCAAGGGCTCTGGCAGTAGCTTGAGCCCTCAGCTATCAGCTGTGAGACCAGCAGTTTTCCCGTGCGGAGCCTGACACGACTCCCTTTGCTGCACTGCCTTGCTCCTGGGGGATGAGGACTGAGTGGGCAGCATCCTCCCCACCTCATCTCATTGCTCCATGACTTGGTGTCCATCCCTGTCCTGTGTTCCTCTCCAGTGCTCACAGCCCTTCTCCCAGAGACTGCTGTGTTTATTGTTTACTAATTAAGGAGATTTTAATACACCTTGTGATGGGTTTGTAATAGCTCTTATCTGAATTTACAGAGTTGCAGAATACATAGCAGAGCTTTGACATTCTCTTAATTAGCACCCAAGCAAATAAGAGCCCAGTAATCTGGAGATCTTCAGGGCCTCATGCTCCCCTTCTCAGAGCCACTGGAGATGTGAGTGTAATTTCAAACAGTTAAGGCTGCTTGGAAGGGCACCTCCAAGGTATTTGTCATCACTTTCAAAACCCTTATTTACTCTCTGCTGTTTCCAAAAACCCCTCTGGGAGCTGGGAAATGAATCTATTTTCCTGTTGAAACCCATCACATGGACATCCTGCCTTGCTATTTTTAGGGACGCTTGTGAAGGCAGGCTGCACTCTGCTCTGTTATCTCAGGGTCTTGCTAGCCTGGAGCTGCCCACGCTGGCTGTTATCGGAGGGTCCTGGAGGAGAGCCCAGCTGCACACCTTGGCTTGTTCTTTGAGAGTTCCTGCTCTGCTGACCCTGAAGCATTTGTCCTAAACAAAGACAGATCTGTACTGGCAACTGTAATAACTCTGCAAAAAGCTGCAGGGAACACTCTGCACCAGGGCCACACAACCAGAGCCATTCACAGTGCTCTTCAGGTGTATTCTGCCTCCCCAAAGCCATGCCTGAACCTGGCACAGACCACATAGGTATGGTGGAAAAGCTGCAGATAGGCATATCCATGCTGACAGAAGCTCATAAAAGCAACAGAGCTATTGTGGCAGGAAAGGCTTTGGCATATACGGTCCAGCAACCAGGGCAAAGCCCTCCAGGGATGTTGACACAGTCTTTGGTTATTCACCTGTGCTGAAATCCATCTTATTGCACAGTCACTCCTGCCCACACTGTAATCACACCTTTTTTTTGTTCCATAGGTACCTCCCAGGGGCAGCCTGTAAACTCCATCTTAGTCTCTGGTCCGAGCTAGAACAGTCCTATCAGTCACTGCTAACTTTGACAGCTGGGATTCCCTTCAGCTCTTTGTCTGCTGCACATTCAACCGAACGGGGAGCTCCCTCCTGCCGCAGCAGCATCGTCTGGATCCAACCTTGCAAGCGCTCCCCTCCCCCTGAGGCAGAGGAGCCCTCTCTGGCACAGGCACTGGCTCCCACGAGCTGCTCTCGCCGCTGTGAGATGTGTCACTGCTGACAGCTCCCCCGCCCAACACCCGGCGAAGGGGACATAATCCTCCCTACCTCACTCAGGAGCCAGCTCAAGTCACCAAAACATGTTCCACCCATCACATCACATCGGTTCGGGGCGGCTTCTGCTGACAGAAAGGCAGAGCACGTGAGCTCCCAGCGCTTCCAGAGCATGGGCGCTCCTGCTCACAGGGGGTGCCTAAAGATTCCCTGGGGCACCCAGCGCCCCATGCTGTGGGCCGGCCGGATGCATCCCCAGAGACAGAGCATATGCCACTTATGCCCACTCCCCTCCCGAGACCAGGCATTCCCAGCTTGATGCCCTGAGTGACATTTCCCAGGAAAAGAACAGCACAGTAAATTCAAAGGTTAAATTTGCATATTTCCCGGTGCTGCTCTGAAGAGCCAGACAGCCATTGAGGATGAACTGCTGCCAACCTGCTGCACAGGGAGCACAAACACCCTTGTGCCCACCAGGGCTGAGGAACCCTTTCGGGTAGCACATTGCAACTTCTCCACAGTGGCCTTTAGTTCTAAGAGAGAACAAACCAAAGGACCACAAGCAGTGGAGGGGACGAAGTTTTGGCCACGCATCTGTAGAGCAGCCCAGGGCACTGAGGAGGAAGCTAGCATTACCTCCATTATCCCATCTGAGGAGCAGCCAGGACTGGATGCATCCTGGGAAGAAGCAATGGAGGCACTTCTGTATTAACTAGCATAACATCTGCTTTCAACAGTGTGCCTGGGACTGTATTGCTCCAATAACGTGTCCAGGGAGGCCACAAAGGGTCTCCACAAAAAGCTCCAAAGGCTACAGGCTCAGCAAAATGCTGCACATTAAATACTCTTTATAGTGTGTGCAGAAGGACTGTTACAAATTCAAATGAACAAGCCGCGAGTGAATCACCCGACAGGGAAGGGTTGGCTTCAGCTATGCTGAAGCAAAGCAGCAGTCAGGGAGGGCTCTCTGTGGGAGAGGGCTCAGGCTCAGCCACAAGCTACTAAAACACAGGGAGAAACTCTTTGGCAGCACACATGGTGGGAGAAACAGAGAGCCTCCCCTGAAGTGTGGGCACAGGACCACCCTGTTTCCCAGCTCAGCAATGCCATGTAGCTCAGCGTCAGTCCTTCGGTAACGCTGAGCAATGCATATCCACCATTGCTAAATGTGTATTCAATATTCATCTTTACCTACCGCCTTTTGTTTCCCAAGCCTTGTTGCTGCTCCTCCAGATGTTGGTGTTATGCTTTGAAGAATAACCCACTCTCTCATCTCCTTAGCAAGCTCCTCTGAAGCAAGAAACCAAGGTGGCAATGCTTGAGAGGGAGCAGGTCGTGAGGATGCACCTGCACCCAGAACTGTTGGGTGAGGAGACAACAGGGTCAATGCCGAGGCTGGTGGCACCAGCTGCTGGTTTTCAAGAAGGAGCTACTCTGGTGGGCACTGGTGATGACCCCTCTTTGCATTCCTGCAGGCAGCAGGGCTGTCTCGTAGCCTCAGCTCTCCTCCATCCCTGCCAGAAGCGGGAGAGCCTGCAGGTTGGTGTTGCTGGATGTTTTCCTGAAAATATAAATACGTGGCCCTTGCTGCACCTTCCATGGACTTTCAGCAAGACCTTGTGGGAGGCAGCTCTGGAGGACTCTCCTGCAAACGAAACACTCTCCTCCTACGCTTTTCAGTGTGTTGCCATCTGGCTGTTGTATCAGAAGCAACAGCCAAGCTATCCTCCCTGTGCCATTTGTCACTGTGCTTTCTCCTATATGCTGGCCCATCTTTTCCATCTCCCTTTGACATCAGGTATCTCCAGCCCCTTTGAGCTCTCTTCATGTCAAACTCTCTTTGTGTCCTCAGTAATTTAGGTCTTTTTGGAGAGAAGGGGGTGGAAGGAACTATGGTTCTCCAAGGGAGGAAGCACCACTGATTTACATACAGACCTTCCATTTTCTCCTCATCCAGTTTTTATCCCCCTTCACACATGCTCCCATTCTGGCTGCCAGAGCCCCACACCGAGATGTGCACCAGGCTCCCAGCTCCCCTGGAGCCCAGCGTGCGGGTGAGGACAGGGAACACCGCTATGCTTTTCTCAGTGCTGAGCCTCTTGCCTCATCAGCTCCAAAACCATCAGGGGCTCAGCCCCTGCAACAGATAGCAGTGCTGACCGCTGCCCAGATGCTTGGTGGAGCCCGTCATTAGCCTGTATTCAGCATAACCATTTATTTCATTATTTTTGTTCCGTGGCTCTGATTTTCCTGTCTCTTTTGGGTGACAAACAAGCTGCAGGCCCTTCCCCTTCACAAGCCGTGTGCTCATCCCATGATCATTTTCACCCCTGTCCCATGATAGAAACAAAGGCAGCCGCTCGTGCAGCACTCACCATGCCCTGCTTGCTTGTCCAAACACACGTATGGCCTCTGCTCGCATAGCTCCACATGCGTGCACATGTGCGCACATCATGCATCCAGGCACGTCCACACTCCGCGATGGGCATTTTGGTCTTACAACCATGCATAAAGCCTCACAATCCAGAAAGGCCTGGAGGACCCCTGCAAGGCTGCACGAGTGTGCACTTGGCCTGAATGATTGATCTTGCCGATCACCTCATCCTTCCCAAGCATGAGAGGTTTGGGGGAAGCAGGAGGGGGGAGCTGGGGATCATGCGAGCTGCTCTGGCAGGCAGACTCCAGCCTGAGCCAAAGGTGGGTCAAGGCTTTTTTACAGGAGCTGTTGGGGTGCACTTGCAAACACTGTTCATCTCCTTTTCCTCTCCGTTGATTTTGACACTCACAACGAGGTGCAATTTTCCTTACCACGTCATTTAGCTCCCATCATACTGAGAGATTCCTGTGCCATTATAGCCCTGTCTCCCATTATCACTTCCCACGTCTCCTGGTGCCAAGTGTCAGGTTCATTCCTTTAATTCACAGGATCTCTCAGTTTTAGAGAGAGCAGTAAATGCCTGCTCTGCCCCAGCCCTGCATGCAGGGAGAGCTCACATGTCTTTTTTAGCAGGCCAGCGCTGCATTCCCCAGGTTCAGAGCAACTGGACCCAGTACCTGCAGTACTGCAGGCCATCAGTTTGCCCAATCTCCTCCCCTGGGGATGTTCAGTCTGCACTCAGTCTCTTCTGAACACAGGGGATGTGGGGACAGGCAGGGGAGAGGCAGACATAACGACTGTCACCCTCCTCTCTGGAGAGAAAGACAACGATATGCTGACGAGGATTTATCAGGAGGGGCTGCGTGCCTCGGTCACACACAGGGGCAGTGGGAGCCGCTGGCCCGTGGCCTCTGTATGTCACACACTAAATCATTTGCCTGACAGCAGGTGACCAGCAGAGCTGGACCTCGCGCCCTGGCCAGGCGACCCCGTGCTCCACTTGCTGGTCCGTACGTTGTCTGCATTGCAGCAGACAGCAGCAGATGCCTAAACTCAACTATGCCCATCTCCCACCGGCACACAGTGAGCGGAGCAAACCCCAAACTCATCACTGGGCTTTTTAGGAGTTTTGACATCAGCAGTTTTCCCCCATTGAGCCCATGCCTTACGGGGTGGCTTTATGAGCGAGAAACAGGGCACAAACGTGCATGGCAAGGGAGTCATGCTCAGATGAGCAGCAGTGAAGCTTTCATTTTAGGAAGAGATGAGCACACTAGAAAGGCTCAGAAACCCAGCCAAAACCAACACAGTTCAAACACTTCCAGAGGGTCCATCTCAGCTGCAGCAAGAGGAGGGGAGAGGGTGCAGGCAGGGAAATGAGTCCACAGCACACAGAGAGCTGCCTTGGCTGGCACCCTCTGGGTGTTTGCCAATAAAACAAGCTCAGAAGGCAGGCACTGAATACGTCAGAGGGTTGGGATCCCCCTCCAGCACTGACTGGAGACAGAGACTGTGCAGTGGAGAGGGTCCCAGGGAGCCCAGCACAACTCCTCTCAATGCCTGCCAGCCCTGCAGCCCATCCATCACAGCGCAATCCCGAGACATTTCACATAATGCTACACAGGTAGCAAGGCTGGAGCAGGCAAAGTCTGTTCTGGGGGATCCTCATGACAATAAAAACATGCCAGGTGCACCTGGGTGAGGGGCAAGCCCAGCTCTAACACCCATGCAACATGCACCATGCTAACTTGCCACCAATTCATGCACGCAGCGACACACAGTTGGTCCCCTCCCCACGTGCCAGCTCCCAGCAGCAACATACTGGCTGCCACCTCTCCCAGGGGAGAGCAAATTCCCTGTCCATCTGATGGGAGAGTGCCAAGTGGCTTCTCCACCCCCTTCCCCGTGCAGGCTGCAGCCACAGATACCTCTTCTCCATCAAAAGCAGCGTGTGCGCATGCCCCAGGTGGACCCAGGTCAAGCTCTCTCAAGCTCCTCGTAAATCCAAGGTCCCCAGGAAATGACCAAGCAAACTGCTTTGAAGAAGACTTTGTCCCCGCAGCCCAGCTGGCCACCCAGAAGCTTAGGATTAATTGTAAGCCTAGCAAAACACTAGGAAAGCCAAAAATAAATACAGCAAAAGAAGAGCATTTCCCACTGGAAAGCCATGGCCAAGTAAAGTCAGTCTCTTCTGGGCTGGTTCCCAGGAGGCAGCTCAGATTCATTGATTTTGCCACTCACATAAATGTCTCTCTTTGGCTGTGCTGCTCCCTTGGTGCTCCCTTCCAACCTGGGAGAAAAAGGCCCCATTATTCAGACACAACACCACTCGTCGAGCAGGAAAACGGAGCCCGAGCAGGCGCAGTGCTCAAGCGCCGGCAGCAACCCCAGCCCCACACAGAGCCTCTTCCCAGGGCTTGGGACCACCCTTCGCTGCACACAGGAGAGGATGCAGCCTCGGGAAAACCAGAATAGTGCTCGCTGACCTGGGGGGACACCGTTTAAATAACCGCTGCCCAATGTCCAGACACCGCATTTCCCTTGGAGCACAGCCAGTGCCCCAGCAGCAAACAGCATGTTGTGTTAGAAATGGCCCTTCCTAAAAAGACCAGGAGAGATGGCTCATCTGTCTTGTGGGTAACATCAAACCCAAAGATGTTACCTCTTCCAGTCTTAGGTGCAAGCCACAGGCCCTCGGCCAGGCTCTGCTTCCAAGCCCCAGCTGAAGTCTCACTTCACCGCACGATGTCAGAAATTGAGGCTTAAAGATGACACGTCAAAGCCTGCAAGAGCTGACACCCCCATAATGCCCAGACAGGCTTGGCGGTCAGAATCCCTTTGCTGTCTTACCCAGAGGGCCTAAAATTCATTTTGTAGACTGAAATTGAACCAGCCAAGCGAGGGATTCGGCAGCTGTCGGTCTCCACAGAGGAGTGCAAATGTGGAGGGAGCAGGGGCTGGGATGGAGCGATGCAGCCCACCAGTCCAGCCTGGGCAGCTCCCCAGGGACTTCCCAAACTACCCTGCACACCAGCCTGGCTGGGTGCGTGGGCAGGGAACGTCCCACACCATGGGCAGGGAAAGGCAGCACCAGCACGCTGCCTTCTCACACTGAAATCCCACGCTGGTCATGCACTGCTGTTGGTCTCTGGAAAGAGCTGGGCTGCTCTGCAGATCTTTACATGCTCCATGGAGACCCCAGGGCAAGGTCTGCAGAGGGGTGTTAGACAGAGGAGCAGGGCCAGAGCAAAAAGGCAAGGCAGTTGCATGACAGTAGGAGTCAGGCAATGCTCTCCCGCAGCAGGTGACGGGGCCAGGAGCAGAGACAGCAAGGCAATGCCTGCCTGCAGCAGGTGACACCTGAGCAGCAAACAGGCTCATCTCTGATGCTCAGCCCAGGGACATCCCTGCCCTGAGTTCAGGTGACAGCAGATGTCAGCCTGCTCCCACTGCCGATCCCCCTCCTGCCTCACATCTGGCAGCAGCTGCTGTCCCAGCCCACGGGTGGTGGATGGAGAGCAGGTCCAAGAGGCCATCTCCACGTCCAGCTTCCTCGTGGCAGAGCAGTCTCCCACCATCCATCACTATGCATGTGGTTAATGCTACTGCTCAGGACTGAGCTGCTGTAATTACCATTATTAATTCCCCCCTCCCTTCAGGATATATTAGCTGCAAATTGAGAAAAGAGGGAGGGAGAGAAGTCCCTGAACTTGATAAATCAGCTGCTGACAAAGAACCAACGTCTGGACTTCAGTGTGTGCAGGACGCAGCCCCAGACCGTGCCCAGCACCCCTCTCCCTCCCACCAGTGCCTCCCCTCCGCTGGCTCCCGGCCACCTCACCGCATCCCCCCCTACCTCCAGCCCTGCTCGCTGAAGCAGACCCTTGTTAGCAAAGGCCAAGGGACTTGGCTGCTCTCAATTAACATCGCTTCTGCCCAAACCAAGCCAAACATTGACTGCACAGGCATCCAGGAACGGAAACAAATGCCCCGAACGCAGCTGGCACAATGCACTTGGAAGTCACTGAGGGGCTTGTGTTTGCGGTTGCGTCTCTCCAGGCAGCCATAACGCTTTAAGGAAAGGTCTGAATTCAAACCAAGTTTGTTAAGCGGAGGCAAACCTCAGCTAGTTCCATCTTCACCAGGGTTAAAGCCAGTCTAGACAAAGGTGAGTGGGGACAGAATTAAACAGGCCTGTGAGATGAGTGCCTGTGTGGACCCGAAGCAATTGGCCTTTGTGGTGGCCAAGGTCCCCACAGAGGTCCCAGCCCTGCTGTTAGCCGAAGAGCCAGAGGAAGCCATCCCACCTGAGCTTATGAAACGAAAGCTGCCAAATCTTTTTCAGCCCTAGGACACTGAAGACCCTCCTCCTGCCCCCAGGGTAGCGATTTCCAAAGCACCTCCTGCCTGGGTGCACTCCACAGCTTGCAGAACTGGATGTGCAAATGTTCAGGGCTGTAGCTCCTCACAAGCACAGGGCAGCAGCAGAAAATGCCACACTCCTGGAAACCCAGAGCGAGCCCCTGCCCTAACACTCGGTGCTATTACACCTGACAGCAAAAGTGGCCTGAACAAACAGGAGGAGAAGACTACCACCAGTTTGAAGCCTGCCAGTTCTTGCAAAAACGCTGCTGACCTGTGCAGGAGGACAGAGTGCCCGGCAATAAACCCAGAAAGGCTTCACTTCACCTGAGACAAACAGCTTCAAAGTGCCCGCCAGACCAGGACACAGATGTTCTTGTGCAGCACGAAGAGAGGCGGTGAGCAGTAAATACAAGCCGGCATCACATTACCCACCTGACAAAACAGGCCACTGTCAAATTGTGTGGATACTGTGAACGACAAGAGCGTTCCCAGCGCACAGACTCGTGCCTTTTCTCTGAAGGGAAAGGGACAGACAGCCCTCTAGTGTAAAGCCAACGCTAACCATGTTTGCACAGGCATGGAAAGCATTAATCACAGCCAGATCCATGCTGGACGCGTGCGCTTGGGAAGGGACCTGCGCCCAGGGAGACGGTTTTGCTCCCCAGCTGCTCGCGCTGCAACTTCCCACCGCCCCCAGAAACATGCTGATGCTGTCGAGATGCGCAAGTCCTGAAGGTCCCAGTGGCTTTCAGGTGATCATTTTTCTCTGCAGAGACAAATACAATGTTAACAAACTCAGTATTTGCTCTTAGGATTTCAAAAGATGCCTTTTGTCAGAGGAGGGTATGTAGCTGACACCAGCACTCGCAAAAGGCTTCTGAAATCCCAACTTGCCCGGCAGCTGATGGCACGTCTCTGACAAAGCCCCCCGTGGTGCCTGGAAGCAGGGAAAGCTGAATTTGGGGCCTCCAAAGATTTTTTTCCTTTCCTCTCCCTCCTCCCTTCTGCTTAAGAGTCAGACTGAGTTCACATCTCTTCCCTGCGCACGTTGCTGTGTTATGCACATGGGGTATTGTACGTGGCTCTGATCATCACTCACAGCCTTAAGAAAGACGCACAATTAAAATCAGTATTTAAAGTCATCAAACAAGCACACACAAATTTTAACAGCCACACAATTCACTCTGACATAACAACGCAGGGTACAGAGTTGAGAGCTGTGCTGGAGTGCTGAGAGCATAGTTCTGCCCACAGTCTTCAAAATTTAATGAAAACACACCAGTTTTAAACACTTTCCCAAATCCAGCTCACAAAATCCGTCACTTTGATGTGAATGGTTCCAGTCTTAGACTAATCAGTCACTTTTACTTTCTCTTTAGTAGCTGAAGACACAAATGAACTCCCAGCAAACTGCACAGCTTCAGGAGAAGAATTTAGCAGCCAGATGGTTCTTGCAAAAGATTTGTTCTTAACAACAACAACAAAAAAAGTTAACCCATTTCCCCACTGAGCAGCACACAGGAGATGATCTGACCAGCAAGCAATTCTGAACTGTTATCTTAGAGCATCACTTCTCTGTAGAAGTGCCCCTTCTTCCTAAACCGTCATGCAAATTATAATTATCACTAATAACTGATCAATTAGTACAAGTCCATGCAAGGCTCTATAATTATCCGGTGCACTCAGGGAAGAAAAGAAAGCATCAAATTTGAATGCAAACATTCCTTTGTTTCCAGCGGAAGGTGCAACACAGAGAGATAAAAGAAAGCACAACTGTTAAAAAGGCAACAAGATTCAAAGAGCCGTCTGAGGGAATGTGTCGAAGTCCCACGAGATGGAGCAAAGCTGTGATGGGCTGGAAACTCCCATCCAGGCAGTGAACCTCACTCTACTGGTGTATTTGCATTCGCTTTCTCTGGGCCTTTTTTCATCTCCATGTGGAATTGCAGCTGTGGATGGGGATCAAAGCAGAGCTGACAATAAAGGCTCTCCAGACCTTCATGGAGAGCTCCTTGGATAAAGTGCAGAAATGCAGGACAAGAAAGTTTTTCTGAGTAAACTCCAGGAAGTAAACAGCAAAACAAGTATCATTTGGCAAAAGGACTTTGATCACTTAAGGATGTTGATGGTGGAAGGAAGAAGGCAACCCACGTCAAGGACTAGCTTCTCCTTAGCTGTCTGGACTGGAACCTGGGCAGCAGCACGGGGAACAACCATTCAGCATGGTGATTTGGAGAAGCCAAGTGCAGGATGGGAACCCTGGACTTCTTCAAATGTTTCTGACCCACTGCTAAATAACACTTCAGTACGGCAGAGAAACAAATTCATTTGCAGGTAGGCATCTGTTTACCTAAATGTCCAAGCTTTTTGAATGAGTGAAAGAGGAACAGTATTAAGAAGTACTCACTTGGTACAAGAAGTGCATAAAGTTCTGCACCTGGGGCAGAATAACCCCATGCATCAATACCAGCCTGCAAACTGTGAGCAGCAGCCTGCTGTAAATGGCCTGGGAGCTATGGTGAACACCAAGGTGAATATGAGCAAACGGTTGCTCTTACTATGGATACAGCAACTACATCCTGGGCTGTGCAAAGAAGAGTGTGGAGTGGGGGCAGTTACTGCCCCTCTCCGCTCAGGACTGGGGAGGCTGCACCTCGAACGCTGTGTCCAGTTGTGGTTGCCCGAGTCCAAAATTAACGTGGGGAAACCAAAAAGGTCCAGTGGAGGGTGAGCTAGATGGCCAGAAGCCTACAGCATATGTCCTACAAGGTCAGGTGGAGGGAGTTAGGATGGTTGGGTCTGGCAAAGAGGAGGTGAAGGGGCAATCTCATTGCAGCCCAAAGCTACTCAAAGGCAGTTATAAGGATGACAGAGCCAAACACACCTTTGTGAGGCCAGATGACACAGCAAGGAGCCGTGGTCAAGAACTGCAGTTTGGGAGGTTCAGTTCAGACATTAGGAAAAGCTTTTTAATCAGCTCCAGTGCTGGGAAAGGCCAGCAACTCTCCATCACTGGAGGTTTCCAAAGCTTGCCTAGAGAAAGCCACAGCAGACCTGACCTGACGTTAGCAATAGCCCTGCTCAGGGTGGGAGTCTGGACCCTCCAGAAGGCCCGTCCCACCAGCACCTCCAGGATTCTGGGATTTGGCCATGCTAAACCATGTCCTCAGAGAGGTGTCTGCCACTGCATGGTGTCCAGGAAAGGCTTCCAGCACAGGGTGCGTTTGAGGACTAAAGAGTTTCTGGGAAACTCTGCTTTGACTAACACTGATGTGGGACACCATGCTGGGAGAGCTGCAACCAGTATACAGAAAATACGTCCAAGGGCTTCATCCCCAAATGCAGTCAGAAAAGCAAACACACGGGCGCAAGACAGAAATGTCTGGAAGTGTCTGCTGCCTTCTTGAGTGTCCCTGCCAGGGACCCTGACTGTGACCCCCACTCTCAGGTCCTCCTTGCTATCCCCCTCAACACCTGCTCCTGAACTCACAGGAACAACCACTTACTCCCATCAAGCATGGACCTAGGCACTACGTGCACCATCACTCCTGCTCCACCACTGCCATGCCTAGTGACGGACAAGAGGTACCCCGACCATGCCAAAGGGACATGGGCCACTCATGGTCCTGACCCAGGCCAGGCGACAAAGGGCTTGAGCAGCCTTGGCCAGACAGGCCAAGAAGTCTGAGCTATGGAGGAGGAGAGGATATCTCCATCCTTGGAGATGACATCCATCCTTGACAGGACAAGCCCCTGAGCAACCTGATCTAGCTTTGAAATTAGCTGTGCTTTGAGCAAGAGGTAGATTAGATACCTCCAGATATCTCTTCCAAACTATTCTATGATTTTATGAAAGCAAATATTCTGTAAGCCCTGCCTTGCCTGACCTATGCAGAGAGGACCCTAACACTGCTGGCTGGCTGGGGAAGAAGGGTTGCAGCCTCCTACTTGCCAGCCGTCAGCCTGATGTCTCATACTACTGAGCTACCAAGAAACTGCACTAAAAATCACAGCACTGGAGTACTTTCTTGCTTCCAACTTCCTCAATGTTTTGCACATGCTTGTGTAATGCTTCTGCTTTTCTTGACAACCAGGAAGGCTACAAAATAAAACTCAAGTACTTTTCTAATCCCCTGATTCCAGGAGCAGAGACTTGAGAGGAACAATAAATACTGCAAAATCTGCTGGTGGTATTGATCAGCTCCAAGCTACAACGCAAAGGTTGTGAGGAAGGCAGGCCAGGCCAGAGAGACAAACCTGCTGTTGATGCAGCAACACCCCTAAGGAGAATATCATTGGTCTTGTCACCTGACACTGTGTCACTGCTAAAGAAGTGATCTGCAATTGCACAGACCTCCACGTTTTAGCTCTGGACTGACCTTTAAGCATATTTGGGGTCCCTCAGGAGACAACTCAGCATCACTCTCCCAGCGTTAGAGCTGGAAAAGCTGAAACTAAATCACAGAAAGGCTCGTTGACCTGGTCAAGGATACAAAGAAGTCAGAAGCAGGGCCAAGACCAGACTCCAGAAGCCCTGACTTCCAGGACCTCTCTAAAAGCAAAGTAAATATGGACAGAGTCTGTGCAACACCACATGCAGATGTGTTCTGCCTTACGTACAGGCAGGGCCTTTCCATGCATGCTGCACACACACCACAGGAAATATCTGTGTCACTTTGACGCCACTCTGCTCTGAGTCTACATAACATCACTGAACAGCACCATAATGGATAATCATTATTATGATTATCACCCAAAACTCAAGCTGCCGCGTGTCCTGATAGCCGTAATAAGACACCAGCGCAGGCTGAGGTGAGTTTGCACATTTATCAAAGTCTGTATGAATTGCTTTGGCATCTCTGTGCAAACATGGAAGGATCCACCCTTTGCTTCTTTTAGCTGATTATGACTTTTCAGTACAATTGTCTCCCTTTCCCTCAGTCTCTGGAAACCTCCAGGAGTTGCAACCACAGGCATGAAAGGGGAGGAGAGGCTGGGCTTTGTAGATCATAAGCCTCCCTCCTCCCTCCCACACCTCTGTGTGTGTCTGTGATGGAGAAGCCCTGAAACCCTGTTACTCACAAATCCCAGACAGATCCATCTGGGTCTAGGATACAGCACAAAGCTTTCCGCATGGACAGGAGGGAGAAACCCTAGTGCAATTCCCAGCCTTTGCAGGCACCATACTGTGATGCTGCCTCTTACGACACCTCTTTGCAGTGTTACAGGATACTCCCACTGTGTGCGTGCCTCCTGCATAAAACTAAACCTCTTTAGGAACATCAAAAGAAGAGCTTGGCACTCAGAGATATGTCTTAATGAAGGTGACAGCAGCAGAAAGCATTGCAAATCCAAGGGGAAGAGAATGCACACCTAATTAGACCAAGTCCTTTCTTCTCCCTTCGGTTCCGCCTCCAGCTGGATGTGCAGGGTGAATCCTGCACTGGGACTGCAGCTTCAGCCTCTCCACCAGGATGCACCCTGCAGCATGGCAGGACTGAGCTGCGTGAGCAACTGGCACAGCAGCCGTGTGCAGGCTCAGAGCAGAGATTAGAGCTCAGCTCTTTGCAATCTTCCTTGTCCTTTGTGCTGAGGCTCTGGCTCAACTGATTTTCCCTGTCCCCTTCCTCCCCTTGCTCCTTCCCACTACCGACCTTCGCACTTATGAACAGCATAGGCTCCCAGGAGTTTTTTTTACTCAAGCAAAGCCCAGAGCACCTGAACATGGGATGGAGGTAATTAATGAAGGACCTGGCTTGTTAAGACAGGACTGCCATGCTCCCCGTGCTGGTGGCGAGCAGCACAGGCACATGCTGCCCACAAGCCACAGCAGTGGAGAGAGCAGCGGCGGCTTTCTCGCCGCTTCTAATTAACTTATTTTCTGGACCAGCTTTCTCTAGCGCTCTTAGTGGGGAAAACATCACAGAACCAGCAGGGACACAACAACATCTGCACTGATACAACACCCAGGCACGGAGCAGTGCAACGGCACCTCCACCTTTTTGCCCTGACCCTCCTCTTTAGAAAACCTCTCCAAACACACCCTTTGGTGGTCCCACAGAATATAGGTCTGAGGTATGTGCTGCCTGGTGGGGAAGGGGGGACCAAGCCCAGGAAATGCTGCAGCCCCTTGATACAAAATGAACATACAGAAAGGAAATACAGAATAATATACTGATGAATGGTGTTTTCTCTCAAGAAAAAGAAAAAGCTGCTCTCACATCAGTGAGTAAGTGGTCTCTGAGCTTGGTGTATGTTCTCATCTTACAGGGGTTTGTGTTTGTTTTTTTAAAAAATAAATTTTATAAAAGAATAAGCATGGAAAGACCTCTTTCAATGCAAATAAATTGTGTTAATAAGGCAGTAAGTGCTGAGAACACCAAGTGAAAGCTCTGCCTGTCGAACTGCCCCTGGTGGCTATTTCTGGCTTACAAGGCACTTGAAGTATCCTGGCAGCCCACAGTGGGAAATGTGGTCCAGATACAGTAGGATGGTCACTCATCTACACATAATCTCCCAAGGTTCATAAGGAATTTACAGTCACACCTACCAGCAATCCAGGCTACCCAGCCTCGCACGGGAGCAATTCATAAACTGCAGGGAAAAAAAAAAATCAAACCCAAACCCCTCAAAGCCTTGTTCTATAAATAAAGGCATTGTAACAGAGTTTTTATATTTCATTATCCTCTGTGTTGTTTCACATTATGCCGGTAGCAGCCGGGAATGTCACAGCGTAGAGAAAGTGCTGCGCTGCAGCAGGATCGCGAATGGCGGGGGAGAAGGCTATCCTGGGTGCCTGTACCACACCCATCACCTGGATACTGCTCTGCACAGCTGACAGCCGTCCTACAGCATCACGGTAGACAAACAGCCCGCACCACAGGAGTCTGTGCACAAGCACGCAACCCCTGGGTTCAAATCAGTGGGTAACCCATGCACCAGGCTATCAGTGCAGCACGTAGCTAAATGGATGCTGAAATATTGGTATCCGCTAAGGGCCCGCAGGAGAAGCCGTCGCTGCAGCCTGCTCCCAAGGTGTTTCCCAAAGAGGAATAAATTGGCCGTTTCAGATTTAAAAACGATACAAACTGTCTAAAGAAGGCAGTGTGCCATTTGGATCAGAGCTTGGATATGTCCTTTGATCATCACAAATAAATCAGCCAGAGTGCCCTCCAAAATCAAAAGAAAGAAAGAAAGAAAGAGGAAAAAAAAAAAAAAAAGAAAGATTATCTTTGTGTCACTGATGGGAACAGGAAGCAAGCTGGAGATGGCACACACGGGAAGAGACTCCGTGCAGCAAGAGGCTCCACATGCCAAACGCTCCCTTGACCAGCAGCCTGGACAGCAGCGGAGCTCCTACAATGGGTTGATCACTCGAGTTAAAAATTGCAACCCGTGGGCTGGGCTTCCAGCAAACACACCTGGGTGGCACATGCTTCTCCAAGTGGTCTGAACCCGCAGTGTGAGAGCATGTCTTCCTCCAAATGTAGGTCTTTATTTCGGGTTTCACCCGGAGCGACTGCAAACGGCCAAGCCACGACTGTACAGCGGGGCAGCTCCACCAGCAGCCGCAGCCCCTGGCTGCTGCTGCCAACACAGACCCAGCCCCATCCCTCCACACCGGGAGCCGGGAAGCAAAGACTATCGCCAGGGCCGCCAAAGCAGATGAAAAAGGGCTATTTTCAGCCCGAGGATCCGGCTGTGCCAGGCCGGCCTCGCAGCGTGCTGCGTGCCTCTCCCCCGGCGGGGCGAGCCGACGTGGGGGTCCCCCCTGCACCCCCAGCTCTTCCCAGCCTCTGGCTAAAGGACACCGGGCTGAGACGAAGCAGGGGAGACCCCGAGGGAGGGGCGCTGCGGGGCGCACCCGCCGCACGCCGGTAATCGCCGTCCCTCCGGGGCGCCCGGAGCCTCCGCAAACTTCCCCGGCCGGAGGCACCCGCAGGCGGCCGGGCCCGGCGCGGCCGGCGGCTCCTCTGCCGGGCTCGGGGAGCGGAGCCGGTGCTCCCCCGGCGGCCGGGCTGGGAGCGGGGGGAAAGCCGGGCCGCCCCCACCCCCTCTCCCTGCCCGCGGGCGCTGCGGTTCCGGCCCCCTCCGCCGGGGCAGCAGCTCCGTGCCCCCCCGCGGGGTGCGGGCTTGAGAGCGCGGGATGCCGCTTCCCCCGGCGGCACTCTGCCTGCTCCAACTTCGGGGGGAGCCCGGGCACCCCAAACCCGAAACGAGGCAGGGGGCGGCCGACCGGCCCCCCGCGGAGCTCAGCCCGCTGTTCTCCTTCCATCCCGCTGCCTTGCTCCGCGGCTGGAGCCGTGCCGTGCCGTGCCGGGGCGCAGCCCGGTGCTCGCTCCCCCTCCGGCCTCGCCTCTCCTCCGCTCCCGCAGACGCGGCGCTCCCGCTCCCCCCCGCGCCCTCCCCGCCGCCTCTCCCGGGCCGAGCGCCCGGCTCCCGCCGTGCCCCGCCGGCCGCGCTCAGCCCAGCCCAGCCCAGCCCAGCCCAGCCCCCGGGGTCCGGCCCCTCTCCCCCGCGGCGGGACCTGGTCGCTCCCGCCGACTCCGCGGAAAAAAAAAAAGTTGCAGCGAGGGAAGTTCCCGGTGCGGTGCGAAGTTGGGGACGTGGCCGCCTCGCCCTGCCCTGCCGCCCCCCGGGGAGCGGGGGAGCCCCGGCGGGGGGGGGGGGGGTGGGGAGGGGGACGGAGACGCACCTACCTTCAGCTATCGCCCTCTTCATCTTAGGGGTCGGGGAAGGCACGTCTGGAGGCGCAAAGTCGAGCGGCAGCGGTACAATCCTTGCGAAAGCGGGGCAGATCCTCGTGCAAAACTTCAGCCCGAGCGCGGAGCGGCGGCGCACGGGGAGGGGGCTCTCCCTGTGC
The DNA here is from genome assembly GCF_965638725.1 of Aptenodytes patagonicus. Lineage (NCBI taxonomy): Eukaryota > Metazoa > Chordata > Aves > Sphenisciformes > Spheniscidae > Aptenodytes > Aptenodytes patagonicus. The sequence goes on from NC_134963.1 coordinate 16,589,023, forward strand.
CGGAGCCCTCGCTCATCGGGGGAATGAGCAGCCCCCGAGCTGGAGTCAGCATCCAGGCGAGGCTCCCCCTCCCTGCCTGCCTGCCTGCCTGCTTGCCTGCCTCCTCCCTCCGTCCTTCCTTCCTTCCTTCCTCCCTCCCGCCCGCCGCACGCACGGGGCCGGGGCTGCGGCGGATCCCGCGGCGGCAGAGCCGGCGGCGGCGGCGGGGAGCGCGGAGCCTGCTGCACTGTATCCCGGGAGCGAGCGAGCGGGGCGCAGGGATGGAGAGGCGATGAATGTTTTATGGGATCATGTGGTTTGACGTGAGAGGAATCAGCCTAGATCGGATTTACTGGCTGGAGGAGTGAGAGGGAGGACGGGGGAGACGGGCACGGGATGGATGGAGGGAGGGGCCGCTCCGGGGGCAGACGGAGCGCGCAGGGGCCGCTCCGACGGCGGCGGCGGCGGCGGCTCCGCGGCGGAGCCCCCGCGGTGCGCGCCCGCGGCCCGGGCAGGGCTGCGAGGGGCCGGGAGGCTCCGGGCGGCTCATTCCTGGAGGAGAGGTGCCACCTAAAGGAAGCCGCGGATAGGGACGCCCGGGCGGCTGCGGGCATCGGGCCGGCCGGCTCCTCTCCGCCTCCCGCGGCAACCGCGCCCGCACGGCGCGGCCCGGCTCGCCTCGGGGTCCCCGGGGGCTGCCGGGCCCTGGCAGTCCCCGCGGGAGGCAGCGGAGCCCCGGGTGCTGGAGGCCTCGGCGGGTGGGTTTTCCCCTGCTGTGGTCCCCTGGAGCCGGGCTGCTCTCTGGGGAGGCGGCGAGAGACACCTGAAACCTCAGCGCCTCTTCCCGCTGTGCTGGCGAGGCCCCGTCGCCAGGTTTAGCTTCTGCTGGTGCGGAGCTGCTGCATTCCCCGGAGGAAGCCTGGCGAAGACAGGCCCTTGGGTAGAGTCCGAAAGAGAGAGCTCTTCCTCCCCTCTTGCATGTCTGAGCCCTCTCACCACATCCCACCCCTGCTCTTTTGGGATCACTCTCCCGGGTACAGGAAGGACAACAGCTTACCTCAGTTTACCCAAAAAGCATGAGGTTTACACTGGTGGTGGATGAGGCAGGGTGAAGCTGGCTTTCCCATCCTCCTCAGCCCTCCCGCAGGCTTCCCTCCTTCCCTGTCCTGGAGCGGACAAGTGCTTACCGCATAGGCTGCTCCCATCTGCAGTTGTCCTGGGAAGCAGAAAGACAGATTTTTATTAAGTGAACATATTTGCTCGGTGGGGAAAGGAGGAGGGAAGGACGGTGCCAGAGGAAGCCGAACATCTTGAACATGAAGACATGGTGGCTCTGTCCCTGCTAGCGAGAGGTTTCAAACTGCTGCCAGATATGTGTATATATCTATATCTATGTACACATAGGTGTGCTATCGAATATTCATTCCTCTGTTACAGCTTGTCACCCTAATATTGACCATCTCTAGAACAGCTTGCACTCAGGGCTTGTGTCATAACCACATCTCTTGAAGGCCTACCCAGTTTGCCTCTTTCTGTGTAGGCATTGTTCCAAGATGATCCAAGAAACTGTTTCTCCTGCGTACAATAACCCATCTCATCTCACCCACAGATCTGTGGGGTACTTCATGCTGACACCACAATCATCTATGGAAAAAAGAAATGCAACCAAAGGAAGGCCTAACTGGACATTTGAGCCCGATGGAGGTAGTTTACCAAGTGTGGGCTTTAATTATGCAAACAGCCTCAGCTGTCCAAAGGTACCAGGGAGGTATGGCTTCCAGATGTCTTCTAGATATCTTTTGCTGACCTTTTATTGGTCATCCGCAACTGAAGTGTAAGAGCAGAGCAGGGGAAAGTCTGCCGTTAGGATATATGTGTAGATCAATAGAAGCAGCGTGCTGGAGCAGGGATGAGACGCAGAGCTTCCAGGACCAGAGCAGGAGGGCTGCAGCTGGCAGAGCTCTGGAATGGGCCCCAAGTTGGGATCTGGGGGTCAGAGCAGGACCTACCTCACCTGCAGATCTTTTGGAACCTTCAGTGCCACCAGCAGAATAGACATGAATCTGGCTTTTCTCAGGACAGGGCAAAGCCTGCCAAATGCAGCCACGTTCTCATGCAATTAACACTCGTCTTTCAAGGCCTATATTTTGGGGACTTGCTGAGAAACAGCTGGAAGCAGGATGTGCTTTGAGAAACGCCCACGCACAAGTGCTGGTGCCAGGACTAGCCGTGCGAAATGTCTGGGGGAAGCTACCTCCAGAGCTTGGCTCAGAGGCAGGATGGTGTGGCACCAGGAGCCAGGCTGGGGAAGAAGCATAAAGAGGGAGTTATGAGGGCTGTGGGGTACTGTCTTCTACTCAGCTAAGCTCTGTGGGTTCAGATCACAAAGGGGGGTGCAAATAAGCCCATCCAATTATGCATCACCTAGTTACCTTGCCTTACAAACCTTGTGTCCTGGTTTTGGCAGGGATGGAGTTATTTTCCTTCCTACTAGCTGGTACAGTGCTGTGTTTTGGATTTAGTATGAGAACAATGTTGATAACACACCAATGTTTTAGTTGTTGCTGAGCAGTGCTTACACTAGTCAAGGGCTTTTCAGCTTCCCATGCTCCACTGACGGAGAAGGCTGGAGGTGCACAAGAAGCTGGGGGAGGCACAGCCAGGACAGCTGACCCAAACTGGCCAAAGGGACATTCCATACCATGGGACGTCATGCTCAGTACATAAACTGGGGGAAAGCTGGCCAGGGAGGCCGCTGCTCGGAGACTGGCTGGGCATCGGTCGGCAGGTGGTGAGCAATTGCATTGTGCATCATTTGCTTTGTGTATTATTATTATTATTACATTATTATTATTGTTGTTGTTATTATTATTTTATGTCAATTATTAAACTGTTTTTATCTCAACCCATGAGTTTTCTCACTTCTACTCTTCCAATTCTCTCCCCCATCCCACCGGGGGCGGGGGAGAGTGAGCGAGTGGCTGTGTGGTACTCAGTTGCCGACTGAGGTTAAACCACGACACCTTGTAAACCTTTTCACCTTGGTCAGACTCTGCACCTTCCCCTGCATCAGACTTCTCAGCCACCAACCGTTCCAGTTCCCCCTTCTCCTGCTAGAGTTTTCACTTGCAGTTGTCCACCTTTTGAAATTCCACCTAAAAATGATCCAGGAGAACTGTAGCCACCCAGACACCCTCTAAAATGGTCCAAATGTAAAGGTATAGCCTAATGCCTTGAGCCCCTCTCCTCCGTTCCTCTGGAGATGGGAGATGACACCAGGGGAGGGCAGGGGGATATCTGGCCCTCTGAGCACCGTCTTTCTGCCCCTCCAGAGTGCAAGGGTGCAGGGATGATTCCCCAGTTCTCTTCCTTCCCACACCTCCAGACTGCATATCTCATTGCATCCCAGCTTAGTCATACACTTACCTTCTCTACTCCTTTTGCCTTGCATGCCCTGCTCCCTCTACTTGCTCTGCATAAGGGCAGTCTCCAGCTGTATCCCTGCCCATGGTGTATCCATGCCTGCACCCTAACCAGTGTGTGCTGCACCCCTGCCCTACCCTGCACGAACTAGAGCTTGGCACCGTACAGCCCCTCTCTTCTCTGTGAGTCCTGTATACACAGCCCAAGGCAGCACTTAATGAACGTGCTGCCAAGGGAGCACTATGCCCACAAGGTCAAAGGCTGGGACCCTCAGATGGGACTGTGGCTTTCAACATGGCTGTCTCCTATGGGTGCTTGGGCCAGTCTGTGGCAGGTCTGCTCTGAAGGGGCAGAAGGGATGTCTGGTGGTGTCAGGGATAAAGGAAAGGTGAGGTCTGGGAAGAGATAAGGAGCATTCTCAAGCAATCTGCTGGCAGCACGCCCTGTTGTTGATTTGTGGACGTCTTCTGGGGAGGGAGGATGATCCTATCTTGCCCTGCTCTTTCTGCAGCGACAGTCCAGGTACCACAAGGTAGGAATATGCTGCTCCTCACTTTTAAACACACCTTCAAGCACTCATGTTTCAATAATGCCCTCTGACTTTGCTATCCCAAGTGGTGCATCAGGAGAGAGGGGTCACCTACGCGCAGAGCATCAAGATTGCTGCAGATAAAAGGACCCTGGAGCTGGAATTGTCTGCGAGAGGGCTGGAGGGTGAACGTGAGCAACGAAGGAGTTAACTGAAGCTATAGTCACAAGGCCGAAAATTACAGGTTCTACCAGGAAGGCAGCCGGCTGCGTGTGACTGTTTGGCTGACATTTCTGAAAGGTTAATCTCGAAATGGAGAAAGCACATCTGTAGAGGGCTGTGACTGACTTTTCTTGCAGATTCCTGCACCGCTTGGGGCTGGTTTGAAACCCAACAGTTTGTTACACACAGGTCACCATGAAGTAACATGGTGGCTGTGACCTTGGCATGCAAAGTGGTGCTCCACAGTATGACGGGTGTCCTAGTGCCAGCTTGCTTTCCAAGCTTATGTTACAAGGTACAGGAGACTGGCTCTCCCTCTGTGCCTGCATCTTGGACATTTGCGCTTTCCATTTCCCAACATGTCTAAGCATTGTCTAGCAAGGACTGGGTGAAGGAGAAGGAGTCTCCCAAGTAGGAGGTCTCCAGGGGGATCTGAAGTGGCTTGCAATTACAGCGTGACTAATTCTGTGCAGCTCATTTGCAGCTTAGAAAGGAGCCAACATTCGCTGAGATCAAGAGACACCTTGCTTTGACTGGATAATTACATGTTCGTCTTTACCTAATGCTTAATCACACTTAGATCAATTCTCTTTCTTTGGATTGTGAGCCTTGTTTGCAAAGTGTCAACGGTTCACTTGCTCTCTTTAACTCTCGTTGTGAGCAGAGTGGCTCTAATGTGTTTGGGGCACATTCCTGGGTCTAAGGGTGCTGAGGAGAAGGTGGAAGAGAGAGGTGGATGTGGAGAAATAGAGAGGGCACTATAAAATGGGAAACCATTGCCCTTTGCCACGCTCACACCCACCTCTTTTTTGGAATAGGAACTAATGGAGTTGATTCCTGAATCCCAGTGTTAAGTAAAGTGTAGCTTTTACCCTTGTGCTGATCCGGTAAAGGCTTTTTACCTTTCTTCCCCACTGCCTTGTGGCTGCACCTTGTCCTGTGTCTGATTTGGATGTGAGCATCTGAAAACATCTGTTGGAGGAATAAGGATGCAGAAAAAGGGCACTAAAAGACCAGTTTGTTTGCTGTTGTGCCTAGGGCAAGTTCTGGAACTGCCTGTGCTTGCAGGAGACAGGAGCAGACATGAGCACATGGTGCATAATGCAGCACGGGCAATCAACAGGTCAGGGAATATTACCTTCTCCACTAGATAAGGATCCCCCTGGACCCCTGGACAAGTCCTCTTTCTGGAGATCCAAGAAGACCTTGTCTTGAAGTAGTTTTCACTTGCTCCGAGGACAGGCATAGGCAGACAATGGGTCAGACTCTGGAATATAAATTTGAAAGGGCTCCCCAGACCCACCAGCACTGGGACTTTGACATAGTTTATGTGTTATACCATCTACTTGTTGTCTTATATGAAGGACACATAGATCATGGCTCTCTCCTAGACATTTTCAGCAGCTGAAACACATACCCTGCAGATTGGCCAAACATGGAGGCACAGGGAGGCTCTATATCAGCAAGGTTGGTTCGTTGGCCAGGTTTGCACACATGAGGAAGAACTGTGCTGACATGATTTATCCAGACGCCCAGCGTAGTTACTGCTCCATTTTCAAGACTTGAACTGATGCACACCGGTGGGCAGATAAGTTGCATGCTGACAGTGTGACTCTTCCAGCAGACCAGACTACCGTGAATGCAATATTGGATCATCTTACCTGCACACCAAATATATATATATATATATACACACACAGATACTTATATATAAACAGTCCCAGGTTACACATCAGGTCTGATTTCTTTCCTGCAGTAGGATACCCCACTGAGCAATGTGTCCTGGGTGCCAGAATGTCTCAGACGGCTGTACGAGCAAACAGCACACTGCAGGGAGAGCCCAGTAACCAGAAGACTGAAGCACGGCTGGCCGCTCCTAGACTCCTTTGCGGTGAGAGGTGTCATGCCAGAGACATGCTGATTGAGTCCTGGGCCCTGGTGTGAGCTTTGCCTGGCTTGAACCATCTACCCCCGCTGCGGCAGGCACAACACTCCATCTCTGTCAGCTGTCTCAGCTCATTACCATATCGCATTAGTTCAGGAAAAGGCACTGAATACCTGTGTTGTTCTTGTGTGCTGTTTTGCTCCTATTGCCATGAAAAACTGCACCAGAGCCTTGCAGAGCCTGGATGGGCAAGGCAGAGTGAGAAAAGTTTCCCCTCTGTCAGTGCATCCACCCCCTGCACAGCCAGCAATTCCCCACGGATGCTGCCTTTCCCAGGAAGGTGAATTATGAGCCTCATAGCTTCTGCTTCGTGATTTCCCTCAGATTTCAGGCCTCTTCTGCCTGAGCAATAGGGTCGGCTTGGACAAGTTTTTCCTGTAAATCATCTCAGCACTCGCTTCAGCCTGACACATCAATCCCCTCTCGTCATGCAGTAAAAGGTTCCCACCTGGTCCTGGCGGTGCTGCTGAGATTGGGATGCGCCAAGAATCCTTCAGAGTATCATAGGGCCATGCAGGAAGGGCCACAGATTTATTCAGGCACCTCTTGCAGAAAGCTGCTCGGTTTCAAGCATTAGAGAGACTTAAGTGGATGAGAGCTTGCACGTGTCTTGGAGCTGTCCTGAGCTCTCTCTGCACTGACTGTGAAGCAACTGGGAACAGTCAAAGATGCTAAATGGACTTTGAAGAAGAGGAAACACAAAGCCCTAAGAGGTTTCTTCAGTGACTTCCTGGCCAGATTCTTGATTCAAAGGAGGGTCCTCCATGGTGGGTCTGGGTACTTGTAGGCTCTGCTGAGAAAGGCTCTGCATCCCGAGTGTCTGGCCTTATTAGCGGCTCAAGGGGTAGATTGGTCCCCTAGATTTCTGGGCAGGATGCTTTTTTTTCCTTCCAAATGATGGACTAGGTAGGATTCATGACTGCATGGACCATATGAGGGTAGGAGATTCTCATCAGCATGTGCAGAGAGAGCAAAGGGGACTGGGGAGAAGGTCAGCAAAAGTCCAGACATGGACCAAGGGTAAAACCTGCTCCTCCATGGAGCTGAACCAGGGGACCCCTGTGCACTCCATTTGTGTTGACAGCAGAGTGAATGAGGGCTGGGTTGAACTGGCATGGCTGTGCATCTCACAGGCCCACCCAGTGACCTGGTCCAGAGGAGCCCACCAGAGTCATGGCCTCTCCATTTCTGCACTGCTGCTCTCTGGCAGCTCTCATCCACAGCTGTGTGAATGCCAAACCTCCAGAAGAACAAAGCATCCAAAACAAGCAGGTATTTGGGGTGGAAAGCCCTCCCAGTGCCCCCTGAGTAAGACCTGGTGACCAGATCCTGCACATACTCCATGGCTATCCCTGGACCACCAAGATGTGTGTTGGACACAGTGCCCAAGGAGTGGGAAGAGGCCCGAGGGCAGCGGTTGAAGAATGGCCACTCCATCACAGCCACACCAGTATGGTTCAATTGGGGTCACCTTCCAGGTCCTGTAACTGCTCACAGTTCTGCATTTCAGGAGCTCTGCTGTTCCCAGGTGCAGCACACTGATGGTGTGGGCTGTAGCTTATATGTTCTTTAAAGGGGTCAGCTTTTTGTTTTCCTCCAAGCCGACAGCGTCTCCACTGTGATGGTGCCAATCCTGGATGGACGTTGCTGCATATTGTTTCTCTGCCTTGAGTTACTGAGACATGGTTTCTCCTACTTGGTTTGGTTTTTGTTTGTTTTTCAGTTTAAGATGAGAAGGGGTTACTCATTTTTTTTAAGGCTGACTCCTACTCTCTTGATGCTGATGGATGTCCTGGCAGGGGCAGTTGTAGGGACATGCAGAAGGGCTACTGGAGAGCACTGGCAGAAAATGAACATTTAATTCGTGACTAGGAGCATCTGCCCTTACAGCCTGATTCTAAACGTCACATATATTTCATGGAGGAATGAGAGCATGGCAGTACCACGTGACCAATCAAAACAGCTCTGATTTCAGATCTGCAGTACTCCCAACAGAGTTAGCAAATGAGTTGCAGACCGGGAACTATCTGCAAATAGTTTCCAGTAATGAATTGAGGTGCGAAAGCTGCAATCTGCTCCTAGACAATCTGTAAACAGAGGGAAGGAAAATTCACCAAAATAAATTATTCATTTCAGATTACTCTCTTAGCTCATGTCTTAACTTGAAACCCTCCAGGGCCTGCAGAGATTTCCAGGGATGCTCCTATAGCTTAAGCAGTGCTGTGTTGGGGGCAGGCACAATGACAGTGAGGCAGATAAGTGTGTCCTGTCACCACTTGGCCAGCACTTATCCCTCCCAACTGATGTAGATTTGCTACCAAACATGGTACCAGCTCCGTGGGTTGTCCAGAGACAGTGAAGGTAAGGCTATGCCAGGCCAAAAATTGGACTCTTCCCCTCTCCCTGCTGCCATCATCAGAGAGAGATGGAGGAAAGGGAACCACCCTGGAGCAGGAACCAAAACAGAGGTGGGATGGGGAATGGGGGGAAAAGAGAGCACACAGCTAAGGGGTAGAGGAGCAGGGCAGGCTGGAGGCAAATTATAACTGCAAGCTGGACCAAACCATGTGGGACATACAGATGTGCCCCATCATGGCATGGCATTCCTGCATAAGGGCATGTGTGCTGGATGCTGGAGCCCACCTGTGTGATGAACCAGGAACTGCACCCAGCCATCCTTTGGAAATCTTCCAAACAGCCTTAGGAGAAGAAATTGGCCCTTAAGAATGAATTCCCTAAGAGTAGCTTGAGGTTTCCTGAGGGCACATCTGACTGGACAAACACCACTGACCTGAGGCAGACTGTCCAGGTGATGGAGACTACGAGCAGGCTGTGTTTGAATGATGTGAGGGATTCAGTGTCCCATGCCCATGCACTCTTTCTGATGAGTTTAGGACTTGGCATGGCTTGATGCATGAGAAACTGGCTAAAGAGCAGAAAAACTGTACATGGTAAAGAGAAACATATGGAGCTGGAGGAAGGTGCAAGATAGGAAGCTGGGATATGGCAGTGATTATTTGTTCAGCCATCTGCAAAGATTGCTCCCCCTGAAGTATCTTGGGCTGTTTATGGGTCCTTCTATGCAGGACGTTCAGCTGGGACAGACCAGGTTTAAGTAGCTTTGCCATTTTGACTGTTGGTGCCCCATGGATCTCCAGATGCCACAGTCTGGCTCTTTTGTTTTATAAAAAACATAGTGCGGTCACAAGTCTTCAAAACTCAGTATGTTGCCAGCCTCACTGACACCAGTGCTTTGGCTTGTCTTGCTAGAGCACAACTTTCAAAGAGGGCGATCAACAAATAATAAGAAACTACACAGATGTTAGCATCCTCAAAACCCACCACTGTCTCCCTCCATGGAGACAACACCGGCGTGTCAGCTCCATTTTTTGTCAAGATGCTGACACATAAATAGACAAGCATCCTACACAGGAGCTAATCTGCTCTGCAAGAAGCCCTCCGTGGCCTTGCCTGCACGCAGGGTTTGGGGCCCGTTCGATGGTGTTATTTGCGACTGGATTGGCGTGCATTAAGGTGTTTCACAGAAAGGTGTGAGGCACTATTGTCTTCTTTTATTAGAATTAAACAATTAAAATTCTTGTGCATGTTTTCCTGAAAGCACAGATGTTGAGCTGACATGTGGAAGTGCAAAGTTCAGAGCAGAATTTTCCATCCCTGATCATGCCAAACTGGGCAGAAGACTTGAGGAACAATGTATTGCTCACAATATAAAAAGGTTTTAGATTAAATGTGACCCCAGACATCACCTGGAGGGAATGTGTGGCAAGTTGGACTTTTTCAAACCTTATTTTCTGTCCTAAAACTTGTTCTATATTCAGGGGAGTACAGTAATACTTGAACAGTGAGCTCAAACCTGGTGGATTTGTCCTTGATCCATTTTGGCAATTATTGTCCCAAACTGCTGTGATCTCCCCAAATGCCAGTGTTTGGCCTTTTGGAGCTGCTTGTCTTACAGCCCAGCTAACACTAATCACCAAGCCACAGGATTACTGTTGCATTATTGCTGCTCTGGACCACAATGATTTTTCAGGAAGATGTGTGCTGAAACTATTGAGGCTTTACAAAAACCATTTCAGCTTTAAGAAATAGACCAAAGAAAATGCTGGCAACGTTGTTCAACCAGCTCTTAATGAAGACTTCAGAAATATCGCTGTCGAGGCAATGGCTTTGCTCTGTTGACAAAAGGCAGGTGAACATTTGGGCTCCTGATTCACAGGGGTAAACTGGGAAGTGGTGAGAGGAACTCATGGGAGTGAGCATTTTGGCAAAAAATACTGCCACGTACAGTGAGAGGGAGGTGGTGCTCTTGGCAGTGGCCTGAGCCTAGAAGAACTCCTGTGGTTAGGCCACCTCGTGAGCCCCACTGATCTGGTGGCCACTTGGTCATCCGTCCTTTCATATTTCAATTAAGAGGCTGAAGAGATGACTAAAAGCCTGTTCTTGCATAGTGTGTCCCCAGGAAAAATGAAGTGCCCACGTAGTTTCCTAAAGAAAGTGGTTTTCAGGAAAAGACAGAAGGCTGGAGGTAAACATAATGCTTCTCTGTGGGAAGACTCAACGTCCCATGGAAATCAGTTCTTTTCATTGAAAATTCAACTGTCTGAAAACCAGCTGCTCGATTTAGAGACCTAGCAGCGGCAGTAAGGATTGTAAGCTCGATGTCTCTTGTTCCCATCTCCTATAAAACCAGGACTCCTCGAGGCCGTGCTGACCAGTTCTTGACCAGGTGAAGACATGCAGGGACACTCACGCCGTGCTAGCCACTCATCGAGGGTAAATGTCACAGTGCATCATCAGGGGTGAGGTCCAACCATTAGCGCTGGAGGGTGCCGTGAGAATGGGACACGCAAACCTCATATCCAGCAAAACCCTGCCGCGACGTTTCTGAATTGAAGGGTCTCCACAGTTGCCTCCATGACATTCCTCCTTGCCCTGACTCCTGGGTGCTGATGTTTGTGCCACACATCGGCTAAGGATCATAAAATGGTCAACTCAAGGATGCTGATTTGTGGTTTTTTCTTCCAGAGATCTCAAAGCACTAGAGAGCACCTCACAGTTTCCCATGCTGCAGGCAGAGGTTCAGAAGCTCTGGGGAACGGGTGCAGGTGGTACAGCTGTGCCTTAATATGAGCTTGGGGCTTGTTGCTTCTCCTTGGATGAAAGTCACCCTGCTCTGGCATTGCAGGTGCTCTCCTCGGACTGTGAATAACAGTGCTCTGCTGCTGCCTTGCCGAGGAAAATGTCCCATTAGGTGAATATCCCTTAAGCAAGTGGAAGAGCGCTTGCACAAGGGCTGTGTTCAGGTGGCCAGATCAGGCCGTGTTTGAACTAGGGTGCCATATGGTGCAGAGACAGTGCTGTCCATTACTTTGCAATGAAATAATATTTTGTTTTATGATTGTTTGCAATTAGCCTCCTGCAGCAGATGAATAATCTGTTCTTGTTGATTCGACAGAGACGTCGTTTGGAAAGGGGACAAATAGCATGTGCCGCCTTACCCAGCAATCACAGGCATTCAAAGAGAGAAATACGGACACACCAATAATTCCCAGTGACAACTCCAGTAAATTTAGCAATGCTGGCATAAAGCAAGCAATAAATGCAACAAAGAGTGATTGGAGGAGCCACAAAACCTGCTGCCTCAAGGCAGATCAGCCACTTGCCACTTCAGCATGGCTGGAGAGAGGGGTCAAGGAGGGGAAGGGGGCAGACCCCTGCCCCAGGCTGCTCAGCTCTGAAGTGTGACAGCCAACAGCACCACAACCCCTGTGGGAGAGATGCTTTCTCGCAGTCAGAAAATATGAGCCATTTTCAGAAGGCGAACAGATTTTGGTTGGGAGGTGAGGGAAGCGGAGGGCCAAGAATAGAAGGGAACAGTGGGCGTAATTCTGACTCCCTGCTGCATTCAAAGTACAGGACAAGTTTCAAGGAAACAGCGGGCCAGACCTGGGGGGAGCTGGCAGAGAAAATCGAGCCTGGCAGGGTGTTGGTGATCTGACCGTGATGCCCCAGAGGAAGCAAGAGAGCATCAATGCAGGCACATGGTTTGAGTAGCGCAAAGGAGAGATATATCACTGCACTTACCTCAAGCAAGGTACAGAGGTACAAATGATAGTCCCCTTATTAGGGACTATAAAGGAGAGATGCGAAGCAGGGTAAGATGATCCTGGGTGACAGCGGTGAAGTGGATCTTAAGCACAACAGAGCTGAGAATGAAACAGAGAGAAATCATTCAAGTCACTGATAGTTGATCACTATCAAAACATAACATTTTCATATATATATATATATATGTAACTGGCCTTGCAAACCCATGCACACGTGGGTGTGCTGCTAAGCACGCTGGTACACAGCAAACAGCAGAGCACAGCTTAACGCCATCTATGCGGTGAGAACAGGAATTGCATTAGGCCTTCCCAGAGCAGAAGGGATAGCAGGATGAGGGGAGGACACTGCTTTCTGCTCTGCTGTTTGCCTCTGTTCCTTCAAAGTGCAGCATTTTCAGTGGCTTGGCATGGTGCTGCCGGGTGCCTGGCATGGACCGTGTGTATGTGTGTGATGACCTGATGATGGGGGCATCGGGTAAAGCCAGCAGCCACAGGGCCAAGGCTGGGGGACAGCTGCAGGTGCCAGGCAAGAAAACCCTGAGCATTCCCATGCTACAGGAGCTGCAACTTTGGCTTCTTTTCTCTGCAAGTGGTACCTGCAGGGCAGGGGGCTTTGCCCACAGTCTGCTGGAAATAACCACTTTTGCTATATTTGCTCAGCACTGCAGCTTTGGCTTGGGCACAAGCTGAAGCAGCAGTAGACAGGCTGGAGGCAGAAGGCTGTGTTAAAAATGTGCTGTTGTCCTGGGCATCTCGGGGATGATGGGCACGGCTGAAGGGGTCTTCTCTGTGAATTCATGTGGAGCGGAGGAATCGTGGTGCCGAGGCTGTCCACAGCCGGAGCCGCATCTCTGACGGCAAGCAGGAGTGATGCTCAGGGAGCAGTGCTGGAACAGGGTTGGGCCGAGGCCAACTGTATGAGATTCAACAAGGCCAAGTGCCGGGTCCTGCACTTCGGCCACAACAACCCCATGCAGCGCTACAGGCTTGGGGAAGAGTGGCTGGAAAGCTGCCTGTTGGAAAAGGACCTGGGGGTGCTGGTCAACAGCCGGCTGAACGTGAGCCGGCAGTGTGCCCAGGCGGCCAAGAAGGCCAATGGCATCCTGGCCTGTATCAGAACTAGTGTGGCCAGCAGGAGGAGGGAAGTGATCGTGCCCCTGTACTCGGCACTGGTGAGGCCGCACCTCGAATACTGTGTTCAGTTTTGGGCCCCTCACTACAAGAAGGACGTCGAGGTGCTGGAGCGTGTCCAGAGAAGGGCAACGAGGCTGGTGAGGGGTCTGGAGAACAAGTCTGATGAGGAGCGGCTGAGGGAACTGGGGTTGTTGAGCCTGGAGAAAAGGAGGCTGAGGGGAGACCTCATCGCTCTCTACAACCACCTGAAAGGAGGTTGTAGCGAGGTGGGGGTCGGTCTCTTCTCCCAGGTAACAAGCGATAGGACGAGAGGAAACGGCCTCAAGTTGTGCCAGGGGAGGTTTAGATTGGACATGAGGAAAAATTTCTTTACTGAAAGAGTGGTGAAACATTGGAAGAGGCTGCCCAGGGAAGTGGTTGAGTCCCCATCCCTGGAAGTATTTAAAAGACGTGTAGACGAGGTGCTTAGGGACATGGTTTAGTGGGCATGGTGGTGTTGGGTTGACGGTTGGACTCGATGATTTTAGAAGTCTTTTCCAACCTTAATGATTCTATGATTCTATGATTCGAGGGTAGGTATGGAGGAGATCAGCCCCTGCCAGCCCCTGGCCACCCCTGCAGATGCTGGCATGCAAAGGAGAGCAGTGAGGGATGGGAGGGCTCTGTGAAAAGCCTCCGCATTTCAGTGCAGAAGGAAGCTCCTTCCCTGAGCGGTGGGGAGGCGACCTGCCTCTGCTCCTGCACATCGCATCTGGCGAGAGAAACTGCCCTGGGGGCACGAGCCCTCATACTGGATACATGGAGGACTGTGGTGGTGGAGGTCTTACCCCTGCTACTGCCCAGTGCTGTGGGAGCCGGGCAGGACTCTCTGCTGATTCCTCGTTCCTCCTCCTCAGGTTTTTCCAAAGCCCAGAGCCCATCTGGCCCCTTTGGCTACTGCACCCACCTTAATGCCTTTCCCACACTTCACAGTCCTGCCTCTTCCTTTTGTGGCACTTGGTTCCATTTTCACCTCTGCTGCAGTCCCATAGCTGCAAGCAGCCAAGGACAGTAATTGCATCCATGAAGGAGCCTGTATGAGGATGCATTCAGCTTTAGCTCCTCTTGTGCAATTAATCACATCAAAACTGGAAGAGGGCAGGTCCACGGGACTAAGCAGGGTCCCCCAGCAGTTGGTCTGTGTGTATTGTTGGTTGTCTCACCTACACTAACCCTGGCTGAGTTCCCACCAAAGCAGCAGCGGAAGGCCTCATGTAAACACTCCATCTTCCACATCTGTTTTCATGTCAAACATCTCTGATCTGGTCTAACAGATGCCTTGTGGAGAAGGGCTGTCAGTCGTGCACTGGAAAACTGCAGGCTGCGAAGTTCTTGCACCACTGCTTGGGTGTGGAAGGACCTTCGATGTCTGGACAGACCTCGGGGCTGCTCTCTTCCTCAGGCTCCAGAGGGTCTGTGAATCACACAGACAACTTGATGTCATGCTAAAGCAACAGAGAAGCCATCTGTGAAGGGCACCTTCTTGTGTATGTGTGATAAAGTGCTCTGAAATATATAAAATAGTTTCAGAGTGAGGAAGATCACTGATAGATTTACCAAAATTTACTTGAAAAACTGTTTCAAAGCATTACAAATGTAGCTTGCAAATATCTGGACATGTTGGCTGTTCTCTGAAGGGAGTGGGTGGTAGGTGCCTTTCTGCAGTGCTCCCAAGGAGCTGCTGTGAATATCAGAGCTTTGCAAACCACAGTTCTGAAGTATCCCTGAAATGACAGCCCTGCAGCCTGCACGTCGCTGGAGAGGGAAGATGAGCTTCAGGAAGATAGGAAAGTCTTTTTAAGTCAGATTGAATATCATCCCACCAGCCTTTCAATTCACAGTTACAAGAGCATTTTTCCCCCTTTAAATTGCATAGAGTGTCTGGTGAGCTGCTGCAGAGCTCACGGCTGGATTGTCCTCCAGACCAGGGATGGTGATGCCTCGAGAAAATAGAAAACCAGGAGAGGGGACCTCCCTTAGCAGCCACTGTCAGGATCTTGTGGCAGCCTCCTGGGCCAGTTCCACTTTACAGGGAGGTAAGAAGGACCGAGTGGGTTTGCCTGTTGCCTCTGGTTGGTCCCTTTTGAAACAGGGCTCAGGCAGAGCTGAAAGCACATGTGAAAGTGGAGTGGGGCTGGGGGAAGTTCCCAAAATCTGCTGACAACTCATGGTGGCTGCCACCCAGGTGTGAAGTATCGCCCAGTGGGGTTTCCCAGGCAGGCCAGTGTGGGTGTCCAGACTGCAGGCAGGTAATGCAAGTGGGGTCTGATAACCTGGGCATTTGGAGAGCCCTGAGAGATGTCTGCAGCCATCTCCCAGCCAGGCTTTGTCTGTTCTCTGCACCACATGGGTGATGAGCAGCCTGTCTGGCTCGTGGCTCCTGACAAACACAGCTCCCTATTCACTTTTAATAACAACGAGCAGAAAAGGACTGATGAAAATGGATTTTTTTTCCCCTTCCCTTTTCAGGAAACCTGGCAAGATGTCAAAATGCTCCGCTGCCATTCTGTGCGTGGAATGTGTTGCCCAGCTCTTCCGCGTGCTCCTTTGCCAGGCCTGGAGCAATTGCAGATCTTATTTTCAGCAGCTGAACTGGCAGCATAAGTGGGAGGAGAAAGCTTGGCTATCAGTCATCAGGAGATACTAATCACTCCCACGGAGGTGTTTACTGGAGGGGCGTATGTGCGTGCATGCGTGTGTATGTGAGATGGGAGATGAACTGCCATTAGAATTGCAGATTGTGCACTTGTTAGCAAAGTGCCTAGACCCTGCTTTACAATTTGCTAATAATAAAGCATTTGTTCCCAGGAAACAAACGCCCAGATTTATGTCTTACTCACAAAGGACTCCAATAGATATATTGATACCTTGTGAATCTACAGCAGAGAGAGATATTGAAAAGCGGCTGTTTACTTGACTCCATCAAGCTCCTCTATTGATAACTGGGAGGCATTTATTTCACTATGGATAGACCACTTAGAATTACTAACTCTCTGTTGCCAATACGTCCCATATTTAGGGTTATTATATCACCATAAAATAGCTTTATGGAGCTATGAATATAGGCACACATCAATATCCACAACTGCAGCCACTGCTGTTTCGTTTGCCTGACAGTGCTGGGAGAGCCCAGGCAGGCCTGAAGCCCAGAGGACAGGGAACAGAGGTTTCAGGGGATAAATATGCAAAGGAAGAGCTCTTGGTGCCTTTCACGTGCCTGGGTGTAGAGCCCAGTAATGCCTCCTCTCTGGAGAGCCGGTGTGCAGACAGTTTTGCTTTGGCACTGGTGGCTCAGCTTACCAGCACATCTGCAGTAACACCGATGCTCTTGGGCTGGCCGGGAAGCTGCCAGGCACTGAAAAACAAGTGCAGGGGCTCTAGTCTTCCTCCATAGCCATGGCTACACAGTCACGGTTAGGGTGCTAGCCGGAACATGTAGGGATGGATGTGGTGCTTCCAGGTGAGCATGGATAGGACATGTTGGAGCACTGTTATTTGTTCTCCTGTTTGGCAGGCGGTACTTTGCTCTGGGATCATTTTCCAGAAGACCTCAGCTCCCAAGGGCAGTGCAGCATGGAGAGAAGGACCTCAGGTGTCAGCAGGAGGAGCTTCTTCTACAGGGGGAGTTTCAGACGCAGGAAGGACAGACAGACAGTGCTGCTGGGATTCCACTGGGGGTTTTGTACCATCCATAGCTAAGATCTTACGCAGCCAAAATACCTGTGTAGGTCTGGGCCCTCCCTTCCCACCCCATTCACATGTTCAAAATCTCTAACCCCATGCTCAGGCGTGCCCTTATTTCTCAGTGATAGGTTGAATCTGGAGTAAGGTCTCCAGGTGGCAGGTCTGCATGCACAGCACTGTAACTGCTACCAGCATGGGCCCCTCTGAGGCTGTGTTAGGCATTGCGGCTTACACCCTCTATTACGTTTTAGCTGCTAAATAATGCACTAATGGAAAAGGAAACCTTAGCCAGGGCGTCTAGATGAAGATGCAGAGCAACCACAGCTTTTAGCTTTAATTGTCTGGCTCCAAGGGATGCATTTCTTAGCTTTATTTCTACATGTGTATGTATTTTTTTTTTGCATGGGCTTTCCAAGAAGAGAAGAAACAGATTTTGACTATAGTACTTGAACTTTTGCTATTAACAATCTCCCTCACAATAAATTTTTGCTTCACAAGGAAGCTGCTGGATCTAAGAAACAAAATGCAGACAGTACCCAAAGCACAGAAAGGCCTGAGAGGTGCCTTAAGCCTTTTCAGAAAACTCTGTTAAGATGGTATAGCTCTTTGATGATATATCAGCTCTATCAATCTATCTATCTTTCTGCTTACTGCTGTATTCACCTTTGAGGGGGAGTGGCCTTTCTCTTTATGACCTGAGAGATTTTTATTCTCACTATTAAATTAATAATTAGTGCTTCATTTACCTGGGATCTCCAAGGTAAATACTCCCAGACAGTATTGATTTATCAAAGATGGCACAGTGGAAAGATGGAGCCTCTTTCATTGAAGTTTTGGGCAGACAGTCAACAGGGCTTCTTAGCTATTAAAAGGTACATTTCCCATGCACCAGTCCAGAGAACAAGCAGGCTGGGAGACAGGAGCCAAGGAGGATGTATTACTGCAGGCTGCTCAGACCTGTGCTGGCCTGCCAAAAGCTCTCCTGGTGAACTGCCTCTGGGCAGGGCACTGGAGCTGGTAGCACCCCAAGGCTCCTGGTGGCATCCCATTCCCAGCATGGCACCATCACCCATGCTTCTGCTGCTCTTCTGATCCCCATAGACAGCCCATGCTGAGAATCCTTGGGGCAGAAAACAGCTTGCCTGCAAGGCTATGCTGCCTAAGGGGGACTCCAGGCTCAGGACACTCCCCATGGCTGGGCAAGGAATAGACAAAGTCATCTGTTTGTTTTAACAAGAGCTTGTGATTCCTCTGGAGAGTTCTCAGCTGCTTCAGGAAAGAGAAACGAGTATAGGGATTTGGCTAGGGAAAGTAGTCTTACTTACCTTTTGTATGCCATAATTACTCTTCTTTCACCTTATTTTTAAACCAGAACATAACTCACCACCACCACCCAAAAGCTGGCTGGTCTAATCCCAAGCATTCAGCAATTCTTTTATTTGAAGCAGCCGTTTATGAACTAGTAAAGCATCACTAAGAAATCATGGCAAACTTAATTGAAGAGACTGCCAGTCACCAAAGAGACAAGAGGTTATCCACCTCAACCTGTGCATCCGCAACCCAGCACAGGATATCTCCTATCAATTCCTTTCAGAGTCATGTTGCAGAACACACCCAGGACCCAATGCACGCAGAGTACACCTGGAATTCAAGCCCGTAGGAGTGTACTAAGGGCATGAAAACAGTGAAGGCTCAGCAGGAGGCTCTGCTCATTTCAGTTGGAGCTGAAATGTGGGAAGGAGGATGCTCTGAGCAGCCGTGCCCAGAGCACAAAGGCTCTGAGCGGAGAGAATGAACTGCCGTAGATACACTGAGTGGCAGAAGCAGCACATTGGCACAAACAGCTGTGCAGAGGATAAGCAGACTTAGTGAGGCTTTTGCCCACAGCTGTCCAGCACAAGGGAAAACATGTGTAATGACATTTTTTTACAAAAAATCTTAATCTAACCTGTAGCTACAAACTCTCTACACTTAACCACAACCACACGTCACATGCAATGACGCAAAGTGTGTTGCAGTGCCATGTGCCGTTCACATGCTGACTCGTAGGTTTTACAGCACCACATGGCATGTCCTCTCTGGGTTACAGCAACTGGGCCATTGTCACACTGGGCATCTGCATCTCACCTGCAGCATCACCCCTGGTACTGCCAAAGAGAAGTTCAGTGAGGATCCAAATTGCACACATTTACAACATGCCATCTTGAGATAAAGACTGGAGACATTTAAGGGATTAACGGACTTAATTTATCTACAGCAGCTGGTCATCTTTCCATGGAAGAGCAGTTCCCAGTACAGCATGGCCCTCCAGTGGAGTGGAGAGAGGTTAGAAACTACTCTGGGCTCTCCAGGTATGTGTTTTTTAACCTTCTCCCACCAGAGGCTTGTCTCCCCCCATGGTGCCCAGCCGGAGAGTGTCTCTGCACACTCCACGGTCTAAAGGCTTCTCCTGTGCTATCATTTCCACCAGCAGTGGATTGGATGTCCGCATTTTCCCTTCTGCATCTCAGAGATGCCTTGTGAGACTGGATTCCCAGTTGGGAAAACATCCTTCTTTTCCCTGCTCAGCTCCCCCACTTCACCAGGCACCAGCCCTGCACTGGCAGTCAATTCTGCACCACAAGTCCGACCAGCTACGACATCCTGAGCAGGGAAAAAGGAGGGACCAGGCTGGCTCAGAGAATAAACAACCCAGCCAAATCAAGTGAGGTCACCTAGAGCTTCCAGCAGCATCCAGAGCACATAACAGGAATGGTGGTGGGTTTGGGGCAGTTCCAGAGACTGGAGTCAAGGGATGCCAGCTGTATCTCACCTCTCTTCTAAAACTTCTGGGGGTTTGGTCTGTAGAGCAGGGATTAAAACACTGAAGACCTGACCGTCAAATGTCCTAATGGCAGGAGGCAAAGGCAGAGCCCCAAATGAGCAAAAGCAAGCATTGCCTCCACCTGAGCACATGATTTTGAGGCCCTTTAGACAGCTGGCATCTAACAGCTTGGTGCTAGGAGCAGAGAGCTGCAGGAAGAGTGAAAGCCAAGGAAAGCTGGCGCTACCGCCGCTGTTGTTTGTCAGACATGGACAGCACGTGCCTGTCCAGCTCTAAAGACCATGTGCCCAAGGGAGGGGAGCACCTGGCTAGCCTGAGACAGCAGCTGAGAGCAGAGCAGTCAGTCCGCAGGGGACAGCACAAGGAGCCGTGGGGACACGTCCTCCTTGTTGGGGTGTCCTGCTCTCCTGGGTGACCCTCAGGCTCCCCTGGGATAACCCTGCTCGGCTGCTTGCACCCTTGCTGCCAGCAGGCTTCATCTGCCAGCTGCCACCCGAGCAAGTGCCCAAGCCTGGCATAGCAAGCGCAGGGAGGATTTTCCCTCACACTGGTTTGAACTATGACTGTAATGGGCTGTTTACTGTGCAGTTCAGGAGAAAGAAGCACTGACTACATTGCCCCAGATGCCTCCGAGTAGTTAACAGTGTTGTGAGCAAATTATGCCACTGGAAACATCATTGAAGATTCATAAAATGACAGAAAAAAAAAAAACCAACGCTTTATGTTGGAAGCTAATTGAACCAATATTAATTAAAATGAATTTGCAAATGTATGCCCAGGCCCCAGCTCCTGCACTTAGGGGACTTCTTAGGTGTAAGAAGAAGCAACCGGTAGTCTGGCAAGAGGGGAGCTGAGCAGCATCCAGGATGGTCTCCGAATAGGAAGCTTTTACGTTCTGGCCTCATCATCCCAGATGGACTCAGGACCTCCACAGGCTTACACAGAAGCTAGTCCCCAGCTGGTGCGTGGTGCAGACACGCTGCTCATTTTCTGCTTCAGGGGCGCTGGTTGCTGCCATCAGGAGGGTCAACACAAGTCCTACAAATAGTCCAAACAGCTTGGAGTTAAATTTACAAATGTTTGTTGCTACTGGGGAGTTGCTTTATCTTTTATCAAGGCAGCAAGGCTCAGTTGCAGGAAAGGGAGGAGGAAAAGAGGACAGAAGAAAAAATAATCTGTAAAACTCGAGGATATTTGGAACAGTCTCTGAAAAAAAATCTAATTATTTTTAAGTTGGTTTTGTCATTTTTGAGGCTTTTTTTTTTTTAAATAATGTTTGAACTCGCAGGTTGCCCGGGCTTTCACAGGGGAAACATAAAAACTGTTGGTATTCTGGGTAAGTAGCAAAGAAAATTGGGATTTACCCATCAAAATCTATGTATCTTCCATCTCTGTGCAAGCACCTAAAAGTAGATTCCACAGCAAAGTGATCCAGCTAATCCTACTATCCTAAATACTAATGAAATATTCAGGATAATGTTAAACTTGACAAAAAACAGTTCTGTAAGTAGTAGAGCACCATTTAATTTTTACAAGCATATAGTAAGTTTGGAAATTCCGATGCAAACTGGAGTGCCTGCACTCGTCAGGGCCACATGACTCACCCTGCTCCTCCCTGGGAAAGGATCCTGGCTGTGTGACCGAGCCTGCCAGCGTCCAAAGTGAAACAAATGACACCGATGATTCAGGCCACTGCCTCTCTCCCGTGTTGCGGAGAAACTGCCGAGCACCCACATCAGCAGCATGGCCAGCTGAGCAGCCTGTTGGTTTGCTGTACCGTCAGCAGCCACGTACAGCAAAGCAGCTCGATCCACGAGAACTGGGCTGAGGAGCACCAGAGCAAGGCATCCATCCCCCAGAGACATTAGAAGAAACATTTCCCCGGTGATCAGCTTTGGTTTGGGGGAACAGAGGTGTTTTCTGTCAACAGGGCAGAGGATTTGGGTCAACACGGGAATCCTTGTCACCGGAGGAGTGACCAGCACCCTGCCAGAGCTTGGAAGGACCTGCACATCCACCTCACCCCAGGGGTGCACACACACGTGCACGCCCACCCACAGAGTACACTGACCGCCCTGTACTATTTGTCCAGAGGATGAGGAGAGAAAGGGAAATCCATCATTCCTAAAACCAAACACCTGCTGCATCTGTGGAGACCCAAGAGAGAATCACCACGGAGCATTTTCATTGCTGTTGTTCCTCATCATCTAGTCTATTACAGCAAAAATCTCCTAAAGCTGTGCCACTTTTTCCTCTTATCCCCACACAGTATAGGAAGGGCAGAAGGAGAAAGATGGGGATCCCTTTTCTGTGATTTTGTCAGTGTTTGCTGTGGAAATGGAAAGTTTCGAGCACTGAAGCCGCTCAAGAAGCAGGAACAAATGTGCTTGAAAAGATAAACCCTGGCCTCTAGAAAACAAGTTTCAGAGAAAAAAAAGTCAAGATAACTCATGACTGTCAACTGTGAAGAACTGCTTCACGTTTCATTATTCTTATTTCTTACTTCCTTGTATTATTTTCTAAATTTCCGTCATCACCAATTGGTCCTTTTTACAAATATTTCACAGATTAATTTTTTCCCCTTTCACCTTTCTTTGCATTTTCCCTTCTTTTAATATGTATTTCCCTATTTCCAGTTCCTCTGCTGTGTTGTCGCTGATTCATCTTACAGGCTGACAAGTCTATCTCCTCCTTTCCTCCTTTTCTTTCTATTTCTTACCTTGTTTCATTTCCTTCTCCCAGCTTTCTCTCCCCTTAGGCCAGGTCTGTGCTGAGGCTGCTGTGGCTCTTCTCACTCAGAGGGACCAAAATAAACTTGGTGGGGTGGGGAGGGCTTTTTTAAAAAAAAAAAAGAAAAAGCAGTCTGTAGGGACAGACTGGCATGAGCACTCCAGGTCAGTTCACCGGGCTGCAGTTTAAAGACAGAATTCAGCAAGGAATAAGTTGGACATGAGGAAAAATTTCGTTATTGAAAGAGTGGTTAAACACTGGAACAGGCTGCCCAGGGAAGTGGTTGAGTCCCCATCCCTGGAGGTATTTAAAAGACGTGTAGATGAGGCACTTAGGGACATGGTTTAGTGGGCATAGTGGTGTTGGGTTGACGGTTGGACTCGATGATCTTAGAGGTCTTTTCCAACCTTCATGATTCTTTGATTCTATTCTATGATTCTAAGTTATGCTTATCTTCTAGCAGATGTGTTTTGGGACATAACTGAGCATGAGCACTCAGGGACAGCAGTATGGGACACGAGTTTGAAATTAGCAGAGGGTGGGCAGCAGTAGACTGACCGCAGGGGATTTGTATGTGAGCTCTCCTGGGGGAGCAGGATGGGAAAGCTTTGGGGACTGAGTTTGGGGAGCAATAAGGTTTAGGGTGAGCCATCACGGTGGAGCGGGTTGTAGTGAGCTTGAAACAGGGATGAGAATGGCCCAGGCTTTCATAGGAATAGCTGATGGTGAGTCAGCCCAATGTCTTGGGGTGAGTTCTTGGGTTGGAAGTTTTAATGCACCCACCTGGCAAACAGCCTCATCAGTCCTGCAGGCTGGAAAGCACTTTAGAGTTTGCACCTTCTGGGGCTTGGGTGGCTACCACGTGGGTATATTTTAGGGTGACTCCTCTGTGTATAACAGTAGTAGAGGTTCATTGACCTCAATGGGGATCTGAGCTCATTCCACCACCAGGAAAAATCTTCTTAAAATAAATAGGGCACCAGGGACCCAAGCCATTCACTGTCACTGCCTAGAAGGCAATTGTCCGTGAATTTGGAGACGTTGATGTGTAATCCAACAAGAAAGTAGTCCAGGGCAGGTGCTTGTGGGGAAGGAGATTGAACGAAGCCCCACTGAACAGGGCAGTAGGGTGGCTGAAGAGGACAGTCTTGGCTGAGAGCTCCCTTCAGGGTCAGTTGAACAAGCTGCATGACATCTGACTCCACTTAAAGACAAGAGGAAGGTCCTAGGGAGGCTGTGCGCAAAGCAATAGCACATTGTCAGTGCTTAAGGTCTTGTGTCAATGACTGCCACAATACAAAAGCAAAGACAGGGTTTGGAGGCCACGCAGTTGCCAGGCTGTGTTGAGTGTTGGTAGTGGGTGTAGAAAGAGAATGATGGAGCTGGAGGTTCTCTGGCTTGGCCGTCTACAATGTGATGTTCTGCAAAACCATACCTAAATGTTGCTGAAAACCCAGGCTTTAAAGCCAAGTCACTTTTCACAATTAAATCCCTCAGACATCTCTGGCATTAGCCTTTCCCTCCTGGCTAGACTCAGTACGTTGGGTGCTCACAGACATTTTGTAGTGCTGAGTTTAAGGAAATCCAGGCACCTCCCAGAGTTTGGGGCTGAGCTTTTCTTAGCCAAGCTCTGGCTTGGCTACATACATTATGTACCAGTGGCTCTGCAGAGCGGCTCAGAGTCACTGCAGGTTTCCGGTGGTTTGCACACAAAACAGAAATCTTTGGCTCATTCAGATTAATTCTTGGAGGGTTTCCGTGGAATGTCTGATCCTGGGAAGGAAAGCTTTGGAAATACACCTGCCTGGAGCAGGTGAGTGCTACTGTCAGTGCTCTGGGAAATGAGACAGTTAAGGACATTCAGAATAAATGTCAAGAAATTACAAGGAGAGTCACCTGCTCATTATTTTTATAAGTTCTTGCTGAAAGAATGCTTCCTTAGGTAGCAAATGATAGTGCCGTGAGAAGCATAAATGTCATGTCTTTTTTTTCTTAATTCACACCAGGCAGAGGCTTCTGCCTGTTACAAGTTTCCGATAATGAAGGGCATGTAATAGTGACCCCATATAGCATAAGCGAGCCCTGTTTAACGTGCTCATGCTTCCCTAGGTGTTCATTACGAAGCTGACTGTGCTAAACTCATCTATCCCATTATTGCTCTGCTTTTTATTTGGGGATCACTTGAGCAAGTTGAGAGCTTTGGTCTTTGAGGGAATACGTTTACACTTGAAGCACTTGTGCATTTATTATAAGTGGTGTTTGGGGCAGGAGGGTCATGGCTTCAATCAGTATGATGCAGCTGGACTTACAAAACAGGAGGAAAAGAGCATTGCATGTACCCAGTTCTCTCCATCCTGAAGACAAGGCATTTGTAAAGACGTGGTACTTGGTTGCTCCAAGTATTACTGGCAGAGGAACGGTGCATGGCCATCAGTGGGGTAATGAGGCCTCTCCCAGCTTTGAGTACATGCCAAGCAGGCAGGAGGGCAGTTGGGTGTGCAGGGAAAGGGGGGTTGAATGTCAGCTGAATGCAGAGCTCGCCTGGGCTCCAGAGCTGGCTGGGGGCCTGGAAGCTGTAAAGCATAGCTCTCCTATCTCACATACCTGCTCCTCAGTAGGGGACCATGCCCTGCTGCCATGGCCATGCAGCTTTCCAGAGCTGGGCCAGCAGTTTCTCTTCTGTCTATCACCTTGTACTAGGTCTTTGGTAAACTCCTGGTATCCTCTGCCACTCCCCAAACTAACCTCCACACTTCAAGTCGCAACGTCCATGTTTTCCCCTGGATTGCTTATGGAGATGCCAACTCCTAGAGGAATTGGAGCAGAAAATTTCCCTTTCCCCAAGGTGGGGAGCAGGACTGGCATGGCAGTGTCTGTACAGTGCTGCTGGGTTTGCAAAGGGGCAATGGAGGAGGCAAAGCAGAGCTGGTGGGGAAGGCAGGTGGGAACAAAAGGAGGCTGCTGTGATATTCAAGGGCAGGACTGGGGAGCTGGAAGGGCTGAGGAGAGAAAGGAGGGATATTTTCTCTCTGCTATATCTGTTACCCATTTGCCTAGCATTCAGGTCTGTGAATCAGGAGGTGCTGATGGACATCACCATACGGATGTGCACCTCGGAGGGTTGATCCCCACCTGCTCCCAAGCACAAGGAGAAGGCTTTGGTCATGCTCTCTTGCTGCCTCAGAACCAGAGGCAACAGTCAAAAGAGGGAGCAGAAATGTGAGTGTGCTGTTTGCCCATCCAGAGAGGAACAAACACATGGCCATGAGCACCGTGCAGCTGGGTCACAGGCATGGGGATTTCATGTTGCTCTGAGCTCACAACTACCCAATGTAGCTACGTCAACTTTCTTCTGTACCAGCACCAGGGGATGTTTGTCCTTAATATTACATTTCTAAGACATAAGACTGGAGAGTTTAGCAGAGAAAAGACCTGGAGATAAGCCAGCTGGTTTGAGTGCAAGCTGGACATGAGAGAACCAGTGATGTCTGGCAGAAGTTCAGCTAGCTCTGGAGATGACAGCCAGACTCTTCACCATCTAGACCCACCATCATATATTTTGTCTGTGCTCCAAGGGCTCTGCAGGACACTGACCTGCTAGATGTGAGACCATCATAAAGCTTTTCACCTAGAGCAATGGGAGTTAGATGGGAGAAAATGGCCCCGTTCCCCTCTGCACCTCTCTTCTCTTTTCTGTCCTTGAATGAGCCATCTTTCTACATGAAAAAATATTTTGAGGCACCAGCTGATCCTCATAACATTCTTGTACAACACCTAGCACAACAAGGCATTGGTATTGGTGAATACCCCTTGGCGTGTCTTTCACATAAATGAGCCCAAGGCTATCCTGGAAGCTGGCTAGCCTTTGCAAAGCCTAAAGTGCCCCTGCACCATGTAGCTGCTCAGGGGCTGCTGCACGCCTTCCTCTGCAGTCAGGCTCCAAGATCTTCCCTGACTTGGATAAAGGGACATGGCCCCCTCCCCTCTTCCTTCAAAGGTTTTGATTTGTTTTCTTCTTATTTTACAGCAGCTGGGATTCCCAGTCCTAGATGGTGATTAAAACACCTGCAAAGCTGCCTGGTGGGTCTTTGGGAGTGTTTGATCTCTGTGTGCATTTGTGCGTGCGTGTGAGAAGATGTAACTTACGGATCTGCAAACACCTGTGGAAACCCCCCACCGCTGCAGGTGGGCAGCCTGGGTTTCAGACAGTGCCTGTTTGTTTAATAAAAACAAAGTTTTATTTTTATTAAACAAAAACTCCCTTTGACAGTGATCTGTGAAGGCTGCCTTAGTCCTGGCCTTATGCTAACGGGCCCATGCTGAGGAAGGAGTGGAAGCACTCCCCGCCTTTTCAAAACAAAAACTTGCTGTTCTGTCTTTCTCTGCTCGCCTGCTGCATCTGGAGGTGGCTGAAGCTGTGAAATGGCACTTCAGGCGCTGTGTCTGTCCTAGTTTTTGCTGGATCCTACACTGGACCCTTCCCCACCATACCTGTGTGCCTTCCAGTAGTGCACTAAGCAACGTGAAATGCATCAGGTTTGGTCTTGTTGTCCCATCCCAAAGCAGAAGCGTGTGCAGCCTGGTATTTCAGGGAGAAACTGTCTGTACTTCCAAGCTATGTGTACACTTCTCTCAGAGGGAGCAAAGCACAGAAATGTGCCTTGTGCTTGGAGCAGAAGGCAGGACAGCCCATGCTGCTGCAGGTCGCAACACCTTTGGTAGCTCCAAGGAAAGCTCCATCGTCCATCCAGTGCTCCCACGCTAGACAGGCACAACTAAACAAGGTTTCATGAGACAAGGAATCACTGAAAAATATTTTCAGGGGGAAAAAAGTCAGAACAATTCTGATAAAATGAAAGATGTTTGGAAGATATTATTTTCTTTGTATTTTTCATTCAAACATTTCCCAATTTTCTTCTAATTCCACTGTATTTCTCAGTCAGCTCATTCTCCCCAGCTTTCTGACTCAGTATTGCTTTCCTCTCTGTGCTTTTCCTTTTGGATCTGTGAGAGCCACTCCCTGCCCCTGTCCCGCAGCTGGTTGTACGGAGCCTCGTGCTCTCCCTCCCAGGGAAAGGGCTCCTGGCAGCTTCCAGGCAGCATGTTGAGGCTGTGTTGGAAGTCAGCCTTCCCATGGCTGGCAGTGGACACACAGTAGGGCCACCAATGCAGAAGGTGGTATTCTCAGCGGACAAAACACAGGCAACTTTTGGAGGTGGCCTCCCACATAATGACAGGCACACACAACCTTCTTCCTCTACCCTACATTGCACTACCAGATGGTTATTTAAGAAACAGAATTTTGGGGTTTTTTTCTGTGCTTCTCAAAGTCTGCCCCATTCCCAGCCCCCTTTGAGAGTGTTAGGGCAAGCAGCACAGTGTCCTGGCCCCTGCAAAGAAAGAGGTTGATTTTCCTTGCTGCTGGCAGCGGACCCCCAGTCCTATCAGTTTTAGTCGAGGTTCTAGATCACAAGCAGCTATCTGTGTGCAGGGAGAAGAAAGCTGCCCATCTCCTCCTGGAGACTGTACATGCAGATAGTCCAGTGGTGGTTCTGGGGCACTCTGGTCCCCAGGAGGTGGGGAAGGGTAAGGACAGGCAGCATTTTCCCATGGCAGACAGCTCCAAGGAAAACACCCGATGCCTCGCTGCCACTTCCAAGCAGAAATTGTCTCTCTTGGGGATGACAGCAGGGTAGAAGTCAACACGGCATTTCCTGCCAGCTCTGCATGGGGCTCCTTCTCTTGGAGCAGCAGAGACTCACAGGAGAATTGTGACATTGCCTGCATCTCTGCGATGTAGCCTGCAGGTGAGAAAATATGTTCTGTAGGTAGGAAAACTCCCACAGTGTCTTTTATTCAGCAGAAAACATCAACAACTGCAGCTCTGCTGCCTCCTGACACAGTCAAGCAGGTGCTTGCTTGCTTTTGGACCTCTTTCCAATTTGATAGCTGGGGAGATTCACGGGCAGTTGCCAGCTGTGTCCACAAAGATGTCTTCTAGGCTGTGACCCTGAGCAAAGAGCCATCACACCTGAAAAAATGCATGGCACACAGTCAGCATGAACATGCCCCAACAGATCAGCTCCAAAGAAATTCAGACTTGCTTTCCAGCAACCCAGGGCCTAATGCCACCAGGACACTGTGATGGCCACAGTTATTTCAGCAACAGCAATCAGCAGACGTTTCTGGAGCTTGCTCACGAGACGTGAAATTGGGCCAGCAGCCAGCGTGACCTGACTGCAGAGGCACGACAGTATGGGCCAGCAGCCAGCCCGCTCTCTGCCCCATGGAGGATGAGGGGATTGTACCCCTCTTCCTTTGCCAGGCTTGCGGGGTGCATATAATATAGTGTGAGTCAGCAACAGAGACAATGCCCCCCGTGTCTCCCTTATTTTATCAGCCCCCTTGGGCATCACTGCGATGCTCTGCACAGAGACGGGATGCCCCCTCATCATCCCCACAAAGGACACTGCGCTGAGCAGGCAGCCAGGGGAGAGCTGGGGAGCTCACGCTGCCCATCACAGCTCCAGCTCAGGCAAGGAGTCCGTGCACAGCCAGGCTGCTATCGTGCCTCCTATCATCAGCACTGATTTCATTAGGGATGAAGCCCAGCTACAGCTTTCGTTGACTGAGGAACAAAATCATCTTAAACTTCCCCTCGAACACACATTTCCTTTCCAAGCTCCTTAATTCCCACTCTGTGTCTGTTTTGGAGGAGGCTGCTCCCACACTGTCCCAGTCCCAGCACTCACTGGGACACCCTGGGACCCAGCTGTCAGGGTCAGCATCACTCCCAGACTCAGTCCCTGCCGGCGCGTCCAAGTGGGCATGGCTGAAATTTTAATCAAATCGCTGGTGCCCTGCACCAGGCCAGAGTTTTCCTGATAGCACTTGAGTAGATGGAAATGTAACATTTGAATGAATGGCCCTTTAATTACGCTTTATCTGCCCTGCTCTTTTGCTTCCCACTGCAGAAAGCCAAGTGAATGTTAATGGGAAGTAGCTCCGCAGGGCGGCTCACAACCTCACACCTGCTTGCTTTCATGCTGCTGGATGCCTGCGCAGAGTATTAATTAAGCAATTAAGGCAAAGGAGGTGTCCGCTGGTCTGCAGCCCTAGTGAAATGCTCCCTTCAAGGACTTCGGGCTTTTACAGCACCTGCCGTTAGTGGCAATCCACTGTAAGCTCCTGAGACCAGTGCAAAAGGCCAGCAGGAGCAGTTGTGTCTTAGTCAGGCAAATGCAGCATTTGAGCCGCACAATGAAACCAGCTCTTTCAGGGATTTCATCCGTGCAGAGGCTTGGCCTGACCTTTCCTTTCCTTTCCTTCTTTTTTTTTTTGGGGGGGGGGCGTGGAGCTTGCTCAGCTCTGAGGAAAGCATCATTTGAGCAGAATACAAAAGCTTTAGAAAAACTCCCACAGCAAAACCTTCCTAAGACTCTTTTGTAATCTGCAGTTCGGAAACGAATGCCACTGTACTCTGGCCCAGCTGAGCTGTCTTTGAGAGCCCTGGTGAGGGGCACGTTGCACAAGCTCTCCTTGGGCCAGGCTGGCGATGGAGTGGTGCATCTCTGCTGCTCCTGGAGAATATGGGAGACGCTGTGTAAGTCTAAGGTTTATCTCACCACTGTTAAGAGGGGGAAGGAAATGGAGATAAGCCATCAGCCAGAATTTGACTTGAGACCTTGGAGAATTCACTATCTATTGTCCTTTTAGCCAAATGCAAGAAAGAAAAAGAAAACGAGCAAAGACCTTCAATAGGGGTCTGTTAATTGATGGGGCAGGCAGTCTACAATGGCTAACCTGGAGCCCTGTGAGCAGAATGGAGGGAGGGATGGATTCCTGCAGGTATCAAGGCTATTTGCCTCTTGGGAGGACATGTCAGAGCATTTACTCCTTTGTATCAGCGCTCCACATGGGGATTCAATGAGGTCACAGGCAGCCTGACTGACATCAACTCAGTGATGTCACAGATCCCATAGACTCAGGCACTGATGTCCAATCCTGCTACTAAAAGATGGGATGTCCTGCAGTGCCGGGTGTCCCTGTGACCTAGGGAGCCCTTTGAGAGCTGACCAGGAATTTCCATGGGAAGGAGCAGATCTGGCTGCCCACCCAATTTGCCGTGTCTGATGCGCTGAGCACAGGACGCACCCACCACATCCTACCTCCCTCTCAGCCCACTTACCCCATCTCCAGGGCCTCTCTCATGTGCCATAGCCCAAAGCCAAGTGCAGCTGGTTGAACCTGTGTTTCTCTAACCTACCTGCTGAGGTCACCTTGCAGAGAGGCCACCTCACAGAGATGCCACATCACAGGGTCCTGTGTCCAAAGGAGCTCTCCAGGAAGCCTTTCTGACCCCAGCTGCAGCCTGTGATCCTGCCCATTGAGGAACCCTCTGTCCTCTTACGTTGTCCCTGTGGACAATCCTGGGCACTGTGGAAAAAAAAAAGATACCTGAAAGATATCTGTCAATTACTGATAATTTCTTTGCTTAATCCCAGGGAGAAGCAGAACTGGGGAGAGAATTTTTGCTATCCAGCCACATACAGCCTGAGAGAAGAGGAATCTAGGGCTACAGCTGGGCATCTCAAAAAGCTTAATGATATTTGTCATGCAAATAGGCCAAAGAGCTTAAAAGGGTCACAGGTGTGAAAACCAGGAACAGTGGCCTAGAAAATGTCTCCTAATGGGTTAAAAAATTCATTTACAGTCAGCCATTGCCTTCCAAATGAGGGGTGCTATTTAGACATGTTGTATAATGTCAGTTAAAGAACAGTGACCAGGATCACAGCCATTGGGAGGGAAATTAAAACCTGCAGCCAGTCTGCTTGGACTGAAGGATTGTCCCTTTTCAGGTGCACTGGTGTTTCCTCTCTTAGCTTCTCTGAAGTTTCTTTGGCTTTTGCACATCCCGTCTTCTCTTTGTCCCCTGAGCTTCTCAGAACTTCAGTCATTACTTTGGCTCAGAATGGCTGATATTGGCAAACAACCAGCTAAACCATTGTCATAGACTAATAGAAAGATTTATATTGCAAGGGATCTCTGGAGGTCTCTACTTAACTCTTCTGCTCCAAGCAGGGCTAACTCAAAACCTGGACCAGGTTTCTCAGTGCCTCACCAAGATGTGTTTTGACAGTCTCCAGGGAGGAAGATCCTCCCCACCTCTCTGGTCCTGAAGGTGAAGGATATTTTCCTTATGTTCAATGGGAATTTTCCCAATTGCAGCTCATGCCCATTGTATCTTAATCCTCATTATGCAACTCTGCAAAGAGTTTGGCTCCATCCTCTCCATAGCCCCCCTTTAAGTAACAGTTTTCAGACCATTTCTGCATTTTGTCACTGCCACTCTAGTTTTGATTCTGCCATTCATTCCAGCTGGGATGAATTCATTATTCACAGGGGTGGAAGCATCCTCTCAATTCTGTCCTGTAAATTGGGAATCAAGACTCAAAAGAGGATCAGTCTCCAGACAGACCTATCTGAACAGCCCTCCTGGTTTGACAGAGAGCTTGTCAGGAACTCTCTGAGAACAACCCTTCACCTACTTGCACCCCCATCCTCTTAAGAAATCTAGAGTATATTTCCCTAGTTTGCTCAGAGGACATCCTGTTGCACTGTGTTAAAAGCTTTAAAGTCAATATATTTCACATCTATTGCTTCTCTTTATCCACCGGGCCAGTTACTGTCAAAAAAATTGGTCTGATTTGAAATGATTTGTTTCTGACAAATCCCAGATGGTTCTTTTTCATCACCTAGAGATATCATAGGTACTTATAAACTGAAGGCTTTGTACTTTGTTCTTTCTTCTTTCTGATATCAAAGCCAGGCTGAGCCAGTGACGCCATTTACCCCCTCTTACTGCTGTCTCCACGCTGCCCTTCTTCAGTCCTCCCCCACCTCCCTAACATGAGTTCTGGAAGATATGGCTCAGTTCAGAGATGAAAGCAGCTGGTGCAAGCTTCATCAGGCCCTGCCACCTTCTATGCACCCTGCTTCACTCGTCCAAGGGACCGAAGTGAGTCTGACCAGCCTGCAGTTCTGGGTTGTCCTTCGTCCTCTCTTCTGAAACTGGCTGTGACAGGAGGCTTTCTACAGTTGTCGGAGACTTCCTCTGATCTCTTTCATCTTTTAAAGAAGGCAGAGAGTGGTCTGACATTGCCATTAGCCGGCTCTCTGAGCACCCTGGATATGTCCTGTTTTGTCCCATAGACTCAGGTGGGTTGAGATTTCTCAAGAGATCCCTGACTTGATCCCCCTCCGCTACTGGCATTTGTTCTCCTCCTTGAACCCCTTCTCTAAGCACAAAGGCCTGGGAGACCTTGTCAATGGAAACAGATGCAAAGGAGACATTGATTTCCTCAGCCTCATATGCATCCCCTGTCACTAAATTACCCATCCCATTCAACAGCATACCCACACCCCCCTTATTTATTCCTTCCCTTTTAATGGCAACGCTTGACATCCCTTGTCGCTTTCAATTCAGGATGAGCTTTGGCTTTCCTAACACCCTGCCCGCATGCTGGAACAATGATTCTGTATTCCTCCTGTGTAGCCTTTCCCACCCCTTCCACCTCCTCCGTGTGTCCTTCTTATGTTGGAGCTCAGTCAGGAGTTCCCTCTTTAGCCAAACTAATCTACTGACTTTCTTGAATATTGGTAAGAATTTTTCTTATGCTTGAGGGAAGTTGTCCTGAAACACCTGCCAGTTTTTCTGAGCTCCTTTATCCTTTAGGGCTACCACCCATGGGTTCCCACTTACCAGTTCCCTGAAAAAACAGAAGTCTGCTCTCCTCCCCAAACCTCCCCAGTCTTGTGGTCACTGCAAGCAATGCCAATACCATTATCACACCTCCAGTCAGCTCCTCCTTGTTTGAGTAGCACATCCAGGAGGGCATTAACTGTGGGTTGTGCATCCAAGAAGTTGTGTTAAGAAGTTGTCCCAGACATCCTCCAGACACTGCCTGGAGTGTTTATCTCCTGCTCCATTGCCCTTCCAGCAGATGTGAGAAAGACTAAAGTCTCTGAAAAGAGTGAGGATCTGCAGTCTGGAGACCTTCTCGAGTTGTCTGAAGGAGATGTTGTCTACTCCCTCACCCTACAGCAGCCTGTAGCACACTCCTGCCTCAATGTCACCATTAGTGGCCTCTCCTCTGAGCCTGACAGGCAGGGTCTCACCCAGCCTGTCACCCCTTTCACAGGAGAACTTCTATACACCTCCTAAAACAAAGCACATTCCCTTCCTCTTCTCTGCCTCTCTTTCCTTAACTGCCCCTATCTGCCTACCACAGCGAGCTTTCCCACAACTTATCACTTATTCCAGTAATATCACAGTTTGATGTCCACACATGGAGCTCTGGCTTTTTGCTTCCCATGTGTTTGCATGACGTGGGCCCCCTTTGTCACTTGACATGGGTCCCTTTTCACCCTACATTATACTTCCCAGGGGCTTCAAGGGCTTTCTCATACCCATCACCCTGTCACAGGTATGTACCACCTCAGCCTCCATTCTCTTTACTCAACTGCCAGCTGTTATCACCATCCCACAGCACACCCAGTTTAAACCCCTCCTCACCATCTTGGTAAGCCTGTTGCTAAAAATGGTCTTCCCCCACTTTGTCAGGTGGATCCCGTCCTTGCCCAGCAGTCCTTGCTCACCACAGAGGGACACATGTCATATGAGCCAAAGCACTGCCTATGACACCAGCCAAGTGTCAACTCATGGGGTGAGTCCTTTCCTACCCAAGTCTTTCTGGTTTCCCTTGCAGGATTGAAGACAACAATATCTGGGCTTCTAAGTCCTTCTCTCTCACCCCTGCAGCCCTACAGTCATTCTTGATTTCTTACAGGTATCCCTTGGAAGCAGCATTGTGTCCATACCAATTTGCAACAAGGCATAACAGTCTGAAGGCTAAAAAAGCCTCAGCAGCATCTCCAGAACATCCAAGATCCAGGTCACTGGCAACCTACAAACCTCCTGTGACATAGGTCAGGTCAGCAGATGTGTGCCTCCATCCTGCACAGGAGGGAACCTGTGATGACCTGCACCAGCTGCTGCCTTCTGCTCTTAATGCTTTGTTCGAGTCTGGCTGAAACCTCTTTTCATGGGCTTGGTCTCCTTCCTTGGCTATGAAGGGTCTGCACCCATTTGCTAACACAGATCAGCAGGCAGAGAAAGGTCATTTCCCACACTGCCTGAAGTCACAAGTGTCCAGTCTCCCCCATCATGGAAGTCTTCATCCACAAGTCGTTCTAGCCCCATCTCTTGCTGTCCCTCCTCCTTTGCATCACAGAGCTCAGGCTTTTTTGTCTCTTCAAGATCTCTGTGAAGACCCTGTCACTCTCGTGTTCATCCTCCCTGCAAGTGCAGTCTGCTCCTTGCCCCCACAGCTCCTTCATCTGCCAAATCAGCATCTCAACCAGTGCTCGCCTCCCACCTGGGAGCCCACCATCACCCCCAGCCCCAGGAGAGGCACCAGCCTCTCCCTGCAGTTACAGACCACTGGTGCAAGCCCTTTTAATGAGGGACCCACCAACTGGGAAACAACCAACAGAAGTAGTTAGCTGGAGAATCCTCTAGACACCAGAATAAAACAGAACCAACAAACTGGATTTAAGAAAAACAAAAACTAAAACAATGGATAGAAAAATAGAGATAAAAAGACAGGTAGATGGACAGACAGACAGATAACTCTATCAACCAACACACCCATAGAACAACTGCATGTGAGGTGTGGGCAAAGAAAGAAGAAAGAGAAAACCACCCAAACCCCCTTATCTAAACAAATAAAAACCAATGAAAAATACCCCACAAAAAACTGCTGGAGGGAACAAAAAAAAAAAAGGCTAAAAAAGCTGCTGCCCCCCCCCCCCCAGTCTCAAAAAGAAGGTTTATCTAAATAATTAAGCAATAATTGTTTCACCTTGCCCTGTATCAGCATGTTGCTCTTATGTACCCTCAGTTTCTTCACCTAAAGAACGGCCGGCATTGTAGGGAATGCTGAATATTAGCGACAGGAGCAGGAAAGGCTGGCACAGGTCTGTGGTTTGCAGGGGGACATGCTAGGACAGAGAGACAAATCAGCCCTGGCAGGTCAGAATCCAGCACGCTGAATCCTGCTTTTTTATACCCTGAGCTGCCAGCTGAGACCTATGCAGCATGCTGCGCGTGGTGCTAGCCTGGTCTTGCCCCACATACTATGCTCATTATGGAGTGAAAGTGGCTGTGCTGGACAGGGTCCCTCTTCATTTGCTTGATCAGCTGCAAAATAAGAAGGTGAAGGGAAAGTTTTTTCTAGCCTCATTGAAATAACGTATATCTGAAACAGAGTTATTATATGTACTTATATATAATTTATGTAATGTATTTATGTATGTATTTATGTATTGTATAAATATGTACCTATATGGCCTTTAAGACTGTGACTTGAGCTGTGATATAAATTACAACCTTGTCTGGGTGCAGCATTGATCTGAAAAACATTTACCTGTTCTTGCATTGCACGCTGCAGCTTACGGTAGAGCAGCTGTCTGCACGAACCCTGCCCTGCAACCTGCTGGTGCCCAGAGGTTCACCCACTGAAGATTCAGCTGCTTTTTAATGAGTATTTCCTATGCAAATGCATCCTTCTGCAAGGTGTCTGTCAGCTGGTGAGAGTGTGACCATTACTCATCTGCCACAGCTGTCCTCAGTGTAAAGGAGCAAGATTCAGGGAGTTTATAAACTCCTGGTTTTCCAGCACTGCTTGCCAGAAGACCACAGACCGAGCGCTTCAGCTCTGGAGAGCTTCCTGCCTTGCGATGGGTTGGCAGGCACCTTGAAAGTCAGATGGTCTATGTGATGTTGGCGTTTTCTTCTCCCAGAGGGACAGGCTGCCATGTGGGAATCCACTTTACCTGGGAATTATTCTGACAGCAGGGCAAAGTAAAAGGTGAATAAAAATGACTGTAATCCATCAAAGCATGGATCAAACCTCGATTGCGCAGTAAATGTTCACATTTACTGAAGATCCTTTTCTTTAAGGTCTCTTCTCTAGTGACTGCGGAGAGATCGTGGAGTTGATCCAGACCAGGATGAGTCAGACCCTGTCCTGGGGAATGCGCATGTCCGCAGTGGTCCTCTCACTGGACAGGAGCCCTGAAGCCTTGCTGGACACCCTTATTAATACCTCAGGAAAGCAGGGCTCTCCAATGGCAGTAGCAGCCTCTCTTCTTTCCCCAAGCCTGTTTGTTTCTTGAGTACAAAGAGAACCGGACACTGGGGAGTGTCAGCACGCACAAATGTATCGCTGAAGAATATCGAGCCCTTGATCTCATTTTCCTAAGCTTTCAGAAAAAACATTTCAATTCTCTTGTTGAGCTTTTCAGCAAATCTGTCTTACGTGGGGCTAAAGGAGAAGCGCATGACTAAATTACATCATTTGGGTTGGTGCGCACTCTGTAAGACATTGGACCTGGACACAACACATGACATAAGGGCGACCAGAAGGACAGCTATGGAGCCAGTCCTGCCCTGCTTCTTTGGGGAAATACAGAGTTTTCACAGCAGCATTACTGGCATGGTGAGAAAATGAACAAAGTGGAAAAAGAGCAAAGGACAAATGATGAGTGTGAATTTCATGTTATTCACTGGGCAAATGTTTGAACTTGCTGAAATTCGACAAGCTTTGGGTATCTATGATTGTTTGGGCTGTTCCCAAGCACTTACCCAGCCCAAGCCCTACATCACAGCAAAGAAGCCAGGACAGATTGCCATGCTTTGCCATCACAGGCAGAGAAGCCAGTTCCCTCTCTGCAAGGACAGCTATGGCATCAGCAGGTAGGTAGGACCAGTCAGGTCCTCCTGACATCCCTGTGAGAGCTTCAAACACTGCTCAGCAAGTCAGTACAGTGCTTGTGCTCTGAACCATTCCCATCATGGGGAGGTATGCCCTGGGATTTTGCTGAGGAGCAGAAAAAGACCCCTGTGTCACAGGAAGGATCATGAATCCCAGAGGTGAAGCATTTACAGGTAAAGTAATTCACTAGTTTCCAAGCCAAAGTCAGTAGTGTTCTTAAGAGCATCCCCATCCCTACTTTACCAACCTGAAAAGGTTGACCAGGGTTAGCAGCTCTGGTAATTCAGTCCTCAGAGAGCTGTTATTTTTCTTATAGCCCCAGCTGTAAGAGTCAGGGGATTACACGAGACACTCGGTCTTGAATGAAAATCATATCAGAGCCAAACTTGTGACTGCAGAGAAAAACTGGAAACATGATTCCTAACAGCTCCAAAAAATAGAAGGCAAATAAACAGAGCTGGAATTTATTAATTTTTAAAATCTCATTATTTTTGGACAGCATAATGTTTTCTGAGACCTGAGTCAAGTGTTTTGAACGCCGGGAGTTGGTGAGGGAGCTGTGGAGTACTCTGCTGCCCACATTCATTGCAATCAGATAACGAGCTATAGACAGGCTTGTCTCAAAGCCACTGTCCGTGGTGTCTGTTCTCTGGCAGTGTTTCTGGTATGTTGCCGGTGCATGTTATTTTTTTAGTGTGATAGTGTGCTTGATCTCCAAGAAGAGGTTGTAGAAGGAGTTGAATCAAGAAGCATGGCACATCCACACATGCGCCTCAGCATCCCAGAAGCTGAAATTAAGTCTTGGAAAAATGAAATTGTTGCCTGGCTCACTCATGGGCCGGCTGTGCAGTCCCCCAGCTCCCCCTTCACCTGAGCCTCGTGGGGGAGGGGGTCAGGACAGAACCTGGCAGAGCCAGAGCCACCCAGCCTGGCACAGCCGCGGTGCGAGCAGCAGGGCTGAGCACAGTGTGGAGGCAGAGCAGCGGAGCAGTGAGCTGATGCACTCCCCATCTGTGACTTGTTCACAAGGACACGCGGTGGGCTTCCTCCTCCTGCCCCCCCTCCTGCCCCCCTGATGCTGTCTGCAAGCTCTGCTTCCCAGGCTGCACAGTGGACAACCACCACCAGCGTTTGAAGCAGACCACGAGCAGCTCAGAGGAGCAGCTGTGTAGACAAGGCACTGCAGTCTGTTCAAATACAGCACTGAGAAAAGGAAGTGCATCCCTTCACTCACCTCACCCAGAGCATCCCTGGGAGCTCTCAAGCTAGCAGAGCTCTTGGATAAATTTCCTCAGGTGACAGCAATGAGTGGGATGACTCAGAGATTGCCATGCTGACATGAAATGAGCTTATTCTGCAACCTCCATCTCCTGTCTGAAACTCGTGCCTTGGTATGAGCAAGCAGGAAGATGAGGGGCCTCTTCAGTAGGAATTGCCCACAAGGCTGGTGCAATCTGAGCTCTCCTGTGTCATGCTGGAGCCCATTGCTGACAGGTGGGTCAGGGTGTTTTGCTGGAGAGGATTATTCAGGATATAAGGTACACGCTTTTATCAGACAGTCTTTCTAATGTGTCAAAGGGAGGAGTGAAAATGAACTGGAGATTATAATGTAAGAGATGTGAAGCATTGTACAATTCAAAAAGAGGGTTTGAAGTGAGCATTAACCATTTGAGCAGGGATCCAAAACTGATTTATAGGGAATTTCTGAAAGGAAGGTGTGGAGAAGGGAAGGCAGAGAAAGGCGCACATTTCACACCTGCATCTTCGTGCCCAGCAATCTGCCAGCGCCTGGTGCAACCAGGAGAGCGCAGATCCCTGCTCACCACTCCTGTATTGGTCAGGGAAATGGGCTCAGCAGCATCCTGCCCCGATCTGGTGCTTATCACCCTCGTCCTGGCCTCACCCTGTGCCAAGTCCTCTGCCTGCAAGGAAACACAGGGAGCCCACGGCGTTGTGGGGTCTGTAATGCCAGTGAAATAGGCAATTTGTATAATGCTAGGCTGAAAAGCATTACTCTGTTTGTGGCATGAAATTTAGCAGCCAGGTCACAGTAACATGCATATGTGTGTGTGTGTGTCTCTGATCATGATGGAAGTGTAGCCCAGTAAATATAATTTTTGTCATTCTTAGTTGAAAGCCAAAGGCGCTTTATTGACCTGACAGTGTGGAGTCTCAGGACTGGTCTGGTCTTGCCTTCGCCTGAGCTGCTTTTAGCTTGTTTTAACAACTGCCTAGCAATTAAGGAACTATTACTGTTCCAGCTAAACTCTGTGCACACTGTGTATGTTAATGGCATAACAAATCCAGGTTGTCGTGCATAATGAAATAGAGCCCTTTATGTTAAGTGGGGCTGTGGGAGGCTATTGTGCAGCTTTCAAACTTTAGCTGGGGGTTGATGAAGAGGGAGCATAAAAGAATAACACTGGGGTCTCCCAAATCAAGGCAGAAGAAACCCCACCATGAACATCAGATTTCTCCCAGCAAAGGACTGAGCACGCTTGTGGCTCTCTGTGACTCCCTGCCACCTCTCTGCCTGAGGAAGCCCGGCACTCTGGGCCAGGTCTAAGGACACGTAGGCCCAAGGGGACATTGAAGGGGTGAGCACAGCACCAGAGAAAAGGACAGACATTGGGAAGTTTTTTGTATAACAATTTTGATTACATTACTAAATACGGTTTTCTGTATGATTTGGCCTATTAGACTGCCAAAACATTAACCAGACTTAGCTCCATATGTATGGTGTCTTCCCTTTTGCCCATAATGGGACTTTAGGCATAAGAGTAGCCTGGAGGAGGCAGGTAGACCCTGAGCCCTGGGGGAATGATGGGGTTTGTCCCCTGAGGTCTGTTCTCCAGCTGCCAGGACTCAGTCCTAACATGTCCCAAGCTGTCCTGATGCAGGTGGGTATCTGCATGTCTTGAGTGCTGTCTCTCCAGCTACACACTTTGAATAATTCAGCCCTGTGTTTTTTGACATACTTATTAATGTTGTATTGGCAATTCACAGCCTGCAGCATCTTGTCAGCTATTGACTAAGACAACATTGCAGAACTGCCAGGACAACCCCAACCTGACCAGCTCTCCTGCTCCTGCTTGGGCAGTGGTTATTATCACCATCTACTGAATGAGCCTGGCAGTTTGCAGATGGTTTCAGAGTCTTCAGGATTAGTCTCAAGCAGTTCTGGGATTTAGCTTCTCTGGGTCATTCCAGACTCCACATCTGGAAGTGAACTGGTCCAGACTGGACAGGGGAGCCCTTTGTGTTGAGTCCACAAGCATCCAGCTGTGTGCTTGAATGCATCAGAGAAGATGAGTGTGACTGGTTGGCTCAGTAAATGTACAGGCTGCACTCAGGGCTCTCATCTCTCCCAGGAACTCCCATGTCTCATCCTGGACATCGTAGCAGGTTGAAGCTTTGGCTGCAAGGGCTAAGTTCCCACCACCTCTGCTCAGCACAATTTGCCAGTGTGCTTGGGAAAACTCCTCCCTCAGCACAGCCCTTGCCCCTTCTGTGCTCAACCCCCAGCATAAGCTGGGAACAGGGTCAGCTCAAGCATTTTGCAGTTCTCCGTGCTCCAGCCTAACTCCCGCCTGCGCCTTTCTGCCATTTCTAGAGTAACTTGGCTCTGAGTGACTGATCTGGGTCCTGTGCCCAGGGCTGGAAGCAGAGCCCATGCTGCAGCTGGTGGAGGGGGAAAGTTGGCTCAAGCCAACAAGGTCATGAATGAAGCACTGTTTTCCTTGAAACATCCTGAGACTGCTGCTTATGGAGCACGGAAACACCAGTGTTTGCAGGGCAGGCCCAGAGTTGGTTGTGTGCATGAACTCCCAGGGTTTCCTGCAGCAAGTGCTTGGAAACACTTCAGCAGGAATCATGGCTCCACTGAAAAGCTGGGGGCACGGGGGGTGGAATTAGAGCATCTCTTCTTTGAATACCGCTGTCCCGCACTCCACTTCCCAGCATTGTCCTTTGGGGAAGGATGCACACCATTGGGGTGGTTGGCCAATACACTGAGACTGTGGCAGGACTATGATTTGGTGTATGCTGCAAAAAAACAGGCTGTGAGTATTTGATATTAGTTCCCATCTTGCTTCCACTGCTTTATGCCTTTCTCCATTGTGCCTTTATTTTCACCCTGTGCCTGTCCAGCACTTCCCAGAGCTGGACAGTGCTAGCAGCGCAGCTCCTCCTCCCCAGCACTGGAAGGGGAAGGAGGCAGAGCATCCCTGCTGTGGGACCAGGACTGTGGGTCCTAGTGGGGGGGGATGCATTGAGGTGTTCAGGCTACCCAAACCTCAGGAGAGTGGCAGTTGGCAGAGAAGGAGACTGTCTGTTGCAGCTCCCAGAAAATCCCACCCCACCCCCCAAAAGATTGCCCCCCCCCCCCCCCCCCAAAGAAAAAGATTGTCCCCTTCCCCTGGGGCCAAGCTGGATTTCATGAGAAAGTGGGGCAGAGTGGCAATCTCTTGCCCAGAGGGCTAAATCATGCCGTGGTCCTGCTAGGTGTCTGACCTTCACCTCCTACCACCAGAATGATACACAGGAAGAAACCCCACCACGAAAAAGCGTCATTCTTGAGCCCCACTGCAGTGAGTAACGACCTTCCCATCCCATGCCCTTCCCCAGGTACCAAACCACCTTCACCCTGGTACCCAGGGCACCAAGCCTTGGTGGCTCACACCTCTGCTTGCACGTACCCCCATGTCCACAGCACACACACTCAGTTAACTGGAACCATGCACTTGCTGGCAATGAGTTTGGATCTTGTCTCACCATTCTCCAGTGCTGCTCCTCTGCCACACACTCTTTGCCCTGCCAGCATTCACCTGCTCTGATCCTGGTCTCTCCTTACTAGCAATGGTCCAGCAGTGAGGATTCAGACCTGGCTGTCACAGGCTCCCCATGGCTGCTGCCAGAGTTGGCAGCAATCTGATAGCCACATGGCACCAGTTCATGGGCTCCTGGAGGGA
The DNA here is from genome assembly GCF_965638725.1 of Aptenodytes patagonicus. Lineage (NCBI taxonomy): Eukaryota > Metazoa > Chordata > Aves > Sphenisciformes > Spheniscidae > Aptenodytes > Aptenodytes patagonicus. The sequence continues at coordinate 16,631,467 of NC_134963.1, forward strand.
AAAGTAGTGGTTGGACCTGTCAGGAATTACCTGCTCCACATGTCCCTGGCAGGAGCATGATAAACCATGTTGTAGACCCCAGCACGTAAGGGTTGGGGATTATTTACACAATACAAACAGTTCAAGAGCCAGACTTCTGTCATGTCCCATGGCTCATGGTGGTTTGACTGTAGGATGGAGCTGAGCCATGTCAGGAGGGAATGCAGGAAAGGACATGTGGTCTCACAGGTCCTGAGTGGTTAGAAACTTGCGGATTGGCAGAATGGAAGCAGGAAAAGTTTGCCTTCAGCACAGAGGAGATATTTGTAAAATGGATAAGAGACTTTGTGATGGGTCAATTGGTTGTATGGAACCATGTGCAGGGGATGAGGAGGAGGAATTGGCAGAAGTGCTGGGTGAGGCTCCTTGTTTTACAGAACTGTAGTCTGAAACTACTGTGGTACACCATCTGGAAAGTGTCCCTGGTACAAACGGTGCTGCCAGTCTGGCAGACATGGAAACGTAGATGATGTCCAAAAATGTCACTACAGCCAACCAAACACAGGAAGCAGGAATGAGAAGCCTTCATGAAACCATAACTCTTTGAGGGCTCAGGGCAGGTTTGTGCATCCTGCTACCCAGCAAAGGGCACGTCGTCAGAACAGGGCACCAGAAAAGGGGTATTTCAGTGCCAGTCTCCCCAGTGGCATAGGCAGAGAGGATATCTCCTCCCTGCTCCTCCTGAGCATCCTCCATCGCTTGGTCATGAACATGTGAGCTCTTCTGGCATGACACCTTCATCATCACCCCGCCACCACCCTTCCAAAGTGCAATGATCTGAACTCCTGGCTACTGGGAATTTGGCCATAGTAAAATACATTTTTGCTTTTTAAGGCACAAACAATAAGGGGTTCCCATCACCCTGTACTGATCCTAATGTGGCCTACTGCTTGGACGGACTTTGTTATCCACCTACCTGGAATTAGTTTTTATTTGCCCTCAGATCTTGAGGGAAATTGTTGAATAAGCACTGATCCATATCCTGATCTGCAGAAACCCTGATTTTCCTGGAACTCTTTTTGTGAGATCTGTTAGCCAGTTCTTAGTCCATTTATCAAGTGCTTGACTGATGCAGTTTGGTGTTAATTTCAGCCAGGTTTCCTAAGGAAGCAGGAATTATGTGATATTACTGCCTGTCAATCCCACTGTTGCCACCTTCCATCAAGTTCAGCTGAGAGGTAGAGCTCTCAGCGATACAGTTTTCTTACAAATACCATGAATGTATGTAACCAGGCTAGAGGAAACATACCCAAATTAGTGCTCTGCTGAGAAAGGCTTCCTTCTGAGATCAACCAAATTGCTAGACACATGAGGGAGCACACAGGAGGCAGCCACAGGAAACCAAGCATGATCATTTCTGCTGCCTGTGGAGCTATTTTTTAAACAGAATACTCCATGACAGTAAATCAAACACCCAAGAAAATGTTAAAGCCTCTCAGTTTGAGAAACAGATTAAGCTTATGTAAGTAAGTGCTGTTCCTGGAAAATAATAATTTAAAAAAAGCAGTTTCCCAGGCTGGGGAATTGAACTGGCTTAAAACAAACCATTCAGCTGTAGCTCTCGGGTCAGCTTCATGTGGTATGAGCTCAGTGGCCCAGTTTGCCTCGAATCCTGGTGTCAAGAGGGAAGGGATGGCACCAGACTGCAACATGCAGGCTGGCGTGGCGTAGGCAAGACTCCCTCTTTTAGCAGCAGTGCTGGCTTATGCCACCTCTAAGTGAAGCCCTACTTAACAAATGATCTTCACCAAGAACAAGTTATAGACATTGTTTCATCTCCATTCCTTGAGCACTCAGGTCCCATGTGGCCATCTCCATTATTTCCATTGGAAGTGAAGCTGCTGGCCTGGAGTCCCCTTTGTTGCTTTGCTTTGCTCTCCTAGCTGTCCAGCGTTAGCATTCACCGCATCTCCAGGATGCTTTTGTTTGCTAGAGCCGGTGAAGAGTTACCACCACTGGGCCAAGGCTTCACAAAGCAGCTAGTGTGGAACTCCTGGGGAGAGGTATCCTGTTGTTTGAGCTCTGCTTTGCCACGTTACCAGTTACATGTTGAAATGGCTCCTTTTGGGGAAGAGTCTACTTGTACTTGTGGTTTCCCATGTTCCCAAACCACTTCAGAAACTCCTTATTGTTCACTGACCTGCCAGCCATGGATTTTTTTTTTTTTATTGTCTTCAGTTTTCCTTATCAATTCCCTGCCTTTCCTTGCTGCAATTCATACCAGTAACCATGGCTTCTTTCCCTTTCTCCATTCTTTCCATGTTGCATTTTTATTTCTAACAGCCTCCTTCATTTTGCCACTAAATCAGTGTGGACTTTTAGGCAAAATTTTCTTCTTTCTTTGAGGTGAAATTATGACCTAATAAGGTCTCATTAAAGAACTTCCCATCTTCATTCACATTTTTTTTTATTAAAATTTCCCTCCAAATTAATTCCACTCATATTTTCCCCAGCTCTGGGAAATGAGTCTTTTTAAAGCACCGTGTGAGTGTGTGTGTCTATAGATACATAGAATTGGTTGGGACTGTTCTCTCTTTGCCTATATTAAATATAATCAGGTCATGATCATGGGTCCCTAGGCAACGACTAACTTCCAGCATGGTGATTAATTCATCTTTATCCATCATAACAAGATCCAAAATAAATTACCTCATGTTGGGTGCAATACCTTTTCTGTTAAAAAATTACTGTCCCTAATGTGCAATAATGCTAATGATGTTTGACTCCTGGCTGCACCAGGTCTCTGGTGTACACACGCACAGGGCTGTGATTTCTCTTTCTGTGCCTCACGGAGCAGTGGGGATGTAGCTGCTCATTCTCCTGCCTGAGCTGCCTGAAAGACCTGTAGGAAATCCCAACCAATCCCCACTGTAGGGATGTTAAAGAGGAGAAGGGGGAGATGGCAAAGACCTTTCCCAGGCATGGTCCCTTGGAGACTTCAGAGGGGTCCCGTGTAGCTTTAGCATGCGAGGTATGCCAAGGTGGGATCCCAGACCTGCCTGTCTCTTCCCAGAGCCTTGTCTGGATTTTCTAAGGCTCTGGTCTGTATTTTCCTGCCACTGATGGCCAGAATAGAGATGACATCCAATCTGGAGTGTGCCTGATGGTGGAATTCCTGAGGAAAGAGGCAGCACAGCTGCTGGCATAGAGGAACAAGCTGAGCAACACCAGAGTCCTCCAAGGCCAGGCACCAATCCGGCTTGAGAAATCGGTGTCAGCATCAATCTCTGGGGAAAAAAATGGCAGGTCCTCAGAGAGGAAAGCAGCTGCTGGTCTCTACACGTATCTGGTCATGAGGCAACCTGCTGAGACCTGTGTGTTGTCCTTGGAAGAAATGAAGGTCTGGTCCCAATAGTGGCAGAGTAGAAGGCCCATGTCCCAAGACCTGCATTCACCTCCATCCTCCAGGGAGGAAAGGAAAGCAATGGAGACAGTGAGGGACTTGGGAGTCTCGGTGCATAAGTACATTGCAATAATAGTCTGGTTTTATGTGGCCTGTGATCACCATGTTTGTCCCAGGTCAAAAGGCAAGTACCATTTACATCATAGTTATATATTAGTGAGGGGCAAGCCAAGGTGTCTATCTGAAGCCCTGTTTGGGCTTCTTCCTTCCCTTGAAGTAAGCACTGGAGAGACCGCGGAAAAAAATGTTGTGCAATTATTACTTAGAGCAGGGTTGGGAGCTCAGGCTGCCCCTTTACCCCAGGTGTCCCAAAAGCTTGGACCAAGAGTCCCACTGCCTTGCTTGCTCCCCGGCATGGCTACTCATTTAATTCAAAGTGAGACCATTTCAGGGGGGATGGTCAGCATCAGAGGCATAGTGTGGCGGGTGGATAAGCAAAGGGGAATTTGCCCCTGAGAAAGTGTAGGTCTGCCCACTAAACACACCCATAGTCCCCACCAGACATGGGGCCTGGTCCCGACATCACTGGATGATCTGTGTCCAAGTGATGGGCAGGGAGACCTGGGACATAGGGTGCCTGAGTCAGGGAGCTGCGGCAGGACGAGGAGATGCAGCAGAGGCACCACAATCTGCTCCCTGGTGCAGCGTGGCCAATTCTATCAATTTCACTCCTGCCTGTGACAGATCAATCTGAAGCCCTTATCCATCGCTCGTTTAATAAATCCCCCTCCTCTGGTTTTTCATCTTCCGAGGAGATTTGCACACAAAAGACACCAGCCCTGTGCTCAGCCTGTGAGATTACCAGCGGGAACACAGTGACTGATCTCTGGCAGGGATGCTCATACATTATGATTTCCAGAAGACATGTTTGCAGGGCTCTCTAAGCACCAGGTGTGAGAGCAATCAACCAGTCCTGCTAGCCCAGGCTAGGGTGAAGAAGACAGTAACAAGAAGCTGGGCGACATGGGGTGAGCTTTCTAGTCTGTTCAAGGGCTGCTCCGTGAGAAAAAGGGAAGACTTGGTGAAGAAGGCCACTGAATGCAGCTATCTGAGAGCTCAAGGATGGGAAGCCCCAGGAGTCTCCAGTCCCAGATAACTTTATCTGGTGGTCATGCACCTTCCAGCATTTCCTATGGCTCCTGGTCCTTCCTCAGCTGTTCTGTCCTACCTTCTTTTTTCTGTCCTGCCTCTCTGCCACAGTCCAGCCACATTTGCTGAATTCCCTTGACTACTGAAATCTCTCCCATGCCCTCTCTAGAGTCTTTGCTTCCTACACACTTCTGATGGAGTAATTGGGATCTGAGCACCACTGAGTACAAAGACAACCATGCTACAGTCCAGAGTGGGACTTTTTGTGGGGCTTTCAGCACAAAAAGTCTCGGCATACTTATTCTCAGGGCAATGAGCATCATCAAGGGCCTATGTAAACTTCAATGAGGAGTTCAGGGTGGGGGGGGAGGGAGGAAGAGTAGTTAAAGCATTTGCAATGTATTAAGTAAGTGTTCCCTTGTAACGGGTTCTTTTACTCACTTTTCTTTAGCAATAGAAAACCTTAGTAGAGAAAGGTCCCTTGTCTGAGAGCTTCTTTGACGTTATTAAAGAAAGTAATAACTGTGCTTTCTGGGGTGGGGGAATAAATCAACTGAATGATACTAGGCTAAGGTGCTGTCATTGCTGGAATTTGATTCTGCTTTCTATAAGGAAAAACAAGGCTCAAAATACATTAACATGGCCAAAAAGAACAGCAAAACAGAAAATATGTCTCTGGCGAGAGATCAAATTGCAAGTCACTGTTGGAGGAACATGGCTTCAGTACATTCAATGATCCACTCTTCTGAGACCTGGTAAACTTACGTCACCTGTGAAGTTGCTTAACCCTTTCAGTGGCCTCGTCAGTTGAGTGCTTCCAGCAATAGCGCAAAGGATGCGGTTACGCCCAGGTAAGCCAGCATCTTGCTACACAGATGGAAATAAGGAAAAGATAAGAGGGAGAGGAAGGAATTAGGGCAGGGGAAGAAAAGCCAAAGAAGGGAGAAGAGCCATACAAGGCTGTGTTCCCAACATTTTCAAGGCTTGGTTCGGGTACGCAGGGCGGGTATTGAACTCATCATTTCTGGCAAGGTTTCTCAGGAGCTAGGTGATGGAAGGATGGATTCCTTCATCCCAGTAGTGGGAGGCCAAAATGGCAGAGATCATTTCTTATAGTCCATCATTATCTTGATGGTTCGTTTCTTTACATCTCTTTTAAAAGGACCCTAAAACCAACCAAGAGATGTTTGGATTTTCTCCAACAATTCAGCCTTGCCCATGGCATGCCAAGGTCTGTCCATTTGTTTCCAGTCTGGCTTTCTTGGTTTGCCCTCTGTGATCTCAGAGGAGAGCTCTGTTAGTCTTTTGACAGCTCAGATCTTCACACAGCCTCCCTATCCCAGGAAAATCCTGGTCTTGTCCTGAGTGGTTATTGTAAGTCTGCAGAGAGGGATTGAAGAAGGCTAAACCTATACTGAGCCAAGGGATGCTCCATTTAGGATACCTTGCTAAGGGTGTTATTCGCACTGCAGAGTGAAGCCCTCAGATATTAAGGAATATCATAATTCAACATATCCTGAGCCCTTTCCTCACCTCATCTGTAAATATTTGCATGAGGACTTAGCTAGCCTGGAGATCTCTTCCAAGGTAGAGAGTGTAAGGTCCAGCACACATAAAGCCAGAGGTGGCCTGGACAAAGCTTCCTCTTACCAAATCTGTCCCAGTGCTCATCATCCTGTGAAGGACACTCTCTATAGTCAAATTAAAGCCTGTTCACTTGACAGAACATGTGCACAGTGGACACTTTTATCGTTTGCAGTGTAAGGAAACTGGCTGAGAGACCTCTGAACCGCAAAGGTATCGCTCCCACAAGACAAGCTCTCGGTACATTTCTGTCTGTGCTGCAGCTTGAACCAGGTTTATAAATAAAAGAAAGCACAGAGGAGGAGACTGGGTCTGTGGGGAAGTGCGGTCCCTGCCCTCCCAGCTCGCTGCAGGTCCAGCTCTGGATGAAGAGTGACTGTCATGCGGGTTGCTGCCCAGCTCTCATGGCCGATACACGTCTCAGGGACCCTGGGTGAGGAATCCCAGAGGAGAGAGAGGACTTTTGCTGTCAGGTCTGCTCTAGGATTTTTTACACTTTCGTGTGGTTTCATAACTTCATTCCACACTTTGCAGTTACAAACTTGACCTGATGCCTAGGGTAAACACCAGACTGCCCTCTTTTCTCTCTCCTCAGAGCAACTTGTCTGGACTCCCATTGTCAGTGGGGAGTGGTCATGCTTCTGGGAGCAGCTCAGCTGCATTTCGTCAGACTTCTCTTACAGTAGAAGATTCCCTGTGCCCTAGAAGTGCCAATTTCTCTCCATCAATGGTAAAAGAAATCAAGACGACAAGCTCTGGGGAGCAGGAGAAGATGTGATGCATCTACTTTGCACATAGCTGTGTTTGGACAGATGAAACCCAACCAATTATTTCCACTTTTAAACATGCCAGGCTCTGGAGGCAAAGCCAGGTTAAAGCTGAACAATGGCAGTTGTTGGGTCTCCTTGAAGATGATGACTTCAAACCGAACAGTTCATGCAGGGTTATCTACCAAGGGGACAAGGGGCAGGAGCATAATATACCCTGCTCCAGAAGGAGCTGAGAGATGCTTCACTGCACTGGCCAGCCCTGATCATCAGCAGCAGTCAGCTGGGCACTGCACACACAGTCTTTGATTGGGTTGTGGCCTGGCAAGTGCACAGGATTGCTGGATGCTTGCCATTCTACCTCTAACCTTTGGAGATGGGCTTGAAAGAGGCTTCTTGCCCAGGTTAATCACTGCAGAAAGGCACAGAGGCTGTGTGTATGTTGCAAGCTGAGGCCAGAAATCTGGGGCCAAGAGCATCTGGGTCCTGGAGCTTCTCTGAGTTTCAGGGCCTCCTTCAGGGAAGTGATTTGCCTGTGCTGAGAGCTGCCTGCTGAAAGAGGCAGGAATGGAGAGCAACCCTTCCTGAAGGGTTAAGCTGAGCTGTTCAGAAGATGAGTTAAGTTACTTCACATCATCTAAGCCTCTCTAATGAAACCTCCTCTTCCCGTTTGGAGGTAATCTTCCTTTGATCAAACCCTCTTCTCTTCTGATGAGAACACAGTGCAGTAATCAAGAAGCTAATCTAAGCCAGAGCAGCCTCCCAGACCCCTCATAACCCAGAGCATCACACTCCCAGCGGCTGCTTCCTCGCCCTCCCTCTCCTCCTCGGTCTGTGCCAGGCAGCTACGTCTGGACTCCTGCTCCAGCCTCCCAGCCCTCCTCTGGCAAGCAAACCTTGCAGAAACCCTATACGTGGCTGCACCGGGGCAGGTGGTGAGCTCAGCTGCTTTTGCAGGGCACATGGTCTCCTGAAACAGGGACCCTGAGCCAGCTGGACTGGAGAGGTAGATCTGCCCACACCTTTTCCTTGCAGTGAACTCTCTCCAAAGACTGAAAGGGCTTTTAAACACCAAATCCAGGTTTTATTAGAATATAAACTTGAATAACTACATTTGTGAAAGAGGAGGAACTCAGAGTGACTAGGCCAGATGGAATAGAAATAAAAAAACTTATAAACAACTCTTTCGCTTCCCACTGTGTCCCCATGAATGGGTCTTTACCTCTGGCTTGGTTTTATCTAGCTCAGTGGCTTTCTGAGTTGCAACAAAATATTACTGAGTTCCTTCTGGTCCCCAGCACATCTTTTCCCTTCTGTCCTCTCACCAAAACACTTCTCTTAGCTGGGAAAACGCCATCCCACTGCATGGAAAATCTCACTGTGCAGGATCAGGAAAGTGACTCAGAAAGAACAAGACCCACCATGGGTGCTCTGATGCTGATATAAATTAAAGCCTACAGCAGGGGGAGGGGGAGTCTCCTTTTCTTTTCCTTCCTCCCTCAAAGGAGAGACAGAAGTGATTTTGTGGGAATACACCAGGAGGCCCTGGCCCTGACTTGCTTCTTGCATTTGCTAGGACTGCTGGATAACGTGACCTGTTGTCCAGACATGGTGCATAGGCCACAGGGATTTATCCACATCCTCCCTGAGCAGTGGGTTCTGACTCTTGGCATGTCAGAGCATCTTACAAACACTAAGCAGCACTTAAGATGATGAACAAGCTGCTCTTCTCCCAGCATGATACGCGTACACTTGTTATCCCACATGCTTTTCTTCCTTGGGTATGCACTTACTACTTAAGAGGCAGAGGTGTGGGACTTGGGTGCTTGAAAATGCAAATTCAGGTCTGAACATCCAAGAAGAAACACAGAAGCAAATACTCAAATGGTTGAGCCTGTGCAATGCTCCTTGCACTGAGGCACCTGAGCATCTCTGAGCACCAGAGCATTGTGCTCTGCTCAGCAAGAAGATGCAGCTCTGCAGAGCAGAGACGGCCTCACGCAGAGTGGCAGGTGCTGATTAGCTATAGACAGGAACATCATCACGTCATTTCCAAAGGTGAGCAAGCTGGGGGGAACCCAGTGAGTATGTCCCAGGGCTGCTCGTTCTCAGGCAACACAGCTTAATTTCACAGGGGCAGATTGACGGAGGATTGCCACGGCCAATCTGCTGGTGCCAGGCACAGAGGTGTTGCTCGTCTCCCATGCCTAAAGCTTTTGGGTGCTGCAGTATTGAACCCTCTGGGATTTGGAGGAATTCCCACCAGAGTCCCTGTCCTGTTTTCCTGCATGTTGGAATGAGGGAGCTAGGTGTCTGGTGAAGCCATGTGTGACTGTCCCACAGGGGGTAGGAAGACATCTCCCTCTGCCAGCAGCAAGCAATGAGAAAAGTGGACAATCTCTGCCCTGTATTTAGGCATAATTTTCCATCTGGATTTCTCCTGCTGTTTCCCCTGAGAATCTCAGCTTTTTTCCTTCCTTCTCATGAGCGTTAGATGAGAAGTAGCATCCCTGAGTATGTGGTGCTGTCCCACAGCGGGTTTTCTGCATTTCCCTTGGGAAGAGGCAGCCTGCACTCTACGTCCTACCTGAGCAGTCTGGAGAGACTGCTATTATTTTTACTCCTCTATTTTACTCTACTTTACTTTTACTCTACTCCTCCTTTACTCTATTTTTACTCCTGTTGGACCTAATGTGGGCACAACCACAGAGCCAACATCCCAGTCTCTGATGTGAGCTATGCTGTGACCATGTCAGATGGATCCAGACCTGCAGGGCAGATGAGCTGGGAATCCTGAATTTGACAGTCCTGACAACCACATCTGCAAATTAGGCCTTTCAGCAGCATCTGGGTCCTGCTGAGGCTCTGCAGGACTTGCCATCCATGGGACAAAATGCAAATGTTGGGTAAGTAAACTCTGAGATCTCCAGGACAACTACTAAATTTGGGTACCCAGGGTGGCTGCTAAGTCGCTCTGTGGATTTAACCTTCGGTGTATTTATTGTGCTCTCTTCACTCAAAGGGGGAATTTCTCCTGGGAATCTTTTCTCAGCCCAGTGCTGCCCGTAATCTCTTATTGATCTGCAAGACAATCATAATAATAAAAAAGGTAATTGCTGGTAAAATCCACAGTGCAGGAAATGAACTGACACACACCACCAGCGTATCGTGGCAGCCGAGCCTGGGCTGTGCCGAGTCCTGCGCCTGGGGATGCAGGTTGTCACCACGGTCAGGCCAGAGGCTGAGCAGCAGAAAGCAGAGCTGCACTGGGAACCCAGCAAGCATGGCAAGTGGTTCACGATCCTGGAGCACCGGGCTGGATGGGGAGGGCAATGCTGTTGGACACACGGCCACCAATTCTGTAAGCACTTTTTTTAAAGCATGCTGGGCTCAGGAAAAGCCACTGACTCATCCAGTTCAGTGAGCCACTCTGAGAGGAGGTAAAAAAGAGAGATGATCATAGGTATGTTCCTGAGGAAGAGATTTCCGAAAGCAGGGTGCTTTAAATCAGGAGGAAAAGTCAAAACAAGATCCAATGGCTGTAACATGGAGCTTGAAGGAACAAGCTGAACATGAGGAGCAAATTTATAACAGTGGGGGGAGTTGACCACTGGGACTGGTTGCCAATGGGCACAGTAAATTTCGCATTAATTGGCATTCGTAAATCAAGCCTGCACAACTTCTTAGAAAAATCTGCTCTTTGTCCTCAGCCTTGGTGAGACCTGGGTGCAGCATCACTGGGTGGGGTTCTCTGGCCTGTGTTCAGTGAGAGGTCAGGCTGGGTCCCTCCTAAAGACTGAATCCTCAGTAAGGAGCAGCACAGAAAGTCCTTCAGGCACGCCAAGGTGTGTCACCTTTCTTGATGCTGTGTCCTGCTGGGCTGCACAGGAGTCTGCCCCTCCTAAAGCTTTTCAAGTCTCAGACGTTCATTATCACTTCATTAAACATAATGGCTTTGGGACTTCCAAGGAAAAACACCATCTGGTGACCCTTATGGATGGTCCACCACGACCATGCTGCTGCTCAGCAGTTCAGGGCTGAGCAGACCTGACACACCTCTGCTTCCAAAGGGCAGTTGGTGCTTCCTGGGTCTGGATCCATCTGCACTTTTAGCTGGCGTAGCCTCATACTGCTGCTAAATGGGTGATGTCTGCCATCCTCCCATGTGGGGCTGATCCTACCTTCACCCTCCCTCCAGCACACATGTTCGCCTGGCCAGGACAGCAAGCTGAGCTGGGAATGGAACTGGCTGAAAACTATCTCAGCCTTCCCTTCCAGTGGGAATATGGCCCTTCCCTTCTGCACAGGGGCTAGCAATGTTTCCAGAGAAAAAAACAGTGATGGCTGTAGGACTCCCCTGGGTATTGTGAATCTTCCTTCATAAAAAAATTTTAAAAAAAATGCAAAAGTTTTTTGTCTTTTTTTAACAACCCTCCCCAGCCCAGGCTGGTCAGATGTGATGCTGTCTGGGTCCTGTGCTTTGCTTGCCCAGCCCCTCCCTGGTGTCACCCTGGGGAGAATGGGGACACTTTCTTGTGGAGGCCCTGTTTCCAACAAGAAAAATAACTGGCAAAGTGAGTAATGTGTGGATCAAACACCCCTGGGGAAGACATGGTTTGCACTAAGAAGGGAGCATGGGGCCTCTATCCACCCCAGGAAACCTAAGTGCTAGGGAAGGGGATGCGGGGATAGCTGCTGCAAAATGCAGCTCTCTAAACAAATGACCAGAATCAACGATTATTTCTGGCTTTCTGTGCCTGGATGGAGGTAGCAGGCCAATAACTCCATGGCTCAGCACGTGCTCCCACAGGACAGAGCAGCTCTCCGGTGTGCAGGATGGCAGCATGACAGAGCATAGGTGCATCGTTCAGGACCCACGCCTGCAGCCTATGATTAAAGTCAAGGTTTAGCACACAAATCAAAGGTTTTCTTCCAGAGTGGAAGAGCAAGAGCTGGCCTGAAATTTCAGCCACAGCCCAGCGGGACATCAGCTTTCCACTGTGGGAGAGTACAAGCCTCATTGCTCCTCCTCTGCTCTTTATACACGTGTCGTGGCAGGGTAAGCCAGCATTGCTGCTCTGCAGGATGGAGACCTAACGTGCTAAGAGTGATGCTGTGGGAGGTGCCTGCTAAAGCTGGAGAGTCTTATCACTTTCCACAGGCTTGAACCCCTCCAGGTTCTGAAGGGGGCAATTGGGAAGGTTCATTCTTGGGCTACTGTGGTCCAAGTGCCTTCTGGCACCACCTGGACATGGTAGCATTTGGGGCGGCAATCAGAGGATGTGAAACAGCTACAGATTAAAGCTGTAGAGTAATAAAGAGGGCAGGAAACCTACCTCCTGCCAAAAGCTTTGTGAGCCTTGAAGAAAGGGATGATTTAAGGTGTCTTGTGTCACCTCCTGGATCACAAACAGTCATTCTGGGACCTTATGCAGGTCTGTATTCCTGGGATACCCAGGTGAGCACCTCCTTTGCAAGTGTGCTGCTTTTGGCTGGGATAGAGTTAATTTCCTTCATAGCAGCTAGCATGGGGCTGTGTTTTGGATTTGTGCTGGAAACAGTGTTGATAACACAGGGATGTATTAGCTATTGCTGAGCAGGGCTGACACAGCGTCAAGGCCTTTTCTGCTTCCCACCCCACCCCACCAGCGAGCAGGCTGGGGGGGCACAAGAAGTTGGGAGGGGACACAGCCGGGACAGCTGACCCCAACTGACCCAAGGGATAGTCCACACCATATGACGTCATGCTCAGCAATAAAACTGGGGGAAGAAGGAGGAAGGCGGGGATGTTCAGAGCGATGGTGTTTGTCTTCCCAAGTCACCGTTAGGCGTGATGGAGCCCTGCTTTCCTGGGGATGGCTGAACACCTGCCTGCCCATGGGAAGGAGTGAATGAATTCCTTGTTCTGCTTTGCTTGCATGCACGGCTTTTGCTTTGCCTATTAAACTGTCTTTATCTCAACCCACGAGTTTTCTCACTTTTATTCTTCCAATTCTCTCCCCCCTTCCACTGAGGGGGGGGAGAGTGAGCAAGCGGCTGTGTGGTGCCTAGTTGCTGGCTGGACTTAAACCACCCCAGCAAGGATGCCAATTACTACGCAGGGCACAACACAGTAAGTATGATCCATCTTCTCCCCTTCAGGGCTGTGAGAATAAACCCAGGGAGACTGGCTCATCCCACAAAGCCACAGTTTCGCAGAGAGACCAGAGCAGGAGCACAGGGAGATGCTGACAGCTTGAGAAAAGCCTGGCTTTGCTGCACCTTGCGTGGGGGGACACAAAAAAGCTCCAAAAAGAAGTCTTTGTCTTGAGAGGACTGGATGCTGGGAGTACTTTTAAATGCAAATGTAACTCCCAGAGCAAAATGCTGCCAACTTCATGGAGGAGATCAGAAATCCTGTGTGCTGTGGGGTTTCATCTAGGTGCTTCAAAAGAGATCTCACCTGCACAGACACCTCTAGGTTTCTACCGTCTTGTTGTAAACTATGATTAAAAAAGGAGGAAAAACCCATCCCAAACCCATCTCCCACTTGGTCCATTTTATGAGGACTGCCACACTGCCTGCATTTCTGTGTTAGGGTTTTCTTGTTGGTTTCTGCAAGCTGGGCTCATGACTCAGTGGTCAGGCTCACTTTGCATTGCCTGTAACGTAAGGGCTGCTGTCTGAGCAAGCTGCCTCAACTCCTTTTGCAGGCACAGTCTCTCCAGCCAATTTCAGCTGTCAGTTTGGAAATGAGAGGAAGATCTTACTGCTCTTTAGTGAGTGCAGGGAAACTGGAGCTGCCTTGAGAGACACCGGCTCTGGACCCTCTGCTGTGAGTCCTGGGGAAGGCAAGGGTGTTGCTGATGGTGGACTGAAATGATAACTGTGGAGCTATGAGAGCAAAGCAAATGGTGAAAATGTCCTTGCCAAGGATTTGGATTAAGCTTTTGAAATAATGCATGTTTGCTTTGGAGGCATCACCCCAAAAACAACAGGGAAAAGAAGGAACTTGTTAACAGGGACAAAATCCCCTGAAAAAGTGCTCCAAAATGAGCTCCATCTAGGCTTAGGAGGAGCATCAAAATTTGTGAAAAGAGGATATGTTTCCGCTGGCATTTATTGTCCGAAGAGTATAATTTAAAGATTCTTGCTAGAATGAGAAATAAAATCTAGAAAGATAACATAATGAAAAGCCAGACAATCACACAGCCTTACCCTGAGAGTTAGGCAGCAAAGGATCAATCAGATTTCAGCCCTTCACATAAAAGAAGTGGGTTCTGCCTTTTATTAAGCTGATGCAGTGAAAATAAGACCTCAGGCAAAATGCTGCTCCCCATTGTACCAGGGAAAGTCCAGAGGGCTCCAGAGAATCAGAGAAGCAGCAGCAGCTAATCCCCAGGAGAAGGGTAAGTGGGATGGGACCATGTAAATGCTCTCCAAAGAGTGGGCAGTGTCCATGCAGGCACAGTGGGCTGCAAGCACCGCTCCTGTAACAACAACTGGAGTACAAACACTGCGTGTAGGTAGCAGAAGCTCATGATTTGGACTGGGAAATTGGGAAAACTCCATTATAAGCAAGATAACCAAGACCATGAGCAAGAGCAGAGTGGGAGCTGAGGCAAGGGACAGCACCATGCCGCAGAGTCAAATCTGAAGGCATTGTACGTGGTGCAATGCCCTGTGTTTGCAGACCGGTGGATATACACACATGCAGAGCTCATTCCCGACCTAAACAAGACAAAACTGTAATGTTTAAAGAGCTCTGAAGCAATCTCACTGCTTACCAGGTGCTGGCTCTACCCCCAGAGCTGCAGGGCTGCTGTGGTACCGTTGCTCACAGTCCACACACGGCTGGGCTGCTGCATTCAGACCAGAATTAGGCCAGGAATGAGTCTGTTCATGTTGTCTGGGCCAGTAGCAGGCCTTTGCTTTTCCTTTACGGGGACCTCAACGCAAGTGACTGTTTACAGCAGAGAGGGGAGCCTCTCTCTGCAGCCCTTCAATTGCAAACCTCTTGGACTGACAGGGCTGAGTACTTGGTGCATTGAACACTGCTGTCCAAAGCAGCCCGGGGAAAAGCTCCTTCCTGATTCACCAAGAGCTTTGTGGGTCCAAAGGACTAAGGAACCTTGTGGGTCTGATTGCTGAGTCTCCAGTGGATGGTCAGGTACAAAACACCTTCCCTGCCATCCCAGGGAAATTTGCTCCTTTCAGCAGTGTCTGAATGCACCTTCTACTTGGTTTTGCTCCCATTCCCACAAGACAGACAGACCACACCAATTGCACCAGAATCCACAGAGAGGTGGAAATTCTCCCTCCCCCACCCAATGTTGGATGGATGCAAGGACAAAGTGTCAACACCGGCAGCCCTTCAGGAAGCTATTAAAGGAAGCTTTCATTCCACAGGGCTTAATTTTGTGTCTGAATGAAACACTCCACAAGTACAATGCCACCCAAATGAATAAGATGCAGAGCTTAGCACTGTGCACACTCTGCATCTCAGGTTTGATATTTAATTAGCAGCTGGCAGTTACTCTCCTGCTGAGAGAGGCTATGGATCACTAGGAATAAATGGTCACACACAGACTTTCTACACATGCTGTTCAAGGCACAGAGCAGAAACCAAGGAAACTGGCACCTCTGCCCACCAGTGACATGGGACTTTGCAACGACTGTGAAAGTCTCAGGAAATTGCATTAAAACTCCCAAGATTCAAGAAGCTGATCCCACAGATGGGACCACATCACAGTAGGGGATGCACACAGGACAGAACATGAGCAGATGGGATGTGACAGAGCAGCATAACCTTCCTGGGGGAGCCAGAGAGGGGCCAGAACAGCTCTGGGGCCTCCAACGCACCGGGTGACCCAGTTCAAGAGTGATTCCTTCCCCAAAAGAGAGGACAGGCCTTCACAGGGAAAAATCCACTCACGACATTCATCTTTTTCTCTCTTCGCTGATTTTCCATGACATTGGAAATGCTAAAGGAGAAATTTTTGCTTTTCTTGGTGCAAAATTTTGATCAGCTATTTCAGAAAGATGCTGTTGCACTGCACAGAAACAGTAAAGTTCAGGTTCTCTGTTGCAATTATTTTCCTTTCTGGGATGTGCCCTTTGTAAACCCACCAGAAAGGGCTTTCTCCCTCTGTGCACACAACTGGAGTCCCTCATGCAGCTAGCGTAGAGAGGATTGCATGAGGATGATGAGGAAAGAGACACACCAATGGACACAGACATATTTCCAGGGCTTCTTTTCCATGCAAAGTGGGTGCTTCCACCAAAATAACAAAATGACGTTTCCATTGAAAGTATTTGCATGCAGAAATAATTGATGGTGGCAGCCTATGGCACCCAACAGAGACCCCCAAGGGGTCTGCCTGCTCTACCGTGACCTTCTGTAATTTGGGGTCTGCCAATGGCCCTCCCACAGAGGGGTGTGATTTCAGCCACTTAAGTGTCCTGTGCTTTGCAAACACATGCACAATTGTCCTAAGAAAAACCTTCAGCATGATTTTTGGAGGTCAGGTGTCCCTAACAACACTGACGCATGCCCAACAGCACTCTGGGAAGCTGCTTCTGTTCTTAAACTCTTTTAGACTCTCCTTTTCAGAAGAAAACAGCTCCAAGCTGCAGATGCTCCCAGGCAGGGTGCCCTGTCTTTGGAGGCTGCACAGACTGACAGGGTAACGCAGAGCACACTACACCAGCATAGCACAATTATGTCACACTGCAGTTTCAGGAGGTGCCTTCAGCTGCCACTGGCTGAGGTTGTCTGCAGGCAGCTGGGGGTTTCTCTACAAAGACTCCTGGGGGACTTCATATGTCTGACATATGCATAGAGGAGTGTGGTGATGGGGTGGCAGCTAAACCCCTGGGGCGGAGGGGAGAGATGCAGAGAGGATTGCAGAGAGATGGTTACAGGCTGGTCAGGGCGATGACAGCCTGTTCTTGCACTCAGGGCCCTGACCCACCTCTGGTGCGTGTCCTTCCAGCATGAACTTCTGAACAAGTGACAATAATAAGACAGTTGTGCAAGACAACCCAAAAAACAGCTTCCTGCCATCGCTTGCTCTTTGACTTTCATCTCTGGCACTGACTAACGAATATGGAGAACATTAAGTTATGGGAAAACTGGAATACTAACTTTATTGTAGGTTTTTAAACTCCACCAGTCCACAAAGATAGCTGATGATATTCATAATAAATGGTTTACCATAAATTTTCAGAATATTTACTGAATATGCTGCTTACTCAGAAAGCACTCTGATGTACAGTTCCATAAGAACAGTCACAAAAACAATGGCGACCAATTTAAAGCAGGAGTAGCTTCTGATGGGCTACTGCTGAACGGCCATCTTTCGACTGAAAGTAGTAGCATTTAAAAAGTTTATTCAGTTTTACTGAACCTGAAACCATAAATGTTTTACAATTCGGTAAGGCTCCTTGTCTGAGTTCCTGTAAGCACTTGAGGCTAGTAGGTCCATTGGGTAGTTTCTAGGGCTTCAGTGAGGTTACTGAGATGAGCAGACTCCCACTGAGCGTTACATCCCCTCTGAGAACCACTGGCCAGAGTGGGGCCCTTGGAGACCTCGGTCACCAACCCTCAATACACCCTCGCGGGAGGATGAGAGAAGAAAGTCATGCACAGCTGGGTTTTGAATGACTGGGGCCAGTTCAATCCCCTCATTGGGGAGGGGATGGTTCCAGAGGTGTGGGACCCTGAAGACAATGTCCAGCAGTTGCAGCTCCATTTGGATCTAGCGCATCCCAATTTCCCACAAATTACAGTTTCACAGCTCTGCGAATGCTCCTCCTCGTCATAAGAAAGTATTGGCCAAATGTGCCACTGAGCTGTAAGAAACCCATCTGGAAAAGGAGCAGCCAGCCTCAAAATGCCTTCACATGAACGGGGTTAAAAGGAGGGAGCTCGGAGGTAACCCAGTGCCCTTGTTATGAGAGTGTGCAAACAACATGGAAGTAGGACAACACGGTAAAGTCAGGACTTTACATTCCCTTATATAAATATGTTTGGCAGGTTGGCCAAGCTTTAAAATTGCAGTGCTCAGCCTTAGGGCCACCTGGGAACTGGGGAGCAGGACAGGAGTCCTTGGACAACAAGTGACCCCCCACAAGAGTGGACTTATCCCACCAGGAAATCCAGAAATCTCCACCAGGAGGAATGAGGAAAAGATGCCACTTCTTGGCTCCGTATCTCCTTATTCCTTTACCTCCTGCAGTACCTATACCAGCACTTGGTGCTTTAGTCTTTCAGATTAAGAAGCCTCTAACCAAGGAGTCTCTGAGGGTTATTTTTTGCTTGACTTCCTTCTTCTGTCCATCTTCAGGCTTGACACTCTCTTTGGCTCAGTGACTTGCAGAAAGCCTTGTCCTGAAGAGGTTCCAGTCTAAGCTAATATTACAGATGAACCGAGCCCTGATACCATCATTTCACAGTGTGACTCTGGGCACAATGAACAAGCAATTTATCTACAAGGCCCGTGCAGAGCCAGGGTGAACACAGATCCTCCATCAGCCCTGTGTGAGTCAGGACTGTCATTTCCTACAAGATAATTAAAAGAGAAATTTCCTACAGGTAAATAAAATGGCCTGTATTCTCCTACTGCAGCCAAACATCGAAATGCTTGTTCCCACCCCAAGCCACAGAGACCAGTGAGCACAGCCAGCACGGCTGCCTTAGAAGAGCAGTGGCTGGAGAAAATGCCAGAGCAGGGAGCAAAGCTGTGCACCTCCTCCTGCTACAGGACTCTGAGCAGGCTTGTGTTGCTCATCTTGCTTTTCTAGCTACCCAAGTGCTTGAGGAGATGGAGCTGCCAGAGCAGTGAATGTCATTTTCAGCTAGAAATTATTTCACCGAGGAAAGACTTGAACATTAAAAAACCCTCCCAAATACTTGTTAGATCTGTAAAGAGCTTTCTAGCCCCCAAATTCTTCCTTTCCTGACCTTTTCTGTCACTGGCACTGAAGGCAGTGGCAGTGGGCTCTTAAGCTCCCCGATTCTCCTGGTCAGATCTTCATGTTGCTGTACTTGGGATCTTGTCTCTTTAAGGGACAGTCAGGACCTTTGCAAAACAGCCTGGAAGGATCAGCTCCTCCTGCTGCCGGGGGAAGTGCAGGCATTTCCCCGGTGATGCTGCATCCCCTAAAATAAGCATCTCCCTGGCTAGCAGGTTTGTTCTCCATGGAGTTCTTCCGCAGCCCACTGCACCCTGCTCAGCTTAGAGGTTTCTATCTGCTGTTCATCTGTGTTTTTTCCTTCCTTCTTTTCCTCCCCCCGATCTCCTGCTTTGTTTCTTTGTTTCTTCCAGAACATCCTCGTCCTGTGCCTGCATCACACAGTGAGATAAAGGACCAGCTGGACCTCTCCAGTTGTGCAGCTTTAGTGCCGAGGGTGTAACTCCCCATCATGGGTCAGAAACACATACCAGGAAGACCTGGAAAACTTAATCCCTGTAACACTGCAGACCAACAGCCACAAGTGTCACTGCTGCAGGAGAGCGGGCAGGGCCACGGGTGTCCCCAGCGCCCCGGGTCCTGCTGCTACGGGGGAGTCCTCTCCATGGGGCTTGCTGCGTTAGAGAATGGGGACTTCAGTGACTGTGCCATGCTTGCTTTGGAAAAAGTTTGGACCCCAAGAGCCTGTGGGTGCTGTTAGACATGTCTCTTTGTACTCCCATGGCCAGATTTCTACTTGCCCTTGCTCATAACAAGAACTGAGCAGGGTGGGACAGAGAGGGAACAAGCAGGCCATGGGGAGCAGCTGGAGAAATGCTGCCTGGTGACAGTTCATCCTGCAGCAGAGCTGACCCCACAATTAGTCAGACTACCACAAGTTTCCATCTAATCAGTCTTACAGTAATCATCCAGGAATAAGCCCAACCTAAAGGGTTGTTATTATAATCTGTGGGGCAGCTGTTATCTCGTTAATTTTGGAATTGCTTCAGAAGTTCAGATGTAATTACCCAGCAGTTGCAGGGAGAGGAAATTATGGCACATTGCCCTTGTTTTAATACATTAGGGGTTTTTAACCCCACATGCACTGACTTGGTGCTGTGGAGTCGTAGAGCTGGCAGGAGGGCCAAGCAGTGAGGGCTGCAGGGAGAAAAACACAGAGAGAGAGATGTAGTCACCGGAGAAGCAGCAGCTGATGCGTTCAGGAACAGAAGCAACAGCTGGTTTGTGATCAGTGTACCTGGGCTGTGCTGACCCCCAGGAGCAGGTCGGGGGTGGACATGGACTGGGAATATTTGACGTGGCAACTGGGCTCTGCGGGTCAGCTCTGCCTGCAACACGCAGATATTTCCTACTGCTTCCCAAAAGTAATAGCCCTTGAAAGCCATGCACTGAATCAGTAGATCCTTCTGCAGATATCCCCTGCATGCCCCAGTGCTGCCCTGCTTGAACCCCAGCGTAAATCAATGCCTCAAAAATGGACAAGGATGAAATCCCCACCCCCCCCTCACCCCGTGGTTCCTGCCACAAAGGTCACCCAGGGATGTTACAGAGGGGTGACGGGTGCCAGTGCACCATTGGAAGGACCTTATGGCCACTGTTTGGCACCCAGAATATGTTCTGCATCCCAAAATACAGGAGAAAATAAATGGCAGCATGTGATTCACACGGAATCTTTGCCAGCACTTCATGGCCCCAATTGCCAAATTGGCTAATTCCTTATCATTCAGTTTTGAAAAGTGAGCAAAAGACCTGAGGGAGAAAACAAGAGGGACAATTCACTTCTTCCAGGAAGAGTGACTGGAAAATGAAGACATGAAATTTGGCATGAAATGGAAAGGCCTGAATCACAAGTTGCAAACCTCAGCGTAGGCTTTGAAATATCCTCGCCGAGTCCTTTCAGGACTAGCTCAGATGAAAAGTTGCATGAGCAGAAAAAGCCAAGGGCCAGGCTTGCTTGCAGGCAGGAGACCCACAAGCCTGGGAGGCATCCTGCCTGCAGCCCAGCACTCCCATCACACAAAGAGTGCAAGCAAAAATAAGACACAAGCCTGCCAACCCTGTCCTCTCAGCCTGATCCTTTTGTTTACTGATACAATGAGCTGATTTTACCTTTCTGGGAAATCCTTTGAGGATCTGGAGTGGGAGTCTGGTGGTGAACAGCAACCAAGCATGACCTGCGAGTGCTGACACACAAACACATCAAAGGATGAAGGCTGGGACGGGTGCCCCAAGGGTGCTGCAGAGCTTCAGGTCCTCAGGACCCCTGCAGGGAATTGGCCAGCTCACGGCCCCGTGTCATCCCACAAAGCTTGGCAAAACTGGAGGCAAAAGAAAGGGGCAGGAGCCCCTGGAAACAACACACCAGGAGATCAAGGCTGCAGCAAGGCAGGATGGAGGAGGAGGTGGAAGGAGGACCCTGAAACAGGGCAAACACGAGGGCTGGGTGTGAGAATAGCTGAACTGAACCTGTTTGCATCATATTTTGGTGAGCAGGACAAAACCGACAGTGTCTGAAAGATTTGGAACAAATCTTACACCGGTTCTTTGTTACACCAGTACCTGAAAAACCGTGGGGGGTGCACTGGGCAGAATATACTTAAAGTGAGCCCCTCCAAAGGGCTAGGGGTGATTTGTGACCTTCTGCTCTCCAGCACAGAGTCCCAAATGCCGCCCCAGCCCTTAACACTCCTTTCAGCTGCAGTAACACTCAGAGGGCACGGCCAGAGCGGGACTGTGGCTGCTGGAGAAGGGCTTGGATGAGGGTTACTCATCCCGCGCTGCTGTCCCCAGCTCTCCCCACTTCCTCTGCTCTTGGAGAGCTCATTTCTCTTTGCACTGTAAAAAGCACAGCATGAACTGTCGGTGCCTGGGATGTATCTGGGTGACACAGTTTTCAGTGCGAATCAAAACAGACGTGTCAGAGAGCCCTGGAAACAAGGTCACTCAAAGAATGCGTTTTCTCTGTTTTCTTTACCCTGAAAAAAAATATTATTTGAAATTTTGGAGAATGACGGTAGATGTGAAGAAAGCAGCACAGTCCTAGGGCAGAGCCCACAGAGACTCTGGCCCGGTTGATCTCTATGAGCTCCTGGATTTTCACACATTTTCCTGCATCTTTAGCCTCCGACATGGATCTGAAACTCCGCTGAGCATCATTGTTTAATTGGGTTCCTCCGATCAGCTGCTCCCTACCTGTCTCAGTCTCTTAGTCCACTCACGGTCTCAGTTTGGGATCCACGCTCCTTGGGAAGGATTTTTCTGTCGCCACCCACTGATGCACTGGAAATGACCCTCAGCTGCAGACAACACCAATTACACTACTGGGAAGATTTAGTCATATTGGTTAAAATTCATGTCCCCATTGGGTGCAGAGGTAATTAAATCTTACTATCATTATTGTGTAATAAAGGGCAACTGAAATTTATTTAATATGTGCTGGGTGAGAGGTGCTTCATTATAAAACTCAGTTATATACCCTTAGGGAACACTGCTCAGAGAGCAGACAAACGGCAAGCAGAAAAGCAAAGATGTCTGGGAGGAAGGAGTGGATTTCTGGTGGTAACGTTGCTTTGGAGCCCACCGGCGTGCAGTCAGGACCCTGAAGGATTGGATATGGCATTTTGGAGAGACAGGGTAAGGAAGGGATATTGTCACTGCAGACACCCCAAGGCAGGTCTCCTACCTGCGGCGGGGACCTCCGGGCTTGTGCTCCGGTCCCCAGTGCAGGAAGCCAGCGCTGTCGTGACAGGCAATTCCTCAGAGCCACGCGCTTGAAGAAAAGCTTCATCCGCTAGGATACATACCCTGGGTATGGTTTAGTTACATCTCACATGAATTATGGCCTGGGTGTTGATTCATGCAAAAGCTCTGCAGGAAGCACTGGGAGCATAAGGTGCAACATGACTTGGCGATCAGAAAGAAATCTGTGCAAGTGTTTTTCAGCATTTCCCACTAAAAGCAAGCATTTGCAAACAGTCCTTTAAATTTAAGGTTTAATTTCCCACTCTCGCAAAGCCCGTGGATGAATGTAAGTGCTCACCAGCACTTCTAACCCTGCCATCAGTGGGAAGTAAAGCCCACAAGAAATTGGGAAGTCCACAGGCAAATATTTTTCGAGCTTTTTATGGGCTGTGTTTTTTTCTCAGGACCTTGCTTACTGCTAGGAAAGCACGTGGGAGCAAAGACTTCTGACCATTTGCAGTTATGTATGTGTTGCACCAGCAGCTCTGCTGGGATTATTTCAGTAGGACTAATTATAATGATAACCTGGAGGAACAAGTGTAGGGACTAGCTGAGATCTTGCAGCTGATGTCATGACTTTAGCAGGTAGCAGCAGATGTTAGCACTTTCTCAGGCCTGTGAGTCATGGTCAGCCACCAAATGAAGCTCTGAGCCATTGTGTGATTCAGGGACTGACTAGCAAGTTGGATGAGCAAGATGAAGGAGCCTGATAGGGTGCTCCGGAAAAACTGCCTTTCACACATAAGCTGCACCACCGTGCTTGCTGCAAATGGGTGAGGATGGTGAGCCATGCGCACTGACACACTTCCTAGAGCTTGAATCATCTTTTAATTCAAAACTTTCTTTCTTCTGATAATGCAAAGCATGTTTTGAAAGTTGCTTTGAGCTATTCTCTTGTCACAGAACTAGTGTCATACATACTCTGCAAAAATACTTCAATTGCATCTTTTATTGATTCATTGATGGTAGAGGCAGAAGGAACTATTCAATCATCTGGTCTGATTTCCTGTGTGGCCCAGGGTAGATAATCCCATCAGGACACCCTGCATCAAGCCCAAAGGCTTGCCTCTGACTATAATACATCCCCTAGGAGGGTGCCCAGTCACCTCCTCTGAGGGTTTTTTCTGCAGGTGAGTCACCGTGCATGCCACATGCTTCCAGCAGCCCATCACTTCTTGCAGAAAGGGCTATGGTAGCAGTCACCTATAGCCAATGTCTCCAGCCTGGCTTGACACCAGGCTGTAGCTGCCCAAGGACTTCTGGAGACTTCCAGGCATCTTTCCATTTTCCCTCTGGCCATGGCATGGGAAGTCACCCACCAAGAGGTGGTTCTGTCCTATGCAGGCAACCAGGACAAGTCCCTGCCATCAGAGAGTAGTTGGTCTCCAGTAAAGCTGTTTGGGAGTGTGTATGCATTTCCACAGGCTGCGACCCCACGGGCACTCTCACCCCATGCAGACCAGTGTATGTCTTCATGTCTTCTTCTGTGAGGAATTATAAATACGGACTTGAGGAAAGAGACTTGCTCGCAGGGAGCACGCAGCCAGCAGAGGTGGGCTGACGTAGAGAACTGGAGGGTTTTATGGGGCCCTAAGTCCCTCAGTGGCAAAACCAGACCTCCTGCTTTCAGGCTAGTGCCCTCACCATGGGGAGCTCCATCTGTTAGCTAGCGGTTCCTTCCAAGTGGATAATACAGCCCAGAAAACCACCACTTGCTCAAAGGCAATTCCCGTCCGGAGGAAAGGTGCCCTCCAGCAGCAGCAGTTCACCTCTCATTAGTGAAGGTATTCTTGTTTAGCCTCAATTAATATCCTTGATGCAAATGTAGTTTTGGACTCATGTCTACAGAAGGGTGTGAACCTGAGCACAAGTTAAGAGCCCTGCGTATTTAACAGTTGCCAGCAAAGTCAAAACCAATATACAAAATGGGGCTATTAGCAGTCAGTGCCTGAGCTGCTTCAGAGCCCCATGGAGCTGCCCCCCAGGAGCAGAAAGGTGCAGAAGCAGCGTGGCAGCTGGGCTGGAGCCTGCCGAAAGCAAGTGGGGATTCACTTGGCAAAACAGAGACCTGGATCAGGAAGCTGAGTTGCTCTCCCGGGACAGTTTTTCACTCTGGGACCTGTTTTAGAGGCCACAGTCCTTACTTAAAAAAAGACTGTGCAGAACATGCCACGGATAATCATCTGGATCCTGACAGAGGAAGAAGAAAAGCAGTATTGATTTCTGCTCCTGAAATACTGGGGACAGATTTTTCGGTCCTCCAGGCTCTGCATCTCCCATGAGCCAGAGGCTTTCACCTCATTACCTACAAAATCAGCCCAGTTACAGAATTGCCACCCAGTTATTGGGTTGCTGGTCAGGGTACAACCTGGACAGCCCAGCTGACCTGTGGTTAGGAAGCCAAAGACTATCAGTTCTGACTTGGTCCATACAGCTTTCTTTCCGTACAGCTTCCTTTCCACTGCATTGCACTGTGTATTTACAAGTTGACTTCACAGTACGCTCACACACTTAACATGCACTAAACATACCCTGTCACTCACACAGCTATTCTCACGATGGCTGGAAATTGTACGGTGGAGTAGTACAAATCTCTTAGCTTTACTATTTCCTATTCCTGATCAATCCAGCCAATTAGTCTTACTAGTGTCAGTGTCCTCATTGCTGAGTTCCACAGACAAATCTGCACAGTCAGCTGCTTAACTGCCCCTCTCCGTGTCAGGTTTCGCACCGATCGACATGCTCACTGCTTATCTAGACCAGCGACACATCTGTGACAAGTGTGACCTCACTGTCACGCGGTGGCCTGAATTCAGGAACACGCAACCACGTGCCTCCCTCTACGCATGTCTGTGGTCCCACCAATATCCACATTAAAAGCAACCTTTCTCATTTCTATTGAAGTGAGACTTTTGGGGCAGACCCCAGGATCCCAGCAGCCAGAGAGTGCCGTTGGCATCCCAAAAGGTGAAGGCTGGCTGTGCATGGGGGAGTCTCTGTGAAAGCAGATGCTCTGAACGCCCAGCTGGTGCCAGCCGGCAGCCTGCACACTTAATGAGCTGAGCACTCGGACATGCTCTGAATTCCCATGGGCAATTATTCCAGCAAGAGCCGATGCAGCTTGATTTGATTAGCAGTAACTACAGTGTTCTGTGAAGTTAGTGCAGCCTCTGCTCTAATTGCTCATGTAGGCATGAGATAGCTGTTTTCCTCATGACCTCCTCTCAAAGCATCCTAACCATGAGCTCCCACCTAGATGAACGTATTCTCTGGAGTATTCCTCTGCTCTCTGTGCAACCTGCCTATCGCTGCCATTGCCTAATCACTCCAAGCATGACTGAGCGCTCTCCAGTGTGACTCTGCAGATCTGCTTCACAGAAAAGCTGATAGCAGCCTGCCCTTAGAGGAGCAGGACCAGGCATGCCAAAACCCTCCTCAAAACCTGCTCTCCAGCACTGTTCCCCACCTCGCTCTTATTGTTTTCAAGGGAAAGATTGTTTTGTGACCTGTGCGAGAGGCTTTCTGAGTCATCAGGCTCCCATTCCTAAATAGATGCTAATTGTCAGAGCAGAATAAGGCATTGTCCAGAGCATATGAGCACAGGATTTTAAAAAGCTCTCCTTTTGGGTAAAAGCAGAAGCAGCAGCTTCTCCAGTCTCTCCCAGTACAGCCACATTTTCACCATCAGATTGTCCTCACTCGCTGTGTCCTGCCCGCACCCCAACCTGGCTCGTTCTCCTCTGCGGGAAGTGGCAGAACCAACAGGGCCAAAGGTATTGTTGGCACTGTGGTGGGATGGGGCTGCCAAGGAGCTTGTCCTTCAGCCACACTTGAGAGCTGAACCACACGCAGATGAGAAAGTGGAAGACTTTTCTAACCAGGATGCTCCAGGTTGTGAGTCCCAGGCAAGTTTCTGTGCATAGCCAAGAGCAGGGAATCCTGAGGGCTGTCCCTGAGCATCCCCTGCCAAGGAGATGCTTTGATGTGGAGAAAAACTAGGCATGGGGACCCTCCTCATCCTTGGTTGATGCTCTATAAGTATGGCTAGTTTTATTCCAGGGACAGCCAGTTCGACAGCCAGCTCACATCAGCAGGGTGCCAAGGCTCCTGGAAGGGCCAGAGGACCTGCAACCCATTAACGTTGATGGCTAAGTGAGGATGTGGGTTGCCAGGCCACTGAACCATCTGAACTACTCGCATCTCTCACTCCCCAAGAGATGTCAGTTAAAGGTATTTCTGTACTGCATAGTCAGGCACCTCTGCAGGGCACACAGCTGAGCTGAGAGCCCTCGGTGAGAGGCTGGGAGCTTTGCCCACCCTAACTGGCCTCCTCAGAAGTGGGGGAGCAGTCCAGGAATGGCAGTCACACTGACTTCATGGATGAGTTTGCTTCTGCTCAGCAGCTGGCTCTCAGCTCCCCTGCTTGTGAAACACAAGGTCTTTGAGACAGGTCCTGCGAGGAAAGGTGTAACAGAGACTAGTGCTGCAATGCCTGGGCTGCAAAAGGAGGGAGACAAGGCTAGAGCAGGGGTGGCAATCACTGTGCCAGAGCAGGATCAGCAGATCCTGTGCCAAAACACCTCCTGCATGAGCCATGCAGGGATCCAGGTGTCACTCTCAGCTTCAGCCTGCAAACTAGGTCTCTGCACTTCAAAGCTGGAGCAGAGGAAGCACCCAATGCTGCTGCTGGAGGCTTTCAGCCGTGGTGGGATGCTCATGGTTATTCTGAAGCTTTCTGCAAGCAGATGAGGCAAAAAGAGCCTGCCTGGAAGCTGCAGATGGCAACCCCCCTGCACAGCCACAGCACTGCTGCCCAACTACCTGTTCTCTCTTCTCTTTCTTCTCCAGCCTCCCTTTCATGACACATTTCATTATCACAAACAGCAGTACCTCCTCTGAGGTGGCACGGAGGAGGTGCTGTGTGGCTGCCAGTGTCTTCTTGCTTGCATGTCCCCAGGGGTGCATGTGCAGGAGGACCCGGAGCAAGAGGGCACGGGGTGGGGGGGGGGCAGTGTGATATGGGGGATGGAAAAGCTAGAGCAAGCCCTCCTGACAGGTACTGGAATCTGGACTGGGACAGACATTAAGCATCCCTCTCCATCAAAGTTTTTACCGAAAAGCAGAAGTTTTATACAATTCAAAGAGAAATATAGTTACCTTTATTATCACCAAACAATTGCAGCTGAACAGGAGGAGGTGGGGGAACATGGTGGGAGAAGGGTAGGTGGTTCATCCTCTTTTTAGGGCAGCCCAGAGCCCATGTGTGTGCTGCACTGTTGTACCTCTTCCAGTCAGATGCCTACTCTGGGACTATAAGACCACCAGAGATCAATCTGGATGGGCCCAGGAGAGCATTTCCCATCTGCTCTCCTCCTGCTCAGCAGCATCAATGCTCCAGAGGCCTTCCTGATGAGTAGGCTCCTCTAGCCTGTTCTCAGAGGTCCCCTAGCACAGAGGATCCAGTCACCCATGCTCCCTTCTCTTCATCTTTTATGTGTTCTGCTCCATCTGCAAGGGCATGGAAACTTCCTCCAGACTGAGCCCATGCCATGGTGGCAGGACCTGTTCTCTCTATCAGCCACACGCTCTGTTAAGGACTGTCTCTGAGTAGGGACTGGCGATGAGTGTGGCTTGGAGGGTGGTCCATGGCTGCAGGTGGCAGGTTATGGCCAAACAAGCTTGTATTTCTGCAAAGGTTTCCATATTCCAGGCAAGAACAAGGAAATTTTTGCCAAGAACCACTAGGTTAATTTTAGGAATGGCTCAGTTACACCAGTGCTTCATCTGTTCCCCAAAACACCCATCCTGCCCTGCAGGGTGAGCAAATGTCTGCCCAAAGCACTGCTGAGAGTGCTCTGCATCATGATTCAGAGAAGAGGCTGGTCATGCTCCTCCCCAGGACACAGACAGCTCTGGCAATGCTGAACAAATGCTGTTCTGCAAAGAAGTTTGCTGCACTTCAGGCAAATCATTTCACCAGCCCTCACTTCATTTTCACAGGTGTCCTCTGCCCCCACTTGCAGCCAGGGAGCAGAGAAGGATTAATTGCCTGGTTAAGCCACATAGCTTTGGCTTCCAGTTTTCTCTGAAGAGCAGATGTACAAAGAGCTTACGGAGACCTGATGCGTTTGTCCCTGGAAGTGACTGCCCCGCTGAGCAGTGCAAGGTGCTTTCCCGTGAACAGACCCAGCTCCTGCACTTGGGTGACCACGCTGCACTAACAGTTTCATGAGGTCAGGAGTCCTTCAAAAGGTGTTGCTCGCTCAAGGATCTGTCCCAGACAAGGCAGCTGTATCCCAGCAAGGCTCTGGCTTCCTCATCCCCTCATGTCACCTCTTTTGGAGACCCTAACTTATGAAATCACATCGCTTATCTCTGGATGTGGCATTTGCATGCACGGTGCACCCAGCACTGGTCAAGTGAGCTCTGCATTCGGAGCTCAGGCTCTTGTGGTGTGTTCTTGCTGGACAGAGCTGTTCATCAAAGATTCAAGCTTTGTGGAAACAGCATGCCTGCTACAGCCTGAAAACCCTATCAACTCAGGCTATGAGCCAGCAAAAAATCTGTCTGTCCAGCCTCCCAGCTACCAACAGAAACCCAGCAAATCACTCCTGCAGATGCTTTTCCAGCTGCCACAGCCCTCAGAGAGATTTCCTTGTTAAACTAGCAATAAAAAGGAATGCCAGAGAGCTAATGACAGAGAGAGACCAGAGCAGATGTGATTGGTGTGTGGAAGAGGAGTGGGACAGGAGGATGTGTCTGGCTTTGAGGTTTGAGCAGCAGAGCAGGTAAAAAAAGGCCACTGTACCACTGAACAACTGTCCAATTTTGGGTGAAGCCAAGTGTTATGTTGATCACATATGCAAACTTCATGCTTGCTTTGCAGCAGCTCTTCAGATCTCACCAGTGTCAGGTTAATGGCAAGCAAAATGTAACATCAAACATCTTAAATGACATCTTCAGTGCCAGAAGAGACAAGGTGTGTGGTAGCAGGAGTTGCACCACACAGGTAGTGCCTCTGCTGTTTGCCGGGTCAGTGCTAACATTGGAAAACGGCAAGCAGCAGATTTCATAGCCAGCTTTGACTTGGACATGGCATTACCGTGGTGGAAGGCAATTACAGGAAGCATAACAGGGACTGCAAACTGCAGGCTGAATGGACCCATAGAAATTAAAACGGTTTGTGTGGCACCTTCTTTGGCCTTCACCAGATTTTCCGCACCCATTGTGCGCCCCAGAGCAGGTCCAGGGGAGTCAGGGTTCAGCTCTGCAGAAAGCAGGCTGAAGACAGCAACACCCAAGTGGCCTGTGTGTTTGTTGAAGGGGTGCACGGGTCTCAAGCCTCCCCTGGCACTGTTTGTAAACAGAGTAGACTCTTCCTCAGCACCATGCCTGAACCATGGATTCAACTTCTCAAAAACTGCAGCTGAAACACTATCTGTAACTTGCACGTACAACAGGATACCACATTAAGCAGGGCTCTGCAGTGCATCTGCTGTGGCCATCTTCTCTAGTGAGGTCTCCGAAAAGACTAGAAGTTTTTCAAGCTAAAAATACAAATAAATATTGCCTGTTTTCATCAGAATAAACAAAGAATAATTAACTTATTTAAAAGAATAGCCTCAAAGCAATTAGGAAAGGCAAAGGAGAGCTGAAAAAGGCTTATCATAAACTGTCTCTTGGTAGTTGTAGACATTTAGGTGGGTTTTTACCTCCCTGTGTGAGCTGCAGTAAAGTCTGACCCTTTTCTCACTCACCTGCTGCAACCTGGGGAACCTTCTCCAGTGGGAGCAGCCTCAGTAGCTCCCCAGGGAAGGACATCCCCACCCCATCTCCTTACAGAGACGCAGCAGAGCTACAAATAAAGCTGAGCATCAGTAAGTGCTGTCTGTCACAGCATGTCTCCCTGCCTGCCTGGCAGCTGGCTCCTGGGAAGCCTGCAAGGGCAGTGCAGGAGTCTCCCCACGGATTCATAAATCGCCTTTTCCAGACCCCAGGTGATCCTGGCTGTTCCCCAGGCAGGAGGTGCTGCCAGCTCTGCAGTGCCCGGCAAGGTGGGCAGCACTGGGAGGATGCTGGCAGGCATGGCCCCCGAAGGACCCCCGGGAGTGATGCATGCTGCAGCCAGGCAGCAGACAGTGCTCTCCCAGGAATGCCCCTCCTTGCCCAAAGGCAGCCCCCTCCTTCTCGGGGCGCAGAGGATGGGCTGCTGCCTGGCACAGCCGACACGCTGATTCCCTCTGTCCTTCATCGCAAACAAGCTGGCCCCAATTTCCACAGTGTGGCAGATAATTGACTTGTGACAACTGAGTGCAACACAAATTAGCCTGGTTTAGAAAGACAGCTTCATTTGCACTTCCAGCCAGAGAAAGCCAGTTAATCCAAGCAAAGGAGAAGAAATCATTAACTCCCACTTGCTAAAAGACTATTGAGTCTTCTGCCTCTGCCCAGAGCAAATCTGGCCTGTTTAAACCCACAGATGCCTCTAGCACTTAGATCATACCATCTTCTGCCTTGTCAGGAGCAGCAAGATGGCAGTGAGTGGGGCTGAGACCTAGTGTGGCCACCCTCTATCAGTGC
Source organism: Aptenodytes patagonicus (assembly GCF_965638725.1). Classification (NCBI taxonomy): domain Eukaryota; kingdom Metazoa; phylum Chordata; class Aves; order Sphenisciformes; family Spheniscidae; genus Aptenodytes; species Aptenodytes patagonicus. The sequence goes on from NC_134963.1 coordinate 16,662,625, forward strand.
ACCAGGACCTTCAGCATGTGCCCCTGTACCACATCATGTTTGCAGGTCTCAGGCTCTGCATTCCCAGGTCGGCTTCCCACAGTTTAATACCTCGTGTATTATACCTGTGTCCATTCATCCAGCTGCCCCTGCTTTTAGCTGTGTTGGAATATAGTTGAGTTTTCTTAACATTTGGTATTTCTACTTGCTTCCCTAACTAAAGGCAAAACCTTGGTCAAGGTGAGACAGTGAAATGCCCATGGATGTTCATGGGGATGCAGTTGCAGCAGGGTCAGTGCCTTCTTTGTGCAGGTGCTGGTGGTCCCCAGGGCACAGTGCTTGCTCCCAGGCAGCCCCATGTACCCAGTGCCACCACCCTCACACACGCTGGGTCAATACATCAGTGGGACTCATCACCCCTCCACTGCCACCAGCTCCATCCAAGCTTACCTGGCTGCCCTCAGTAGGAGAAGACCCCTCTAACCTGGTTGTCAGAAATACAAGGCAGACACCTAGAGGCAGGTAATGTGACTCTTTCCCCTTCTGCCAAGACTTATATTCACTGCAGAATTGTTTTTCTTTTTGTCTCAATGAGCATCTCTAAGGAAGTGTGAATATTTACTGGAAGCATGTATTGGGAAGGGGGGGAAGCTGTTGATAAACCCCTAACGTTATATTTTTTGCTTTTCATTTTTTCAGTAAAAAGTCATAACTCACCAGTGCATGTCCCTCATGTTTTCAGAGCGTGCCAAAGTGGTTCTGTCTAATGGGAAGGGAGGCCCACATGCATCCTTCTAGAGACACGTCCAGTGGTGTGGCCTTTCTATCCAATTGTGGCAATGATGGCATCTGATATTGTAAATGAAAAAGAGGCATTTGAGTAATTCATGTGTTATTTTACCTATCCAGCTCAAAGTTTTACACCAGTGCCATTAATATTAATGGTATTAGTTACTAATAGAGTGGAATAGAGCTCACCTAGTCTGACCACTTAAGCCACCACCAACCATATTTCCATCCTGCCAGGCCCCTTGATGGTCCGCAACGTACCAGAAGTCCTTTTCCAGCTGAGGAAAGCTGATCTTTTCTGAGTCCTCACTCCAGAGCTGCAACTACAAACTTTTCCTAAGAAATCACGGACTCAAGCTGCCCAGCAAGGGCAATTTTGACATGGTAAGCCTTCTTTGGGCAGTATCGGTACCTCTCATCGGCTGAGTGGTTATCCAGCCAACATGTAGCACTGCACAGGCAAAGTCACCCCTTTCATCGCTACTTGGTTAAGTGTCATCTTACCCCTGAAGGAAATTGCCCAGAAACATCCCAGTGAGGGAGGTCCTGCTGGGCCAAAAAGGCCAGATGAAGCTCTAGGTATTCATGCAATGAACACGGGCAATACGTATCCACCATCTGTACAGACCACGTCCTGGCTTTTAGGATCAAAGAGACTACTGAACCACTCTTTTTCCAGTACTGGAGGTTTTATTCCTAGTCCTCAGGCACAGAGAAACCCCACAGTGCCACGGTGAGAGGCCATGACTGGTACCTGTAAGAAGGTGTCCAGTGCAGTTGGTAAGGCTGCGTGTAGATGGGAGTGAGACCCCGTGGCCCTGCAGTGATGAGAAGAGCTTGCATTGGAAATGAGTATGCCAGGCCCTTTCCACGCACATCTGACACAAAGTGCCACCCTCCAAGCTGGACACCGGGCACAGTCCAGCCCCTCAGACCTTTGCTGGAGCACATGCCTGGGACCACATTCACTAACTAGCTTGCAAGTCTTTGGGAAATTTCCACAAGGCATGCCAGACTGCAAACCTCTGGTTCTCTTCCCTTGCTCTGCAGATAGAAACTCAGCCCAGAAAACCCTAAGGAAAACAAACCATGCAAATTTGATGCCATCGATGTCCTGGCAGGTTAGCATGTCTTGAGTTCTGGCTTCACAGCTGCCAGGTAGATCCCTGATCTGGCACTGGCTTTATTTTAACTGCTTTCTCCCAAGTAGCAGCAAAAAGCTTCATATCCAGTCACTTCCCTGGGCAGAAAAGTGATAAAAGAACATCTCACTCTCTTGTCGTTTGATTTTGCAACTGGATGTTTGGCACCTAATACATGCCAAAAAATTAAAATATCCCTGGCATTATAAGGGCTCAAAGAGCTTTGCATTAATGCTGTATGCAGATGATGCGTTAATATATTTATCTGATCCAGCTCAATCTCTCCCTAATCTATTAGCATTAATATCTGAGTTGGGGGATAGAGCCAGATAGAAAACAAGCTGTGCAGAGCTTGACTTCATCACCTCCAGACACTCTTGATGAAGTGTTTTGCAATGGCAGAACTAAATTGTCCTCTCTGAGTTCACAGCACCTTGAATCCGTGACAAAGCAAATATCGTAAGGAGCAAAGGACTCCTAGCCAGATCTTCCACTGTGGAACACCCTCTGGGCTTTGGGTATGGTCATTTTTAAATACCTTTTTAGCTGCAAAATCTCACCGGCACTTGAGAACATCCCCGTGTGGGGCAAACCCTACCCCATCTGTTCAGGCACAAGTTTCCCCTTTTGCAATTCCCTGCAGTAAAAGTAGCAAAGAGGAGAGCTGAAGCCTTGGCATTTCCGAGCTGTAAAATGTGGACAGAATAAAGCCCTTCCCTACCCACTCATGCGTGAATCCTGAGCCTCCCTGGCAGGCTGCCTTCACGTGTCGGAGCCACGGATTTTCAGGAACACACAGCAGCAGCAGCTCCCCTGGTAATACCGGGGGTTTTTTGGCAGTCACTTTGCAGCCCATTTGCATGAAACATACTGTCCCATACTGCAATTTAGAGGTCTGAGACCCTGTTACAGGAAAGGGGGCTTCTTCTGTCAGTCCTGCAGGTCCCAGGAGGCAGCTATCAGCAGCACATACTGCCTTCTCCACTCGCCAGAGCAGAAATCTCCTGCTGTGGTGCAGACTCTGGGGCTTGATTGCGTGTGTGAGCAGCTCCAGAAAGTAGCAGCCTGCTGCCTCAGCCTGGGGGGTAAATCTCCCTCAGCTCCTCCTGCTATGACACACTGCAGACCATGGCAGGTTGTGATGTGTTATACCTACAAATTCCCTTCCACTTCCAACCTAGGTAGGAAGAGTAGTGTCCATTTTCCTGGAAAAGGTACTGCATTTAACAGTGGGGGCGAATCAAGACTGAGGGATAGGAGACAATGTTTCTGCAGTAAAAATAATTAGGACATGGTTGCTATGTTATTTGAACCAAATTTCTTTGATTCTCCTCAAACATCCCAATGAGTTTAGCCCGAATGATGAAATATATATTTCTTTGGCTCATGAATCAAAGATATAGAGATAGACTGATCTGGTTCTGCAGTGCGTCCTTCACCTGAAATCAAAAGTCAAACATTTCTCTGCCTTGTGAATGAGATAAGCCCTGGGTGAATAATGCCTCTGCCTCTATTGCAAGCCCTCGCAGTTCCAAAATAAATAATACAAACATGTGTAACTGTGGCCATTACATTTACAGGAATTATAAAGGTTTGTTTTAATTGGTTTTAGTTTGTTTTCAAAATTGTATTTGCACTCTTGAAATGACATAAATTGCATGACCTAAAGGAGAAAACAATGTTGAAAGGTGCAGGCACCCAATCATGACCTGTCTTTAGACACTGCTGAAAATGAAGACCTGCGATCAATGGCCGAGACAAGTAAAGAGCAATGCAATCAATGGAAAGAATAAGCTATCAAAACCCTCTGACTAAGAAGCACGAGAGGTATTTTGTTAGATGCTGCCTCTACATGTTGGGGACCCCATGGGAGCTTCAAGCAGCGTTAGTATTGCTAGTGTGCAATACAGATACATGGGCAAACACCTCCAAAACAATCTCCATGAACCCATGGCAATATGGGATCCTGCCAAGTGTGGACACCCCCTTGGTTTCTAGAGGGGTTCAGGGCCAAGAACACATTGTTGTCTTCCCAAAGAAGAGCAAAGCCCCAAAAGTTCTTGCCAGCTGCCTGGTAGGACGTTCCCCCTCATCCCAAGTGGACAGCACAAACACAGCTGTATGTTGTGCTTGCTGTCTTTTTAATCTTTGAAAGGTCTTTTTGTACCTGGGCACTTCGTGATCCTCTTTTTGTACCTGTTTCTTCCGTATCAGCCCAAGAAAACTTCCCCCTCAAATGACCTTGATCAATTGTTCTTGATACATTTAATAAATCCTTTTCAATGCAACTGTTGTAACAGCAGGGTCCACACTCCCAAATGTGTCATCATAAATGCATGCTTACTCCTTGGAGATCTACTGCAAAGGTGAAAAATATATCAGATACTAAAGAACCGAGAAATGGCAATTAAATGTGAAGGCAAACAGAAAGCTCACAGATTTGCGTTGTTTTCTGGTTTGCCCTCAAAACTGAATCTGTGTGTTCAGACAGACAGAATTGGATGTATCTACATATAATCAATGCACTGTTGATTGTGTACTTTGCTTCGTGATGAAGGAGTGAATTTGCAGATTTTGTAGGATTTTCGAGTGTCCTGACTTTATATATAGTGTGCCATGGAAAATTTGACCTGAAAAGATGCTCATGTTAAATTACTCAGTAAATGTGTCTACAGCACGGTAAAAGGGGGGTTCCTTAGCAAATTTAGTTCCAATGTTGGCTCTGTTATTTATCCAGCTGACCAATCTATATTCTTGTATTTCAGCTGTGCAACTAAACTGCCCCTTGGCTGGTCCGTGAAGTCACCTTCTACTCCCTCTCCTGGATAAGTGACCAAGGTGGTCTGGAGAAGAGACTGGGCAGCACCTTGCACTACTGCTCCTGTCTGGCAAGAGTCTAGGTGCAACACATGAGAATGGAGTGTGCGGAGACTGAACAGATTTGAGGATGTCCCAGTGGATCTCAGCCCTGATTTCAAGCACGTCCATAGCACTGCTGCCAAGTTGGGCTGGACTAACTCTTGGACACCATTGCCCTCCTCTGCAGTCAGGAATACCATGAGAACATACTTCTCCCTGTCATCTAGGTCCAGGTAAGACCAAAACCATACAGAGTAGAAAGGTTAGTTTTCTACCATCAAACATCATATGAACCACTCATACAGTGGGAGGACTACAAACAACACACAGCCTCCTTGCTTTTAAAACACTTGGTACATCCTTGTCAATAAGCACTTGCTGGGTCCTGGTGCCCAGGACAGTAGCAATGATGACCCCTTGCCCCACCCAAGGACCTTCCACCTTCCCTTCCCAGACATGCATGGCATGCTCTTCTGAGTGCAGCTGGGTCCTTTGCACAGGCAGGTGTCTCCTGCAATGTGGAGAGGCCATGGTGTGCTCCAGCTCACACTAGCATCAGCGGTAGGAACGGTTGGAGCTCTCGTGGAAGGTAACATGGAGAAGCCGTGGGAGGCTGTGAGCCCTAACATTTCCTTGGCAGATGTGGGGAGAGGGTGCCGCACAGTAAATAAGCTACTCTACTAGAGACCTGCGTAACCATGGGGACAGGAGGGACAGGGCTTGAGATGAGGTCCTGAAAGCACTTAATTTTCTTGTTCACAAGAGAACCTGGGTTTTCATGGTCTCTGCTGAGATACAGGAGCTTCTGGGACAAGTCTGCTGCTAGCTGGCTGGCTGTGGGGGACAGGCACTACCCGGGACGCCAACATCTGGCTCCCTGCCTGGGCTGCCAGTTAATTGCATTTTGAATTCCCATCCACTGCAAGCGCAGGGGAAACGTTTCTCCAGTTGCAGCTGAACAAACACCACTCCAGAGATCAGCAAAGGATCCCAGAGCTGCTCTTCAGGGAAAATATGGCATGTACAGGAAGGGATTGCTTTGGTTTCTGTTGCTAGTGACAGGAGAGTGATCAGGATTTCTACAACAGACCTTGGCTCAGGCTGTAATTAGCAACTCAAACATGTGTTTTCAGTTCTTTCAACTGTGTGAGAAAGACTCAAAAGCCTCAGCTATTGCTCACAGCAGAGCTGAGTCTTAAGGTGACATCAAGAGGCAAGCAAGATAAGAGTCTACAACTCTACTTCATCCTTTAAAGAGATGTATAAGATGCATTTTCCTTTTATTCTCTCTGTTCTCTTTCACGGAGACTTCACCTCCTTAAGAAACACCCGTGGTCTGTCCTGTGGTGCTGGAAAGCAAGCAGAGCCACAGCCAGACCACGGCTGAGGGGTGCCCTCCAGCTTTGCAAGATATGACGCGAGCCACCACAGTCCTGACATCCCAGGGACTCTCCTCCTTTCCTACCCTGAAGGAGCCATCCTCCGCTCTCCCCACCGCTAGCCAGCAGAGAGGTAAGAGCAGACCGAGGTGACGCCCAAACACTGCCCACCCAGTGCTGCACCCTGCCAATACTGTGAGATGTCTGGGGTTTTCCTCTAGTCTTTAAAAACTCTGGAAACTTTCACACATGTATGTGGAGGCAGACACATACGGACATGGATACATGTGGATGCGCTTGCTCATCCATGCATGCGCACGCAGACGCAGGCACATGCGCAACCCCACATTCAACACAAGATTGCAAAGCCAATCAGTAGTTAAAAATGAGATTGCCTGCATAATCACCAGTAAGGCCTCTTGTGAATACTTCTTAGGAGGCTGAGTTTAATCATATGATTATTCATCGCTTTTTACAGAGAACACCTTTCTTATTCAGTAAGCAAGCTGGACTTGCCTGGGAATCAGTCTGGGCTGTGTCATAAAGGAATCTGCAAATTCTTGTGACTGTGATGTTGAACACAGGTTTGGGAAAAAGCAGTCTGTCCCTGCTCCTCCCACAGGATCACATCTGCTTCTTTGCAAGTGACTTAAAGTAAGATGCTATCAAATGGTCTCAAATCATGTACCCTTCATTTTCTGGATGACCAGCTTCATACCCTGATTTGCAGAACAGCCAAGTACTCACATCTGCACCGGCGTCAAAGTGACCCATTCACCAGATTGAGCAGCACTTGCAGCATGATGTGCTGAACAAAGTGATTGGCAATGAAATCAAAGGGAAGCTAGCAAGGTCACCCTGTGCTCCTTCTCCCTGTCTTCTCCTTGGAGAGTGCCTTGCATTACCACCCGTAGTAATCCTCCTCAGCCCTGGGAACGGGACTTACTATAGACACAGACCACTCCTCAGAGAGGGAATATCCCACTCCCGCGGTGATCCATCCATTCTGCAATAAACCTTCTGCAGAGCTGCAGTGACAGAGAGTGATGAAATACAGAGTCTGTTGCCTCTGAACAAATGTAGTTTTGTGTTTACAGGGCAGTACAACCTTTTCATGTATCCTAGCCAGCCAGGCGATGTACTTTCACAGCAAAGCCTACCTGCCGCATTTTGATGGGCTCTTCAGACAAATGCAGATCCTTCAGCAAGAGCTGCCCAGGAATGGTTGCTTCTGGACAGCAGGGGAAGGGTTATGACTGAGCCTGTGTCTCTGGCAGATATATGCAGGGCTCTCCCATGCTGGAGAAGCAACTGTCCAGAACCTCATCTCTACCCAGTCCTCACTAGGAGCTTCTTAGCCAACCCATCCCTCTTCCATAGGGCTGCCTGGGCTGGGTGCAGGGGGAGGTTTCCAGACCTGCTAGTGCTGACATGATTTACAGCTCTTATTGCATTTTACCAAAAGAATTGGTTGAAATAGCATTTGGGTGTGTACGGACCAGGGCAGGCAATTGGATTGTCAAAGAGATCGGTGGGAACTATTCCTGTGATGAGATGCCTGGCCAGCACACGTGGCTGGAGTGGCTGGAGAGCCAGAGGGTACATTTGGCAGCCAGAGAGACACAGACAAGACCCCAGGCTCGATGTGACCCACACTGCTTGCAGAGGCTCCCTTCATGCCACAGACTGCTCATTGCTTTGCCCTCACTGCCAGGTTCCTGCCTGTGAGAGGGGACTTGTCCTGCATTGTGTGCCCTTCTGAATGTGCTCAGAGGCAAACTGGCTGTTAGAGGATGCCATCTTGCAGGATCAAAGCACATTTTCCAGCCCCAGAATTGCAAAGAAAGGCTGTAAAAGGTGAGTTTGGGGTAGGGAACATGAAGGTCAGAGAGCAAGCGATAAAAAAAAATTGTTTTTCTTTTGTAAATATCTAGATTTTGAGCAGGTATGGTGATTTTTAGAGGCTGGACTGGACCCAAGATTCATGAGTCTGGTGAAATGCTGGAGGAGAGGGCCTGCAAACTACAAGTACCAAGCTGAATACCCGCTCTGTCCCCATGGATAGCATTCCCTTTCCCAGACAACATTACCTGTCTGGGAAATCCTCCTCCTGTGTGTGTTCACAGCACAAAGACTGTGAACGTGTCTGACAGCAGAAGACCAGGTAGGAAGTTGGTATACCAAGGTACCAGAGCCTATGAACCCTTGTTGGTGTCAGTGAAAAGGCTACAGCATTTTTTAGGATCCCCCCTTCCAAGTCTGATCCTGGCTAAACGAATTTTCCCCATTTACAAATCTGCTGGGAAAGGGTCTTTATCGCCCTTTAGGCTCTGGATCCTGTGTCTGCAGCAATCCTTGCATTCAAACATCAAATGCTCTTGCTTGTAGTTACACCGGAGTGTTTGTCTGGGAATACATGGGACATTACACAGTTACCAGTAGTAGGGCCATTACCATAACAGGGGAGATTTGCCGAGATAGCTTTCCAAACCAGACCCCAGGGCACATGTAGGATAAACGGTCCGTGACCTGTTGTTGCTTTGAACGTTCCTAGCCCAAAAGATACTGTCTTTGCAGAAAAAGAGAATGTAGCTTATTGTGCTTCTTGCTTGGAGAACCTGCAGATCTCCGCCCTTCTCACTTTGCTCTTCTCCTTGGTTGTGCACTTAACATCCAAAGTCCCGCTTCAGAGCCAGCCAACATCCGAATTAATTTACTGAATGAACAGCCCTAGCAGTCAACAACGTTATTGGCAGTTATGCCTGTTGTCCTGCGGAACTGCCCCTATTCAGAAAAATAAGCTGCTTGGGCTGAAGCACCCACTTATACTCTGTAACTTTCACTTTAAAGGGTTTCTAAAGTACTTGAGCTCTGTAAGTATCAGAGCCCGTGCGCTACCAAGATGCAGATGCAGGGGTGGAATTGGGTGCCATTTGACTTCAAGTGCCTTATAATATGGGGAAAAGGTGGGGGAGGGCTCCTCCAGCTGAAGATCCTGGGGGCTTTAATCAGGCAGAATGTTTTATGACAGACTCTGGGATGTAGAGCAAAGCTTCACAGATGGTCAGTTTTATACCTCGTCTGTAATGTGACAGGCCCCTCCAGCAGTGCTGCAGCTCATGAAGTAACTCAGGTGGTTAGAAACCACCTCCGGCCAACATGTGGCCGTGAGAAGCTCCTTGTCAAAACCCAGAACTACAGAACATGACTTTTTAATATCTTTTTTCTAAATGTGCGTTGAGATCAGCTCTCCATCTGGATTAATTGTGCAAGTGAAACCTACTAATGAACATGCAATAGGATAAGGAGTCCTGCATGTCAAACCAACCTTTCCAGATGCAGCAGAACATGACAGTACTTTGGATGTCTGGGATGGTAATGAGACATGAGGTAGAGATGGAAAAGAGAGAGCTCAGAAAAGTCTTATTTATACTTTGAGGCCAAAAGATGGGCTAATTTGAAAGACACTAATCCTACTAGAGTAGGAGGAAGGAGATCTCATCTAAAGATTGTCTCATTTCTTGTTTGTTCTTTCAGGTTATACCGTAACTTGAACAAATTAATCGCAGTGTTTAGAAATGCCATAAATTTCAGCCTGTCCTTATAAATCAAACAATCATCATTTTAATTGCCTATGAAGTTTTTGACATTCAACCATAAGCTGTTCTTCACAAGAGGTCCATGACATGGGGTACCTGTTGCTTCATCATAAACTCAGCCCCAGCTTCTCTATGTCCCTTTAAACATCAGGCAGCAGCTCACTAATTCACTTACCTTCCTGCCTGGTCTGTCCTTTCCCCTTCCATCTTCTGGGCAGCAGAAACATGCTCTTGGCTGAGTCACGGCTCAGAGCAGGCTGCTGAAGAAAAGCAAGCATCCTAGGGAAGGGAAACGTGCATCTCAAAAAGAGACTGCCTCCTGCCTGCCTCCTCTTTCCTCAGCCCTGCTGAGCCTGAGGAGGAACACCGTGCTCAGTCCTGCAAGCTTTTCCTATGAGGCATGAACTGAGGGAGCGCTCTGCCAAACACGTGCAGGCAACTCACATGAAGAGACTGGTCAAGAACAGCCTGCGGAGAACCCATGCTCTGACTTCTGCTGTGGTGCTTGCACCATGCAAACCATGGCTGTAAGTCAGTATCATAGTCCTGGGGTCACCGAAGATCAGCAAATGTTGCCCACAGAGAGCCTGGCTCTTGGTCCTGCTGGGATCACTGCTTATGATCCTCCTCTCTGTTTGCTGGTGCAAATCAGGAGTAACCTGGCACCGAACACCGGTATGGGAGAGAATTAGTCTTACACGTCCTACTGCTACGTGCTCTAATACCTCCTCAGTTCTCGCTCCATCCTTCACCATCTTATTGTGAATTCTGCCTATTTTTGGAGCGCACAGACTGGCTGCTCAGGGCAAACTCTGCTCCTTTCTTTACATTTCTCAGCTGCCAGATGCTGCTGACACAGCCAGAGGTCCTAGCTGTAGTAATGTGGCCTTTAAACTCTAAACCAGGCTTTGCACAACAATTAATTACCTTCTAACACAAAATCAATTGGTGCCTTTATTTTGCTCTGAACAGCAGTGATGGATAAGGCAAAGTTTCATCTTCTCTGTGTTAAATAAACTTTTTCCTGGTATGTTGCCTGGCGAGGGACAAATCTGCATATGCTCCTTCTAGTCACTCCAGTGCTTGGGAAAGATCATGGTTTAGGGCAGATGATGGAGAAACCCTGTTGGAGCTCCCGAAATGACAAGGACTTCAAATTGCCACAGCTCTGTCATTGTCTAGGATAGATAAATTGACCACACCTTCTTCTCGTACAGAGCTCAAACACTTCATAGTCCCAGGGAAAGGGGTTTCACATATCGCCTATCCTTTATAGATTTATGTACTAAATGTTTATGCTCATAAATACACAGAAAATTTGTATTATGGATGTGCCACTGCACTTGCATAGCTAAAGGCCAGGGCTGAGTTTTGTGGTTAAATGCAGGATTCAAACTCTTCGTTGCATGGGAAGGAAGCTTCAGAGAAAGTGTTTTCAAGGAATACACAACTCTAATGATTAATTAATTGCGGTATTAATTTTAAGACAAGTGTTTAAAGAAATGTAGCACTATGTTTCAGGCCATTTTTTTCTCTTGAATATGTAGATTAGCACAGATTCTCCAGATTTCCCTCTGAATTAAAATCATATGAAAGTTGGTTCTTTGGCAACGTTTGCAGTTTCACTCTTTAGGATTGATGCTCCTGGATTTTGTCCCCCTCCCAAGGTTTCCTTTGTGTCAGAGCCTGATGACTAACATCTAGCTGAAGCTTATGAAGACTGCTCTCTCTCTCAAGGGATGCTGCAGCACAGCAGCTTCTGCAGCTTTGTGCTTGCTTCTTGCCCCGGTTGAGGTCAGAGGCTCTCTGCCAACCGCTGGCCTCACGGGAGGGTGGCTGCACTTGCGCTGGAGTGAGCACAGATGTGGTGGCTGCTGACTTTGCTCTCAGCAGGACCAGGGGAGGCAGAGAGCAGCTCCTGCCCAGGAGGATGCAGCAGGACCAGCCTCATGCTTCACTGTCAGGACCAAGACTCCTCCAGAGCCCAGCAGCCTGTTCTAGGGCACAAAGGTACTCGGTTTCTGCAGCCGGCGCCACATGGGAGCAATCTGTCAGCTTTTGACTTCCACAGCCAGGCTGCAGCTGGGACGAGCAGGGGCACAAGACCCAGCTGAGATCTGATATCAGATCTTGAGCTCACGGTGCTGCCTTCCCTCCCTTTGCTTTTATGCTATGCAGATATAAAACAGTCTCCCCGAAGCAGTGCCCCAGGAGTGCTGATGCTAGGAACAGGCAAGCCATGCAGGTACTGGAGCCCTGGGTGGGGTCCAGGGAGGACCAGCAGCTGCATGCTTTCATACCCAGCTGGCCAGGAACCAAACCTGCCTGGCTGCACCCTCTCACCCATGGTGCTGGGATATCACAAGGGAAACCAGGATAAATCATTTGCTCCAGGACCCTCTGCAGACTGCAGTGCAGAGATGAGGATTCTCCTGGGATCCATCAGCCCTGGAGGCTCCAACTTAGCACAACCGCGTGGTTGTCCCAGAAAGTTCCCTGGTGAGCCATGCCTGAGGAGCGTTCAAAACCACATGCTGGGCGGGTCAGCCAAGCCTACCAGCTGGATCGTGCTGAGCCTCGGTTGCTCAGGAATAGCCCAGACATTGCAACAGAGGGCAGGAAGATGTGTCTGGAAGGGACAACTGCAATTGCAACAAGGGACAGGAAAGAGAAAAGAGGTTCAGCATCAGTTCCCCTCCAGCAAGATTTTAGCTCTAGCATTACACACGTGCAGCTGAGAGAACATCCAGGGCCGGGTCAGGTCAGGCAGCAGCACCGCTGTCTCAGGGCAGTGCCAGGAGGAGCCTCATCAGCCTCTACCATGCAGAGCCCTGCAGGAGCCAGCAAGGTTGGTGCTGACAAGGGACAAGTTGAGGACACACGCTGACCCCACAGCGTCACGTGAAGAAAGCGTGAAGGAACAGACCGTGCTTTGTGCAAATGGGATTTTCGGGGAGTTTAACTTGTGAACACCAACAAACTCCTGCTCAGTTTGTTTAGAATGAGATTTTTTGAGAATTTCCAACTAGACTAAAGCAAACTGAGTTTCCACAGGGTTGGCAAAAGTTGGATTATCCCTAATACCCAGGTACCATGGGACTTTCTTAAAAAGAGTAGCATGCAAAGGAATTCTTTCTTCTTTCCCTGGACCCATTTTCAGAACAGCTGAACTGGGTTTTTTTGTGAAACTTTCAGAACAAACATATAAACACTCATCTAGAGGAAGATGGTTGGCATGGGAAACATCAGCCCAATCTATCAGTGTGACAAAAGCACATGCCACTGAAAATAGGAGAATCACACAGCATTAGCAGTACCAGATCCATCTGTGACATAGCTACAGATCGGTTAGTAATTTTGGCTGAAGACAATTTTTTCCCCCAGAAATTATATATGTAAACAGCTAACATAAAAAGTTTGCAAAGCTGTCAAATCACTTCAGTAAAAAGAAGAAATTTTAAAAATGCCCTCAAGATCTAAAATTTTACAGTTTTTGTGCACAGCAGATTTTTTACTGCAGCTCCATCATATAATTTTTAAGTTATTTTTTTAAAAAATTGTTAAAAAAACACCCCACCACCACACAAATTAAACATTCCCTGGCATCTTCTAGTGAAATATTCTGTTCAACCTAAAATTATGGCTTTATTGGCCCAAGAAATGCAAAATCCTAATTGTTTGCCCAGCTCTGGACAGGAATACACTGTGAATGGATCCTTGCCCTGAAGAGTATTTTTATTGGACTTCAGCAGCTCATGTGTGTTTGGGCATTGGAGACTATCAATACAAGGAATCAAAGGTAATCTGAGGTTAGCTGCGCTACTTACTAAACTGGGAAAAAAAAAATCTTTTCCAAAGGAGACCCAACAGCCCCCAGAGGCTGACACTGTATTCTAGCAGTGGTGATGACTGCAGTTAATCTGTAAATGTCTAATGAGCCATTTCTCCTTCCACTACCAACCCGGTGAAGACAGAGGCCATTGTCAGGGCTCTGTATTGCAGTGGTATTTCCAAGTCCATCCTACACTAAGCTTTGAGACTAGTTTTCTCCACATTTGCCAGCAGCTCTCTTTAGCGCTCCAAAATACTATGAAGCACTCTGAGTTAATTTCTGAATTTTATTTTCAAAAATCACAGCATTTTGATTGACTAAATAGCAATTAGCATCAGAGTTGTTTTTATTTTATATCCTGCCAGTAGAAACATTTAAGTCAATATCCATCAGATTTGTGAAAAATGAATAAAATCTGGCCCTTTCCAAGCATAATTAGGCTTGGGGAATGGTGTTGCTTTTATCTGTAGGTCAGTACAAATATTAGCAATTTGGCTGAGTCTCTTATTTTCACTTCTGAAAAAATTCTTCTTAGCCCTAGACAGCTACATACTCCAGAAACAACCTTCTGGTTACGTTAGCACAACCCCATGAAGTCCAGGGTGCAAGGACTTCAGGAATTAAAAGTAACACTGATGAAGGCTAAATAAATTTGCATAAAGCTGGATGCAGCTTGGTTGTGTGGTCCCCAAGGGTCATACATGTCTCCCCTGGAGTGCTGCAGTTTTTTCTGGGAGCGACTGCAACTTCAATCCTCAGCTAAACAGAGATGCTCTCAGTGTCAATCACATCTTTGCAGAACAAGGCTTGCTATGGCAGAGGACACTGGTGGCTCATGCATAGGTGTGAATAACATCCAAAGGCCAGGAATCCAGGAAAGGATGGTGGGAGGGATGATGCCCATCATCTCCGCCTCCTCTCCCAGTAGCCTGGAACAAACAGAACCTTTGCCTGCCTGCCACCATAACTTCTTGGTAGCATGAGACTCCAGGGAGAGGAGCTGGTTTGATCAAAATCTCTTTGTACAGTTGGAAATACTTCCTTGCTTCATTTCTATCATCCAGTTTGAATTCTGAATGTGCTGTAAGTGGTGGTAGAAGGACTGGCACAAGAGCTCATGTTACAGGTCCCTCCAGCCAACCATCAGAGCAGGGAAGGCAATCACTCCCTCTCCAGAGCACCTCTCCACCAGGCGTTTAACAAGGTATCTTCTGTCACTGTGGGGTCTCTTCCTCCCATGGACCCATGGGCACTCACAGACAGCCCCCTCCCTTCACCAGGGTTGGCCCAGCTCATGCAAAGAAGTCACGCTGAAATTGCCCATCTCCCAGTCGCTAGTGGAAACCATTACTTCTCCTTAAGGATAGTGGTACTACCTAGAGGTCTTGATGAGCTCAAGAGCCCATGGAAAAGTGACCCAAAGGAAGATTGTTTATGCAGGAAGGATGAGGGGGTGACACCTGGGGAGAAGGAACCAGGCTGGGGCAACGCCATAAAATACCCCAGGTCCGGGCTGTGAAGCCAGAGTCCTCCTCCCAGACACTCTCTGTCTCTGGGCTGAGCACCACTGAGCTTACTGGCATTGAAGATGGGTGCTGTTGCTCTAGCTCTCCACCATGTACACATCTTCACTGGAGCCAAAATGTCTTCTCATCCCAGGTAAGGTGGTTGACAGAAGCTGTCCCTGGGCAGTCAGTGGAGCCCAGGTGACCAGCTCACCTAGACGTGCCTGCACCAAAGAGCCCAGGGAGTCGAATCCCATGCAGATACAGCATGAGGAGTTTCAAAGTGATAGCCACAGTTCAAGAGAGCCCCGATTTCTAAACCCTGAACACCTCTGCAAAACAGAACTGCTGCTGCCATGTGGACTCTTGTGCACAGCCCTCAGCCCTGAGGGGACAGAACCAGCAAGACAGCACTGCCTGCTCTTCCCACTCACAGAGCTGATGTTATAGGACCTGGGGAACAGAAACAGCAAGGAAATTGTTAAAAAAGTGCCCATATTTTGAACTGAAGTGATTTATTCCACCACAGTTCCTGTTTTCCTTGATTAGGAACCATGGCTCTGGTCATTATAAGTTATGTCAGTAACTCCTGCCCACAGAAAACTTCTAATTCACAGGCAAGCTGAGCCTTCTCAGCTTTGCCCTGATGTCAGAAATAAAGATTTCCCATATTTGCTAGAGAAAGCTCAGCTCAGTCTCTCATAACCCAAAGAGAAAAAATCCAGCCACAAAGTGTTTCCCCTGTTTTTCAGTGGCAGGTTTTTCATTTCTCAAGCTGTGCTGCACTGTGTAACATGTCAAGAATATTTTATAGGTTTCTTATGGAACCACCTGGGTTTATCTAAATGCATGACCACATACAAGAGGCAGCTTGATTATACAACTAAGGGCACATCACTTGGCTAAATGTCACTCTTCTGGTGCAAAAATAGGCAAAGGATGGGAGCAGAAAGTCTGGTTTTGCATGAGCCCCTTCACTGAGAGAGAAAAGACATTAAATTCAACACCACTGTTCTAACACAGCAGAGAAAAGCCTTGAATTGGCACAGAATGGACAGGATGGGATTGCTATGGGCAGAGCACATGGGAGGCAGGCTGGGGACACTTAATCCAGTCATCGCACATCTATCTACACAGGAAGGTTTATAGGGTAATAACGTGTGGTATCACCATGCTGGTAAGCCAAAATGCCTGAGTAAGCGAGCTGCTATGTAATGATCGTGTTATTGCTGTTGATGAATTGGAGTGACAGCCAGGCCCAGGAACCTCACTGGTATCCTGCAGGAACAAAGATCATCCCAGATGGTAGAGTCAGGCAGATGGAAGCAAAAAATCAGTTGTGAATAATCTGCAAACAGATCCTCCTCAATGGGCTGCCTCCTCTTTACAGTCAGGTCACTAACACCATGCAGTTGTTGTCTTCACAGAAGGAGGAAACACCCAAAGAGGGTAAAATTCAGATGCTACAGCCCAGCACAGATGTGTGCTGGGGAAGGACGTGCTCGGAGGGAGGCCTGCAGCTGTTTGGGTGAAGCCCCGGTGCTGTTGCCAGCAAAGGGCCATTCCTACTCATTGGGTGAAGCACCCAGGTGGGGAACAGGGACAAAGCTTTGTGATTTGGACAGTCAGAAGGACGTCTCATATAACAAATAATCACAGCCTCTGGTTTGCTGTGGGCCACAGCCAGAGACCAGAGTGCTGCCCTCCCACTGCTCCTCCTCTTGGGAACATGCAACTCATGGTCCCTGGTTATTACCGTCTTGCTGACGTAGATCCAATTACTTGCTCATTAGCAGTCCAGCAGCAGTCAGAACAAGGGACAGTGCTGACAAAGCCAGGGGACAGCAGAGATCTTGCTCAGACTGCAGAGGGAGACCACGAAGCTGCTACACAGATCAACGTCTCCCAATACCAGGTGTCAAGACGCAAACATAACAGCAGGTCAAGAGCCAGCTGGGGGCCAGCCTGTGCCAGGGACCTTCACACGTGAGCTTGACTCTCCTTTGCTTGCTTAGATGTGATGCTGCTCACTGTGGCTTAGGTAATTATCTCACATCCCCCTTTATGGGAAGCATTACTAAGAACTGGTATATTTAGTGGTTGCTTTCATGCCCTGAGGCACCATGTCCTTCCCTGATTCTCCATGTAACTGCATATGAGCAGCAGCCTAGAGCTCCTCAGAGATGACAGTCAAATATACACCGTACTGTGCCCAAACCAGATGCCTCGGGGGTAGGATGTACAAAGAGGTGGTTCACAAATGAGTTCATAATTCCTTGGAAGAAAAGCCCGTGTTTAGGCAGAGCTGCTCCAGCGCGCTGTGGATGTACACAGCCTGGGGCTCCTTCTTGTACGCCGTGCACTTCTTGTCACCCTTCCCCATGGCCACAGCAGCCAGATCCCTCCATCGCATCTCAGGAGCCTGCACTGCCACCCAGAACTGCCACAGCACTCCCAGCGTGTGCTGCAGTGTCCTCCTTCCCAGTGGCACAACAGCCTTCCCGAGATCATTTGGGGAAGCCCTCACAGCCTTTCTCCAGCTGTGCTGGAGGAACGGTCTCAGATGTCACTGTGCAAATGGCTGTTTGTAGGTTAGGAAAAAAAAAAAAACCAAAAAAAACCCAAAACGAAACAACCACAACTTATTTCCAAAGGGGAAAAAGAAAGGGTTGGGCTATAAATTTTTCCACCAGGGAAGTGCCCTTTTCCCTTGGAAGCTGCTGACTTTTCATCTTTAAAACAAAGTCCAGGGACTGAATCCCAAACTTTTTAATTCAGAAACAGAGCTGAAGTGCTGCACAGGAGTCTTCCTGGGGTGCCTCCAGCCCTCCCTCTCCTTTGGGCTTTTTTGGGCACGCACTTTGGAGCAGGTTTACGTCTCTCAACACTCACAGAGGCCAACGTGTCAGACTGACTCGACACAGTTTGGAGGAGAGGTCCAGTGGCTCCCAGAAGCTGCAGATTAGTCAACAAGTCTTGTCAATAGAGGAGACCAAGAGCACGGAGTGGTGAAATTACAATTCCCATAAGGCACAGCAGCAATATTTTGTAATGAAAACCCAATTTTCCACTCAGGTATTTAAATTTTGCAAGGAAAGTTCTTAAGCTTCAGTTTCTTACTGGAGTTTGAGCATTTTCTACAGTCCTCCCTCACCTGTGATTTCCTGCTTTCTCTATCAGTTCTTCTGCATGGACTGTGCAGCCTATCCGTGCAGATTTGACAGCCTGCTGGATGTCAGCATGAGCATCCTGGAGCTGGTGAACAGTCGACAGAGTCTGTCACGCTGTGTTTGTCTGCCTGGTGGCTTGAAGACTGCCCCAGGCATGTGCACAGGAGGCCTGTTATGCGCAGTTCCTCAAATACCCATTTTCAAATAAAATATCCTCTTCTTCTTCCTCCCCTCCGTGGGTGGCATCAAGAAGGGAGACAGGGTAGTCACCCTGCCAGGATGTCACTGCAGCCCACCTTGTGCCAAGGGGACAACTGCAGCCCCCCCATGACCAAACTGTCCTTTGCCTATCTCCTGCCAGTCTCCTCAGGGGACAGGGACATTGCCGCAGGTCTGCTTCACTGTGTAGGCTTCCAAGCCCAACAGTTCATGAGCAGGATGGGGTAACTAACACTCCTTAGGTTTTAGAGGCCAGTGCCTCTGCAAAGCTCTGCACCAGGACACCACCTAACTGTTCCCCCAAATCCTGCCTTGCATTGACACCTCCACAGTATCACATGCTATAAACCATTCCAGGTTTTCCTCTGCGGAGGAGAAGGAGCTCCCTGACATCTGTTCTAGAGAGCTGCGGGAAGCCAATTATCCTTGAAGGCAAACTGTCCACAGATAATTGGAAATATAGACTTTTAACTGATGGAGTGTTGACTAAACTCCAGCTATTGCTTCGCATGTGTCACATTGAATCTCTGAAGCTTCTTATAATGTTTAGCAGGTGCATTATCATGTCACATCCAGACAGGTGCCATGGCGCTGCACCTAATTGGAAACCTGGTTCGCAGCATCCCTCCCACAACTGCTTCTGCACGAGTGTAACTGGAGGAATTTTGCTCCCTTCCCACCCCAGGCTAAAAAGACACAGCCATGGGGGCTGCAGTTTGTGGAGACAGCTGCAGCAGAGCACCAGATGGTTTCACACTTGGCTGCAGAACAGGAGGGAGCTCTTTAAGAGCAATGCAAGTTTGCAAATGGGATGGAGGATGAAGGAGACCAACCCATGCCACAAACCCCCTGCCCAGAGTCCACATTCTGCCACTTAACCTGGCCTGGGGAGTCCAAGGGGGAGGCTGTACCCACCTCTCTCCTTGATGTCTTTGCTCTGCTGGTGTGCTAGAGATCTCTAAGGACAGCAGGCTCCTGTGGGAAGGCAAGCAACAGCTTTGCTGTTTGCTTGTGCAGGGGGATGCAGTGCTTTGGGGAAGGGCCATTGCATCTATGAGGGAAATTGTGCCACTTCCAGTCACTGAACCATCTACCAGTATAATGGAGAATTAGGGATCCAACAGCTTGCCACAGCAAAAAGGAAAAAGGCTGCTCCCTAACCCTGCTCCCACAGGCACACCTATCCACCCAGCCCAGGCTGCGCAGGAAGACAGAGGTTTAGCCCCCAGCATCTTCTGCAGATTCAGCTCCAATTCTTGCACAGAGATAAAACTGGCACATTTTTCAGGATGCAGGAATTGAGAGTACTAAATCCCACCCAGCAAAACCAGCTGGTCACTAAACATCCAGCCAATGGCCACACTCACACTTAGACATTTTGCTTCACCATAATGCAATGGAAAATTGGGCAGGAACCTTCAGCCAAAAGGAAGACCTCTTTTTCCTGGTATAATCCTCTAGTCCTGTGGCTGTGTTCAAAATCCCACAGGTCTCCCAAGCTAGGATACTGGCATTATGTGGGTTTACCCAACAGACAATGACCTCTGCAAAAATGTCAGCGACAGCTCTTCAACATCCAGTGATGGAAGCATGGTATCACTGCAGTACAGCCCATTGAGACAAACTAGTCACAGGGGTGTCCCCCAGGACAGGGGGATATCCTGCAGGGATATCCGGGGCTTTTCATTAGCCTTTAAATGCTCTCCAATTCTTGGGCAGCTTACTTCAATCAGGTGGTAAGTTCTCATTAAAAAAAAAAAAATATTATTTTCCAGGACATATCCTTGCATCCTAGCTCCTTCCTGGAGGAAATAGGAAATCCTGCAGCTTGCACCCCATGAGAGACAACCAGCAGAAGCTATTCATCTGCATGTAGACCTGTACAGGGCTGCGTGGGCGGCTGCTTTTCCCTGCAGAGCTGGCAGGAAGGGCTGCAGTGAGGTCACCGTATTGACAGTCAGAGCTTTGCTGTTCTCCTGGCAGTGTAGCCCATTTGTGTTGTTAATTAATGGCTTTGCTGGGGGAAGATAAATGCTCCAGCTTTATTGTAAAACAGAAGTAAATTTTTAATAAGGTCCAATTAGTGGCAGTTTCCAGTGGTAGGCTGCTCTGCACCTTCCCAGCAGCCTCCCAAGGAGGAAGTAGGAGCAGCTGAATGAGCCCCTTCATTAAGGCCCCTGGACTAGCAAGTCCCTGCAGGGTCTCTCTGGTGAGGTAACAGTCTCTGCAGCATCCTGTAGACGTGCGTGAGTGCTCACATGTGTAATACCTTCCCCACGTGGCAGCTGGGAGGCTGAAGACAGGAGACACCATATCTCAGTGGCAAACATACAGGGATGTATCACTGGTATCCTGGTCAAGCAGTGTCTGCCCAGACTCCCCTGAACCAGCATCCCAAGAAAAGACCTTGGTGTAGTCAACTTCACAGCAGCTGGGCTGTACTATAAACTTCCAGCACACACAAACCAACCACAGTAGGTTGGTTCGGTAGAAATCCTCTATGGATGAGCCAGCAGGGTGTGGGCATTTTTCAGTATCTGCAGACAATCTGGCACAATAGCACTGACAGAGGTGTGCCAAAAAGCTCCAGCTGAAGAGAGAGCTGAGAGTGAATGGTGGTCATTTTACTCTGGACAAAGTCATATTTCAAGTCAACTGCTGAGCCAGCACCCAAGAGAAGAGAAGGACAATGAGGACATCTGCACCATTTTCAAGGGGTCATCTCAGAAAGTCAGAAGTAGGCAAAGCTTTTCCAAAGTATTTGCAATGCTCTGCTAGTGCTGGGAAGGTTGCTTTGGCAAGGGAGGGAGGTGAAACTGCAGATCCACTGAACTCTACAGCCTGCACTTTCTTCAGCTGTATCAGCATGCAACAGCAAAAGCAGACCAGGGTCAGAGCCTTGCACAGGACTTCACCCCGCCTCAGCATGGGGATGCCAGGGCAGAGCTGCAGGCATCTCCGACACAGGCCAATGCCAGCTGCTTCAAAGGAGAGGCACAGAGAAGCCCCGCATCAGGACTCACATTTAAAGCTTTTATTAGAGACCTTCAGCTAAAACCCTGACTGCACTGATTAACATGAGCTGCATCACAGAATGACTCAGTCGGGAAAGGACATCAGGAGTCCTCTAGTCCATCTCCAGACTCGGATCCTGTATCAGACCAGGCTGCTCAGGTCTTTGTCCAGCTGGGTCTTGAAAACCTCCAAAGGAGGAGATCCCATGATCTGCTTGGGGCCCTATTCCAACACTTCACTGTCTTTACACAGAAGATTCCTTTTATATCCAGTCAGAACGTCCCTTATTTCAGACTTTAACCACTGTCTCTTATTTTCCCACCAGACACCTCAGTAAAGAGCCTGTTTCTGTCTTCTCAATACCTACTTATAAGTACTGGAAAGTTGGTATTTAGGTTCACTCTTCCCTTCCCCAGGCTGAACGAGCGAGTTCCCTCAGCCTCTCCTTGGGTGTCACATGTGCACCAGCCCCATGACCAACATCTTTCTTGTCCTGGAAGACACCACCTCAGATGCATCCTCTTTTGTCCCATGGACTCATAGGGTTGAGATTTCCCAAGAGATCCTTGACTCAGTCCTCCTCCACTACTGTAGTTGTTCTCCTCCTCGAACCTTTTCTCTAAGTCCAAAGGTCTAGGAGACATCGTCAGTGGAGAAGTCAAAAAAAGACGAGTTCCTCCACCTTCTCTGTACCCATAGTCATTGAATCACACCCTTCTCATTCAGCAGCATACCCACAGTTTCCATATTAACTATTTGTGCTGCTGACACACTGGTGGAAGTTCTTCCTATTGCCCTTGATATCATCTT
This sequence comes from Aptenodytes patagonicus, assembly GCF_965638725.1. Lineage (NCBI taxonomy): Eukaryota > Metazoa > Chordata > Aves > Sphenisciformes > Spheniscidae > Aptenodytes > Aptenodytes patagonicus. Next base: position 16,684,923 of record NC_134963.1, read on the forward strand.
CGAACTGAGCTTTGGCCTTCCTAACACCATCCCTGTATGGCAGGGCAATTTTTTTTTCTATTCATCCTACATCACCTTCCCCACTTGCGCATCCCTTTAGCACTGGAGTTCAGCCATGAGTTCCCTGTTCAGTCAAGCTTCCTCTTACCTTTAGTAACACCTGATTCATTGGCTTTGGCTGCCAAAGCCCCACCTGAGCTGCAGCTGATCAGCTTTTATCTGGCCAGTCCTCCACTGGCCTTAGCAACCACCTGAGCTCGACCCAAGTACTGCTGGTCTCCTGGCAATTCCTGTTCAGCACAAGTACCTGCTGCTCATGTTTGCTGTGGGCCTAGTGAAACTTTTCAAGATGCCCTATTATTTTAAAAAAAAAAATTATTCAATTTATAGCATTTACTTTGCAAGACGAAGCTATTGTCCTAGGTTAGGGAAGGCACCCGTGTCCCCTCCTATCCCACCAGCATCCTTAGCCAGCCTTGACCTTTAGACATCACTGCTATTATTAATGTCTCTCCACTCCATGCCATACTGCCACCCCCACTCTCAAAATGCCACGAAACTCGATGACATGTCAAAGGCCAGCTGACATTTCAGGACTGCCCACTGGTCCCTTCCACGCACTGCTTTTTCCTTCTTCCATCTGCCACCAGAACAAATCCTCCCTCTGCAGTGGTCTGCACGGGCGCTCCTCCCTCCAGCCACCAGCCTTCCCTCTTGCAGTGCCTTGGCTTCCCTGGGCAGGGAGCATGGCCTGCCGTTTTAGAGAGCAGAAGTACCTGGACTGAGCAGCTTTCAACCTTTTTGGCTTTCAGCCTTTTACAACCATGCCTTCCCACTTAGTTATGCAGCCAGTTTCATGTTTGCTGTGCTTAGTCAGCACTCACAGGTCCCAGAGGTCTGTAGATACAGATGGGAGCTAATGCACCATAGGATGTCATCTGCCGAAGAGGAGCCTGGGTTCATCCCACCCCGCAAAAGAGGAACCAGAAGTCCAAAGGAAGCACGAGCACCAGCAGTAACTGTTCTCTCTTCAAGTATCATTTGCTAATTATCCCAGCATCCCTGAAAATGTTTAATGTCTTCTCCTTTTTACACAACAAAAACACAATATGGGTTTGCAAACTATATTCTGTGTAAATATAACAACTTTTCTAGCAGCACACTTCAAGCCAGGCTCAGTTATAAACACAAACACACATATACCTCTCTAGTAGGGCTTTAAGAGCTTCAAGGTAGTGCTGCTGCAGTTAACAGAATCATTCCACTAAGCATTGCATCTCCAGCTGGAGTTACCCTTGTGCATTAGAGGAGATTAAGAAAAACACCCTCCCACTAAATGAGGAAAACATGGTTTCTGGGGGAAAATTCTTCCTCACTGCTGCAGGTGGCCAGCTGAAGCCCAGAAACCTGTGATTATTAAAGAGACATTTTTTCAAAGTAGAGCTGCTCCTTCTGAGAAAAGCCTTGTGTATAGTACAGGCCTGTACCTGGGAGCAAGATACCTTTAATTCTCTTCCTCTATGGATGAGCAGCCCTGTCCCAAGCCCTAAGTCGGCACTCTCTACTTCTCTGCCTGCCTTCATCAGCTGTTGCAGTGCAGTATATGAGAAACCAGAAGGGCACAACAAAGTCCTGCTGCCTGTGTTTAATACCTAAACCGAGCAATATAGGCTCAGCCGTCTTTACACATCTGCTCTGGGAAGGGCTTTGCAGCTTTGGAGTACCCAAACTGGAGACTCTCCTTACAAAGGAGCTTGAACACCTTACAAGGTGTTTGAATGGTACAACTCAATTCTTAATATATTTTTTTCTTCATTATACTGGAACCATCCATATTATAACCACAAAAATTATTTGTAATCCTACTAACTACATACACGTTGAAGCCCTTTCACACTTGCTAAGTCCTTGGCTTCAGCAATTTTCTGTGGCAGAGTGTGTCCACTGAATGGAAACTTTTCTCAAAAATTTTTAATTTGAAACTTTATAATTCTTTGAATATCCTGTTGTTTTGTTTCATAAAATGATGAAAACAATCTCCTTTCCTCTCACCCCACTAATCAGAAACTGTAAATAAGTGATCTTTAACTGCCACATAATTTCGTTCCCTGTAGAACAAGGCTGATTAATGCCACTCTATGGGAGGTTTGAATTGTGTGAGATATCCCATTATCAAGTTAATTTCAGTCAAAGTAGCAACAAACACAGGCACTGACATTCCTGTCAAGGGAACTCATTTTTGTTTGACTTCATCAGGTGTGGAGCCATGACCAGTCCTAGTTAATGATGGTATCGTCTGGGCCTTCATAACTGCGCGGGGAGAAGGGAAAGATCACAGAGAAATACAGAGGTGAGGACACTCAGCAAGTCAGGATCACAAGCAGGTTTAGAAAATTGATCTTACTTTCCATTTTGGTGCCTGGACCTCAGGGATCTGTGTCTGCTTCTTCCTTTGGGAGGACAAGTTGGGAGGAGGGAGGGTTGTTACCATATAAACTGCCACAAAAAAAAGCTGGGTTTTCCTCCAGAATACACCAGAACTTTAGTGGTCTCCTTTAGCTTCAGTGAACTTTATTTAAAAACAATTTTAAGTACACAAAGCACAGAGGAAAGACTGAGTGTCCAGCCAGCAGCTCCTTCATTCCCTTCAGCAGAGTATCTGCAGCATTAATGGATGTTGTATACCAGGACAGAGCCCCAAACACCACTTGTAGTCAAGAAATTAATTGCTTGGCTGTTGGCTGTCTATATGTTGTTATAGGAATGTTTTTACACTTGAAGCTCCCTGAAGGCCTCTATAAGTATTCTGCTCATAAATACAATTATAGCAGAGCTCTTGCTAGAAACAGCCATCTATTATGGGATATTGCAGTCTCATCACCATACCAAAGTCACTGCAAAATCCAATAGATCAAAAGCAGAGAGTTATCACCTGAGCACTCACCCTGGCGGGAAGTTCAGCACCTGAATACTGAGGATGCAGGCATTTCTTAAAGGCTTCCCCGCAGGGTGGAACCTCCTTTTCTGGGCCTCTCTGTACAAATGTAGGAAAGGTGAGCACCTTATTTCTTGTAGCCTTACTGGTTGTACCCTCATCATGAAAAGAAAAATTGCCTCCTGGAGGAATCGTAGGCTGATTAGGTGGAGCTCTTACTGTTAATAAAGCAGGTAAACATTGGCAAAGAGAGGGTCAGCTCATAGAATCATAGAATCATAGAATAGTTTGGGTTGGAAGGGACCTCTAAAGGTCATCTAGTCCAACCCCCCTGCCATGGGCAGGGACATCTTCAACTAGAGCAGGTTGCTCAGAGCCCCGTCCAACCTGACCTGGAATGTTTCCAGGCATGGGGCATCCACCACCTCTCTGGGCAACCTGTGCCGGTGTTTCACCACCCTCAGCGTAAAAAATTTCTTCCTTATACCTAGTCTATATCTACCCCCCTTTAGTTTAAAGCCATTCCCCCTTGTCCTGTCGCAACAGGCCCTGCTAAAAAGTCTGTCCCCATCTTTTTTATAGGCCCCCTTTAAGTACTGACAGGCTGCAATAAGGTCTCCCTGAAGCCACCTCTTCTCTAGGCTGAACAACCCCAACTCTCTCAGCCTTTCTTCACAGGAGAGGTGTTCCATCCCCCTCATCATTTTCGTGACCCTCCTCTGGACCCGCTCCAACAGGTCCGTGTGTGTCTCATGCTGAGAGTTCCAGAGCTGGACGCAGGGCTCCAGGTGGGGTCTCACCAGAGCAGAGCAGAGGGGCAGAATCCCCTCCCTCGACCTGCTGGCCACGCTGCTTTGGATGCAGCCCAGGATACGATTGGCCTTCTGGGCTGCGAGCGCACATTGCCGGCTCATGTCCAGCTTTTCCTCCACCAGTACCCCCAAGTCCTTCTCGGCAGGGCTGCTCTCAATCCCTTCATCCCCCAGCCTGGACTGATACCGGGGGTTGCCCCGACCCAGGTGCAGGACCTTGCGCTTGGCCTTGTTAAACCTCATGAGGTTCACACGGGCCCACTTCTCCAGCTTGTCCAGGTCCCTCTGGATGGCATCCCGTCCCTCTGGTGTGTCAACCGCACCACTCAGCTTGGTGTCATCTGCAAACTTGCTGAGGGTGCACTCGATCCCACTATGTCATTGATGAAGATATTAAACAGTACCGGTCCCAATACGGACCCCTGTGGGACGCCACTCGTCACCAATCTCCATCTGGACATTGAGCCATTGACCACTACCTTCTGGATGTGACCATCTAACCAATTCCTCACCCACCGGACAGTCCACCCATCAAATCCATACCTCTCCAGTTTAGAGAGAAGGATGTTGTGGGGGACCGTGTCAAAGGCCTCGCAGAGGTCCAGATAGACGACATCTGTAGCCCTTCCCATGTCCACTGATGTAGTCACTCCATCATAGAAGGCCACTAGGTTGGTCAGGCAGGACTTGCCCTTGGTGAAGCCATGCTGGCTGTCTCGAATCACCTCCCTGTCCTCCATGAGCCTTAGCATAGCTTCCAGGAGGATCTGTTCCATGACCTTCCCAGGCACAGAGGTGAGACTGACTGGCCTGTAGTTCCCAGGGTGGAACTGGAGGTTTCTTTAATATCCCAGTGTATTACAGAGATCTGTATATATATATAATAACTATATTTTATATATATATTATATATATATATTTTATATATATATATATATAATAACTATAATAACCTTCCACCCAACATGACAAAATGCATTCAGATGCTCGCTTTCATGATTACTACCCTCTCCTGCTAGATGGGCCTTTCAGGCTGCTCTGAAACCAAAAGGTGTATGCTGGGTTTTGCAGACCAAAGCTGTATCTGGAAACCAGTAGCTATACAGGAAGGGAGGTCCTCAGACAGCACAATGAAACCATCACCAGCTGCCATTCAGGTGCAAAACAAGGCACAGAAGCTACTTTGGGAAAGTCCCTACCTTGCTAGGATCTGGCCAGAGACCTGACTGCCTATATCAGAGATATGGGTCTTCCTGTGAAGATCTTTGTCCTAGCTCTGCCCTGGAGAGGAGGGCTGGAAAGCCATGAAGAGCTCTAAGTTTCATCAAAAGCCTGAGGGTTAAAGATGTCTGGGTGTGATTATCTATGTCAGGGTCATTGCAGAGACAAGTCCAAGCATCCAGCCTAGATGAGTACCTCTAATACATATGTCTGTGTCCCTGCTCCTCAGTTCACCTCTGTTCCCTGAAGATGTTCTGTTTTCAGCAAAATTTAACTGTTCAAGAGCAGCTAAACCTTGATCAATACACAGTCTCTTCTGTGAGTAGGATGCAGGGCTTTGCAAGTTGGTTCCTGCTGAACCAGAGCTCAGGCACACACGTGGCTTAATGCATGTGCTGGCACCTCCCAGGCCTGCAATAGAGACACTACCAATGGCATAGAGGACAAGCCCCACTCTCTGGGGTATCTGTTCAGCCTCAAGTCCACTTCTCCCTTGAGATGCTTTGCCTGTAGGATAGGCTGTAGTTAAAGAGATTAAAGCAAACACAGGCTTCTTTGCTGTTTGCCACAGCTCATTAGATAACTATTAGAAAACAGCTCATTAGAATTTAGAAAATGCTGCATTGCTGGTTTTCGCTAAAGGTTTGCTCATACAGAACAAAACAAGAAGCTAGAAGACAATGAGAAGCATGGAAGCCATGCGGCTCCCAGATAACAGTAGTTTCCTGTCATCATTCACTCTTCCCAAACTGGAAACTTTTCCAGCCCTGTCCTAAAGAACATTGGGTTGAAAAACATCTCAGAAAGAAGAGCACAGGCTGCACACGTCATGTTCTGCACGTCTGCTTGAAAGCCTTGGACTCTCCAGATGCTGTAGGGAGAATCTTTCCCTAGAAAACAAGCTGCATGTCAGCCCTGTTGGGGGATGTGGATTATTCAACCTGCTCATGCAATCATGCAAATGGCCAGGCTCTGGCAGCAATAATGCTGCAGCTGCTGCACACAGGGAGCCTGAGTAATGCACATGTTGTGGTTACTTTTGGTCCCCACAGTCATCACAGCCAGGTGCAAGACTGAGCCCCACCACTCTGCCCATACTTACCAAGAACTGCATTTGTGCATGTTTTCCTCTGTTTCTACCATCCTCCCCATGCTATGCTGTGCACAGGAGGCAGTTTGAGCCCATTGCAAAGAAAACAGGAACAAAACTTTCATACATGAGATTGCCCATCTCCGGTAAAGGATAATACTGAATTTGGACAAAGTCCCGGAGAATAGCAAAACTCCCAGAAACTGAGGTTTTCTCAGGCCATTTGTTGGAGGGGTGGGCAGGTAGGACTAACATAGGTGCCAGGTCTCTGAGGATTCTCTGGCCTGGCCATGCTGAGACGACTGCATGGTGGGACAGTAATGAACCTCATCCCACACACTCAGGAGACATGCTCCCAGCTAGCCCCTGTTGTACATGATGGGTGTCCTTCAGGCAAGGTCTGTCCTTCTGACACAAGGACTCGGGATTTGGTCGCAAGTGCCCAAACCATCCCTACCCTCTGAGCTGGTACGAGCACACCATCACTGGACATTGCTGTTGCCAAGGGCTTACAGGGTGCCCATTAATCCTTTTAATATTCTCCCAAAGGAGAGCAGTCTCCCAAACAGGGAAAAATCCAATGCTGCAGAGTCAACAGGTGCTTGTTGATCTGCTGAGAATATGAATTGTGGTAGATGCATCCCTTTCTGGACACATCTGGCAGATGTGTGTCTGGAGCGGCAGCCCCTGTAGACAGTCACCACAGCCAGTTCTGGCCACGCTCCAAAACAAATCCAGACCACCTGAGGAAGAGCAGGACATGTTGACACCTTAAGATTGCACAGGCAGGGCAGGATTTATTTCATGGAAGAGGCAGCGTGCTGCCGGTTACCCCCCTGATAACCACAGAGCACGCCAGGTTCCCTCCTCAGCAACCACTGGCAGACCAAAGAGGGTCATGGCAGGGCGGTGTTGTTCTGCTTCCCTCGAGGGATAACGCAAGGGCTGACGGCACCTGATGGCTCCTGCTCTTCCCCAGACATCGGATGTTGTGCTCTCCCTTCATGGTTTCTTCTTGCAGTTTGCAACTTCCTCAAAACCACTTAATTGATTTATAACCCAATAATCTATCCCCTTCATTAGCCGCAGTGTACAGTCATTTATCATTCCCTGCACAATAACTGATTTCAAGCCCATTAGTACATGACCTGAAATAGTTATGGGCCTGAAGAATTAAACAGTTCAACCTGGCTGAAGGGCAACATCTGTGAGGATAAGACAGGGCTAAACACCAGGCATGACCAAAGTTTACAGGCAGCACTTTTGTAAGGTTTGTGTACCAAGCACCTGGAGCTCAGCTGCAACAAGGAGTCAGGGCATAAGGAAGTGCTTTTCAAAGTTTTCTCCCCAAAGCAAGTGCTTCCAGTCCTCAAAAAAGGCAGATTACTCAGACTCCAAGCACATAAAGAGGGTCTAATTGCTCTGAGCAGCCTCACTGGGGCATCCATCCATTACTTTCAGTGAGCAACTAATATTTGAAACATAGCCCTTCCAGGCAGGCAGCAAAGATTAACCACATCTGACAAATAAACTCCCATAGCCTTTCCCAAACCCCACTGAAGTGTTCAGGGGTCATTACAGTTGCAGGGAATGTCAGAGTCTTGCAGGGTTGTGACCTGCCCCAGGGTCTTGCAGGATTTGGAGGTCAGCCTTGGGCCATGGGGAGCTGTGGGGGCAGAGGTTCAGGGCCAGGACCAGGGATCTCATCTCAGGGTTCCAGGAGTCAGGGAGCAGCTCAAGTGGGGTTGCTTTTCAGGGGCAGGCAAGCCAAGAGCCAAGGGTGACAATAGGGCAGGACTGTCACCAGCAAGAGCATAGTCCCACCGTACCCAAGCAAGAGGGGCAGATGCAGTGATGGTAACCAGGGCCAACAGTCCAGATTGCCAGACAAGACCACGGTGATAAGGCAGGTCCAAGGTCAAATCAGCTAGGTACAAGGCCAGGCAAAGCATACCTACAACCCAGCTCAAGCAAAGGCCAAAGACTCACATTTGAGCTTAAATGCATCTCATGATCCAAAGCCCCAAAGGAGGTGGGTCAGAACAGTTAAAGGCTGAAGTTGTACCGGGCTGGAAGGAGCAGACAGGGCTTCTGGACATGCTGGTGCTCCCAAGATGCAGACTCATGCAAGCTTGCCCACTAGCAGCACACATGCAATCTGCTCAGTCTGCTCACATGGATGGCTGAGCCGTAGATATTAGTCCAACTCTGTATTCATTCATTATTCAGTCCTTCCTTGCAAGAGAAGGCAGAGAGGCTTTCATGATGAATGCTGTGGTTTCTAAAAATAATTTACTACAGCTAAAAATGCAAGAGCTAACTATTCCGTCCCTGATGGGGTGTAAATTGGAGTCACTTCAGTGAAATCTGCAGTGATACACAGAGAGAATAAGAGGAGACTAGGGCCTAAATAATCTCTTCTGAAGTCTGATTACCTATGTCTTCATTTAAAGGTGCACAGCTACATCCCAAAGCACAGCCTGGGCTGCCCAGCAGTCCTGCCGCTGCATCTCACACTTTCCAGGCTAAGAGCAGACTCACCTGGGCAGTGCTGAGACAGGGACTCGCACCACTGGGACGTGGCTGCTAATGCTGGCACTCCTGCGGCTGGAGAGCGGGCTCTCACTTGGCTTTAACAGCACCTGGCTTTGCCGGCAGAAGGCACACCCACCTAACAGCAGCCACAGACAGCTTCCAGCACAACATAGGTGTTCAGCGTCCTCCAGCCACGCTGTTCTCTTCCCCCTTCTTGCCTACTGCCACTGGTTTCTTCCCTCCCCCCTCTTGCAGGGAGGGAAGGGGAGGGCTTGCATTGCACAACTAGTGCTATATGCCATTATGCATGGTCACATCCATAGTAGAGTCTGGAGGAACATACTGCAAGTGCCTATGCCCTGCCTAAAGGTACTCAAGCTCTAAGTCATGCAAAGTGTAAGATAAAGCAGCTGGAATAGAGCATTGCTGCAGCGGCTGCTGAGTCCTAAAAAGCTGCTCTGATATTGCCACACTCTGGCTTCCACAGTGACAAGAGTTATTACCTTAATGACCCGAGCACATTTGCAAGTCATTAATGCCAATGTATGATGCCAGCGTAGATGGCTGTAACAGCACAAAAGAAGTAACTAATTCCTATCTCTTGGTGCCTTGTGTCTGGAGCACAGCCCTGCCATCACTGGAGCAGGGAGATGCCCTGGAGAGGATAACCCCTTGCAGGATTTGGAGGTCAGCCTGAGGAAGATCCTATCCCACGTTGTTCCTCTGGGCAGCAAGCCAGACACAAAGCATTCCTGCTCCTTCTCCAGATGAGGAGCCACCATCACTCTCTCCTCCTTCAGGAAAGAAAGAATGAAGTGACGGGGGTGAGGCTGATTTCTGCTCCTGGAGGCAGAAATTCAGTGCGGTCTCTTACAGGGGTAGTGAGCTGACCCCCTCTATCCATCATGTACGAAGCTCAGGCTAGATCCAGGGATCCAGGTGATCTTCCTAAGAATTGAGCAGTGCTTCAGAAGGTATGTGTGAGAGGGAGGGAGGACAGGGGAGAGAGAAAGAACAGAAGGGAGGTATATGCATACAGCTGATGTGCAGTGGTGCATTAGCTATGCTAGTATAAAAGCCCCAGCTCAGAGTAGTCTAGATATCAAGGTCCAATTCAAACTATCCTAATTATATTTCTGGACTGTTTTAGGGAGTCAGGATCGCTGAAGATGCTACCCAAAATAGTACACTGCCATGTCCCAGAAAAAAGGCTTCCCTCCTCACACTTCTTTGGTCCACAGAGAAGACAATCAGGCTGGTGTCTGCCAGATGGAGCCTCTTTCTGCAGCTCAACCCTTGCCCAAAGCAGCTCCATGAGGGTTTCTCAGCTGGGCAGGGAATGCTTCTCTGCCAGGGACCCCCAGAGCCTGGCATGTGGTCCAGGTTCCCTGTTTGGATTCACTGCCTCCACAGGCACACAGCATCCCTCAACTCTGGACAGGCAAAAACGTTAAGCAAAGAAAATATCAATGGAGCAAGACTTCTGTTATGAGGTTATTCCAAAAGTCTGCAAAGGGAATGAATTCTGCTGAGTCCCATGTGTGCTCCCCTTGGTTCAGTCCAGATGTTCACCCACTCTTGCTAGGAGTCATACTCCTGCCAATTCCCAATGCCATTTCTCCTGGAAGTTTCTTCTGGCAGAAATTTTCTTCTCTCCACTCTCAAGCTGGTCCCCTCTGCCCTAATCCCTCGGGGAGACCCCTTGTCTTTGGAGCGTCCTTCTCTCTTCTTTCTCCTTCTTCCTCCCTGCCTTCTACAGTATCTCCATCCCATTTTGCTGAAACTTCCAGAAGGAAGTCAAAGAACATGGTGCTGAGAGTCCACCAGTGCAACCCATCCAAACCAGGGCTGATGGCTTTTTCTTTTGCAGGGCTGGCTTATCCCTGAGCTGTGATGAACTGCAGAAGCCTTCCAGGCTGATCCAGCTCAGTCAGAAGGTGGCAAGCTCTGACAACACAGTCAGGGATAGCACAGCAGCAGGGATAGAGATGATGAAATCCTGTAAGGTGTCAGGGTTTGGCCTGGATTGTGGCAGAGCTTTGCTTTGTGCTCTGGAGAGGGCACAAACGCAGCTCTGCAAAACTGCCTCACCCAGTGCGCCACACACACACACACGTGGTCCCTCCTCTGCCAGAGCAGCTGGCACTTGTGTTCCCGTTTGCTCCTCTCCCTGGCTGTGGCCACCTTGTTTTCTCTTCCCAGTGTTTGATCTGGGAGTGCTGGGATGCAGCAGCGCTTGCAATCTGGGGAACAAATGTGTTTAACTGTTCGGGCAGGGCCTTCCACAGTCACCTCCTGGTAGTGTCCCGTGTGATGTGGATATGCTCCCTGGGAAAGAAAAGAGAACGCTCAAGTCAGACAACAAGCAGAGGAACCTGGAGCACACAGTGCAGGTGTGTCCCGGCCACAGCATCGCTGGCTGACCCTGGGACCGGCTGCTGGAGAAGGATCTCCAGGAAGGCAGGTGGCCCCCAAAGTGCCAGCACAGTGAGGACTGTCTCAGTCCTCTTTTTGCTGTGGAGGAAGAGGCTGTCCATCCCACGCTTGGGCACCACTGAGGTCTCCTCCCCGAGGGTGAATGAGTGGGCTGTGTCTGGGGGAGCGTTTGCACAGGTTCCTGGTTCAGCCCTCTGGATCACCCGCTGCGTCTCAGCCATGGGACACACTACTCCAGTGGAGTCTCAGGGCCAAGCCCACAGCAGTGATTGCTGCTTGCCAGCTCTTCCCTGAGCACGCAGGACAACTAGCATGCCCTGGCAGAGCCTTGGGAAAGAGCTGAGGAAGAATGCAAGCTTTCAAAGACAGAGATTTCACACAACAGTACATGAAACAACCGGCCGAGGACAAGGTCAGGAGCCACGGAGGACAGGGGCTTTTTTCAGCTGCAGCACAGTAAAGGTGAGCAGGGTGCAGGCTTCCTTCAGACATCACAGCAGCCCCCTCCTCTATCTGATCACTATTTTCTGCCTCTCCAAGGCGTTCACACTATCACAGAGATGGTCAGTAACGTCACACAATGTTTCTGAAACTCATACAGAGGAGTAATTCTCATCATGTCTGACAGCCATGCACAGCCAGGGAAAAACGTGAATATTGTAACAGAGCCACACCAAGGGGAGTGAGACTGACACAGGCAGACTGTTATCCACCTACATTCTCCCTGCATTGCTATTTGGGTGTAGAGACCACAGGACACCTGAAGCTGAGACCTTCAAGGTTCTCCAGGACCTGTCTCTACAGGTACCTCCTGTGGACGTCCAAACTCCTGTTGTAGTTCTTGTCCTTCAGACTCACTCTCTCTCTGCCAGGGGTTACACGGCTCATGACAAAGCCATTGACTCCAAACTGACACCATCAGAAGCAAGCTAAAGTCCCTCTCAGGCAGACATTGGAATGGGCCCTGCTGGGTGAATTCAATCTCTAATGCAAAGCAGTCCCATAACCCCTCTGTGAGAACTACTGGAGGAGATCATGGACCATCAGGTCTGCAAAGACCTGGCAGCCCTGCTTCTTCTAGAGCAGCCATTTCCCAGACTGCTGATATTTGGGGCATACCTTTGGATCAGAACTGGCTGCATATGACAAATTGCTCCACCCTGCCCAAACTATGACCAATGTGTGTGTGGACCACAGCTCCACACCTTCCTGCTGCAGCTGCCACCCAGCACACCCACCCTTTGGTTCCCCAGAGCCACTCCCTCCCGCCAAGGTCCCAAAACTGATTCTAGGCATGGAGAGGTAACGCACACAAAGTGCTGGTGGCATGATACACTGGATGGAAATCATCTCCCTGCAGTGGGCTAGCATGTAGCAAGTGTAAGACAAGTATATTTCAAGTATCTCTGTGCTTATGGTCACTACCAGCTGCTTCAGGATATTTGCGGATCCCCTCCGCTGCCACCCATGCCCACCCTTCCAACACCAGGATTTCTCCAACTCACTAGCCCTGCATTCTCACTTCACAAGTTGTAAAATTAGTTGCTGTAAAAAAACCCCAAACAACAGAAAACCAACTCCCTCCCCTAGCTGTTGTAGAGCTTTAGTTACTGATTGTTAGCAACTTGTAGCCACACTAAAGACAATGCAAATTAACACTTTATCAATTGCTAAAAGCAACTCCTACTGTTCACAACAGAGCAACATAATGTAATGCTTTGTGATCCCAAAGATTCCTATGCCTTGGGTTTGGGTCCTCCCTCACTCTCCCCTGGCTGTATAATCACTGACCAGCTGAGCTCAGCCAGGCACCTATGGGACCTTCCTGCAGAGAAGTAACTGCATGGGCGAGATTCTTGTAAAACCTCTCTCATGTCTGCAGGGTCTTTGCCACACATCACCTCTGCTTTCCTGGAGAGTACCTGAGGTTGCAATGCCATTTCAGAGAGAAAACACCCATTCCTTCAGGTTTGTTGGGTCAGAGCCAACCAACTTGCTCCTGGGGAAAACACTGTGGTGTAAAGACAAGCTGTGCTTGAAGCTAGCAGGTAGGCTGCTGAGTCCATCAGTGCCAAACCCACCCAGGGAAGAAGACAGGGCTTGCTGTAACCATAAATATGAAAAATGTCTCTCTTCATACTGCAGAAGTGATGTATGGCTCTCCCATTCAGGGAGATGGAAGATGCTAAACCTTTTTTGAAAAATCTTGCAGTAAAACTAGAAATGGGTCTGAAAGCCTAGGAAGTAGCAGGCAACCACTCTGCCTGGAGGAGCTCTCCCTAGCAAATGGAGTAGCTTCACAGCTGATCCAGGCCCCGACTGTCATGCCACGTCCTGCAAACAGCCTGGTTTAGAACAACCATAGCAGAGAGTCACTGACACACACCCCTCGGCCAGGGCACAAGTTGGGGGTTCACCTTTCCTATCTTCCTGAACTGATTGCAGCTGCTGTTCAGGCAGAGCATGTCTATTTTGAGGAAGCTGGTTTTTGCATGTCTACTTTTTTCCTGGTTCTGCACAGAAGTTTGGAAACAAAACCCCAGGTACAGGCTGGGGATGAGGGATGGCTGATCAGCCCACCAGGAACACGAGCTATCATGGTGTGACCTCAGAGATTCTCAAATCAGGTGGCAAATCTGCACCAAGACAAATCTTGTGGCATGCAGGGGTGCACTGGACTCAACAGCCAGACATCAGTCTCTTCACAGACAGTTCAGGGGGAGAGCAAAATCCTGCAGCTGCTGTCCTCATTGCTCACTGCCTGCATTGCTGGGGCCAGCCAGCGCCCGCGCAGCTGAGACCTTGCTGGGGCAGACCGGACAGCAGCACTGCCCGGGCTTTGATGGCAGCTGACAGCTCAAGTATTGTATCTTAGCACCTCAAAATTGGCAAGATGACACCCATCTCTGCCAAACACTTCTGTAGGCACCAGGTCTTTTAATTAGCAGTTTCTCCTAGTTAATTACTTTTGGGAAATGTTCCAGGCTCTGAATGAAAGCAGTATTTTCCTAGGAGAATGAGTCACCTCTCCTACTTCCTAGCAATCATAGTAAGAGTAAAGCTTAGGGTTTGTGAGAGCACATTGCCACTGCGAGACCCACAGCACTCAACAAAGGGCAGGGGCTGAATGCCACCTTCGTTCTGCAGAAGGGGCAACCGAGGCCCCTGGCACCTGCTGTGTCTGCCTTGCCCAGCAAGGGCCAGCACTGTACCACAGCTGTAGTCACTGGAGCAGGCTCATGCCACACATGCTGACCAGGGCATCCTTGTCCTTGTCACATTGCCAAAGATGTGACAGCGCTGCTGAGATGGCGTGTGAGGCAGAAGATTGCCCTGGTACCCTGCAGCACTCACGGAGAGACAGCTGGGCTCTGATGAAAGATCCAAATCAGCACAAACAGCAAAGATGAGAGATGGGAAGAGTAATAAATTAAGCAGACACAAGCCCCAATACTCAGTAGATGGCTGCAACACCAAAGATCAGAAATCTGGAGTCATGTGCTGATGGGCCTTTGGGAGAACCACTCAAACATCACCTTACCCATGTTCAACCAGAACTTTGGAACTGATAAGAAAAGGGAAACAAGATTACCATGGGCCTCATCAGCAAGAGGATATTATCAAATACTTGAAAGCGTTTGTGGGAATGTGCAAAACTTATTATGGGATACTTAGTGGAAAGGCCAAAGGTGGAAAAAGGGAGGGAACAAAGTAGATCTGGGAGGAACAAGTGTGGAAAAATAGAGTGGAGGGGGACAAAAGGGGATGGTTGCTTGCAAACAAGCTGCTGATCAGTACATTTTCCTGGCCAAGCCCTGCACCTGCATGAGTGTGATCTCTGCTCTGTGTGTGCATGTGCAGTTTTGCAGATGCAAAACTTCAGGCCAGACTAGCTGGTGAGTAGGATGAGAGGTCTGAGTGCCAGCAACCGGAGAGAGAGGCTGCAGGTCTAAGGCATTAGTTGATTGTCTGTGTACGGAGAACGTGTGATACCTGCTCAGCTTTGCTGCTGGCTGGGGTGAGTGGTGTTTACACTGGTTTCTGGCTGGGAGCACAAGACAGATCTGTCCTCACCTCTATGGGCTACTCCACGCCTAACAGAAATGACCTCCCCACACATGGCACCCCACGGGTACCTGGCATGTGTGGGTTGGGGGGACAAGGTATAAGGTGCTGTGAATCTGCAGGCACCCACTGCAAGCACCCCCATATTTGGCCCTTCTGCACAGCAACAACTGAATGCCACTGGGGGCTGGGGGAGTCACAGGGATGGAGCAGTGCTTGCCTCCCCGGGGAAGCTGCATGCCTGCTGCTAACAGATCACATTTGTCGTGATTTCATGCTTCTGCCAAGCACCTATATGAAGGAACACAGCAATATTGAATTCTTCATAGAACTTATCCTCAAACCGCCTTAATCAACTGCTGTGTTAATTGCTCTGTGCATTGAACGGCCCCTCTCTAAGATCTTGTTCATTAATGAGCGTGAGTTTGTGATGTCATTTATATTCGTATAAACGGAAAGCCATCAGGATATTTTTGGCTGAACGATTACAAGGCTCTGGAACAGCAAGGGCCCGATTCCAGACTTCCCTATTCCCAGTGCAGCCATTTATTCCTGCCTGTGGCCTCAGGTAGCTCCAGTTCTCACGTCCCCTCATCATGCGTGGGGTAGGATGACCTCGGTTGTGTCTACAGGTGGACATAGCAGCACCTGTTCTTCCCAGAGCTGCGTATCACGTCACCCCAATTCCATTACTCCTCTCGCCAGAGCTGTTGCTGTTGTGGAGGATTGCCATGGATGGGGTGGCTGTAGCACTCTGCCCATGTAGCTGGGCATTGCTGGACAAAGACCTCACCACCTTTATGAGATTAAAATCAGTCAAAGTCAGCAATGTGTGTCCTCCTGTGAGATAATCAAACTTGTTTAATTCATGCAAAAGTCCTGAGAACTGAAATACAGATATGGGAAAAACTGGGGGGAAGCAGGCAATGCATAGGCTTGGATTGGGAGATGCATATTTTGGAAGAGTGAGAGAGAAAAAGCAGCCCATTAGAACAGGGGCTGCAAGCTGTAATCTCTTCTAAAACAACCCTCACTTAGCATTCCTGTATCACAGCAATCTGGTTTTCCATCACCCACTCAGTGCAAGACCCAACAGGCTTTCTGATCTGCTACATGTGTATCCATACCAGATGTTTGCATCTTTTTGCTCTCCTACTACTCGTGGACAGGACTTGCCAGGATTTCACTCAGTGCTGCTAGGTGTGCTTTGGGGCCTTCGCAATTTAGTGCAAATTGATAGGCAAACCAGCCAATGCACATATTCTGCAAGCATCTTTTCCCAGCCACACGCCAGCTGATGAATGCGATAGTGGAAGCCTGCAATTTGGACAGGGATGTCTTTCGCATCATAAATGTGCATTAACAGAAAGTGCAAATAGCCATCTAATAAATAGAAGGAGATCAGCTCGCAGATGCAATGAGGTATGGCATAAGGAACACAAATAATCACCCTGGAGCAGAATAAGCAATCACTAACCATGCACCACGTCTGCAAGTGGGGCCAGCTGGGGACCCTACCCAAGCCTTGCTGCTTTACGGTCAGACACAGATAGAAAGTGACAGGTCTTTTCAAAACGATTTCCTGGTAAACCTCTGATTAAACAGGCCCATGTATTGCTGTAGAAAGCCCTCAGGAGTCCTATTAGCAATCCTACACTCGCTTCACAGAGCTCCCTCTAGCAACGATGCGCAGAGCTGGAGAGGTTGCTGCTCTTGCGGCTAGAGAAAATGATTGGGAGCAGGAGTTCAACAAAAACCTCGAGAGATGCTATCAGACACCTAAACTGCGAAATACAAAATCACCTACCTTGAAAGAGGCACAGGACCTCTAGAAATCCTGAAACTGTCCCCAAAGGGCGAGGCTTGTTTTTAAAAGGATTAAAATATTTGGCTTTCTTTTTTTTTGAATTCTTCTCTACTTGTGTGAGTAACACAACCTCACTGACAACTCTCCAACATCGAAGGGGTATAAGGTGAGCTTGTTCCAGCTGAAAAACCTCTCAGTACAGAGATGCCCAAACATGCAGCATCTCTACTCCAATGAATTTGCAGTCTTGGGCAAAGCTCCGAAAAAGGCTGTGCCACAGAAGCAGGTGGTAGGACCCACAGCACTCATCTCAGCAGCATCTAATATCATAGCTATGAAACAGGTGAGGAGCAGCTGTCATCCCCCCCAGCCCCTTCCCATACATTGCAGGTACTTGCCAGAAGCCAGAGGAAGAGCTGAAACTGGCATGCATGGGCTGTGGGCCCTTTCCCAAAGCTAAAGATTGTCTTACAAGTACATCTGACCTCACTTCAAGCGCGTCTGGAAGCTGGGAGGTGTCACAGCTCGGACTGCAGCTGAAGGCAAATGCAGGTGATCCATAATAAGGCCGTGCCAGCTGACAGCCCTGTATTTGGCTGCAAAAAAATACCAAGTAGTACTACCTGTATGCAACTGTGTGTAGCTTCAAACTGACCTTACTGCTTTTAAAAACTGTCAAACCAGAGGAAAGCTCTGACCCTGCTCCTTTCCTCTGGAGGAGGTTAAAATGACCAGTGCCATTTCAATGATCTAAAAGCATTGGCTTGAACCCATATAGACACACAGCTAGTGCCATGCCATGGCCCCGGCTCTGGATGGAGAAGGGTTAGATATAAACTCAGAAGGTCAAAGGCAGCTTTTCCATAAGAAAAAATCAAATTCTTGACTGCCTGGTCTCTGTTTGTTTTAATTTGTTGGTGTTTGGGTCTCTGAGCTTTGTATAGTGTTGCTGGGATAGGCTGGGCTTGGGCCCATCCTCAGTCTACAGATCTCCAAGGTATTTCTGCAAGGCTTCAGGAGGCCTGGCCAAGACTAGGAGTGAAAAGCAATTGGGAGAAAAAGTGAATGGTAAGGGAATGACAGTTCAGCTTTATCAGGAGTTTTTAAGGTTTGGGATGAATACATATTCCAGCTATATGGAATATTGCTGTGTGGTTGTTGACCTTCACCTGTTTCTGTGCCATTGCACAGTGCCAGCAGAAAGCCACCCATGTGGGGCAACTGTAATGCAACCTGCACATCTACCTGTGGCCCCAGCGCAGGATGCTCCGGTGTTTGAGCTGATTAAGGCCCAAATCGATGACATTTTTCTGTCCCTTTTGTCCTTTGTACTGTCAATCTTAAAGAAGTCAGCTGTTCCAGTGTATGCATAGTGAGCGTTAAGGAGTGTGCAGAGCCATGTTCATTGGTGGATGGCTTGCATGGGGAAGCATACGTCTGTGGAAATGCAAACTGCAATCTTGTTCTGGGTTTCACGTGGAAGAGCAGTGCTAGCACAGCACCAGCGTCTTCTGGCTAGGAAACAGGGTTCTGCAGTCCATTGCCTGCGGACAGAGGGATCACAGCCTCTTTTCATGGCCCTGATTTAGGGAAGCATTTGAAAACAATCATGATTTTCCCCACACACATAATTTCTAATGAAATCAGTGGGACTTCAGAGGCCCATGCAGGGAAGAACCAGCATCCATTGTATTTCCTCATTTCTGTGTTGAAAGAATGGTTTTGTTGTCAGTTTCTCAGCACTTTGAGATTTGGTCCATGCGGACCAAATGGTGAGGCTGGATCCATCTGGCAATGGCTGTGGAGGCTTCCATTGGAGGCTTCCAACTTGTATGAATCTGCAGGAAGACGTGAAAACAATCTGCTTCCCAAACTGGGTCTTTTCTTAGTGTATAATGACCAGAGACCAGCACAAGCTCTGGAGCAGAAGTGTTTCATCCCTCGTCAGTACTCTCCTCGCATCCTTCCTCCCAGGCTTCCCGGTGGGGCCTGAGTCCTACAGAAAAGGCCACACTCTGACTCTTGCCAAGTACTTGGCTGCCTTCCCGTGATGACAAGTTCCACTGTGCAGTGTATTCACTGGGAGATGATGTGTCCCATTTGTTCTGAAGTGTCACGTTTCTAAACCATTGCCTGCAAACCATATGATTTATTATGCTACTTTTCATCAACCGTAGCAGCCGTGGGACTTAACAGACCTTCTTGAGCCTCCAGTCATTTTTGTGTTCATTATGTGGACAGAAATGCCTGCATGGCCACCCTAAAACCTGTTTCCATGTGAATGCACCCAGCCAGGCCCCTTCTGGTATGCTGGATGGTGCATGGATCAAGACCTTTCTAGAGTGCCCTCAGGGATGCCAGTATGCCAGGTTTGCTCAGGACATTCCCATTCTTTCCTTTACCAGAGTCTGTAAGAAGAGATTATTTCTTCCACCTGTAGGGTTCAAGCTGGAGAATCCCACCCCATGGACTCCTGCCTCAAACTCCATAACTCATGGCTGAGTTACAGTGGTTCTTGTAGAAAAAGCCACCTGATTGCTACTTGAGTCCCCAAGTGGTGAAAACCTTCCATGGCTTCCTGCAGTTCTCTCCTCTGCCTGCTAGAAGTGTCTTCCTTATTTCCAGTCTGAATGTTTTCTCTCTGGCTGTTGCGTTAAAGAGCTCACCAAATCAGAAATGTTCTTCCTGTGATTGTGTCGCCTTCCCTGTGATGATTTAAACAGTGAGATCTCCATTCATCTCAGCAAAGACACTGATCTTGCAACCCAGGAATCTTTATTCAGTGCAGCGTCGTCTTCCAGGTCTTGCTCAGGAACTGTAGCTCATCTCAGCAGAAGGACATCATTAAATCAGGGCACTTCTCTGAGTGAAGACTTGTGCTCACTGGCTAGCACTTCTGGGCCATGGGAGATCAGCTAGGGAGCGTTTTGAAGCCGTGGAAAAATCTGTATCTTAAAGACATTATTTAACTTTAGTTCAGTCCAACCAGCCCTAATGATGTTACCCACAATATATCTTAATTTGATGTTGGTAATAAAGTTCACTGTAGCTGGAGCACTATCATACAAATGTACCAACATACAAATGAATGTTACCCATGTCATTTAGCACCCCTGGCTGTTAAGATGTCACTTTAGCCATATATTTAATAAATAGGTCCTTTTATGACTATAATACTGATAAGTATTCAACTAATTTCCATGCATGTTGCATTCTATATGTTGCTAGGGATTTTACCAAGGCCGTCACCAATAGCAACTGGGACAGGGAAATAATAAATTCAGGAGGCATTCAGAAAGATCTACAACATAGAATCACTTTATAACAATACAGGAGACATTAATCACATTGGTGGCTAATGGGAGAACTCGATGCAATCAGTTTAAATCCCCTCTGAGAGGAAGAGAAACCGCTTACTGCTCAGTCCCAGATCTCCTCTCAAACTAGAGTAAAACTCACCTGGAAACTTTTGCCAGGTTCATGATCCCAGGCTATTTTTGTCTCTTTAGCCTGCGATGCCTTCGCTCTGATCATGGAGCACTGCAGCAATAGGAGGGAGGGCTTCAGAGACATCTGGAGTCAGAAAAGGTGCCAGAGAGCTACACCTTCTGGTCTGTTCCAGTAACTGAGCAGAGCTGCAGCGGGAGTGTTCATTTTCCCCAGATGAAATCACAAGCTGGAGCCAGCACCTTGCTAATTAGAAACTACCTGTTCTGCTGGCATCAGCTGTGTTTTACTTCCACTCTCTCTCTTGCGCTTGGTAAAGTAGTGTATTTTTATTTTAATTGCTCCCCCACTCTAGCAGGGGCTGGAGTGACAGCACCTGAAGCAGCATCCCTGCAAGCAGCAAGTAGAGGCAGGCGATCCCCAAGGAGGGGAGGCGACGCAGCGGGGTCAGGCCCCAGCCATAATGAGCGCTCCTCAGCTTCAAAGCACAAACCCCCATGTTCCCCCTCGGTGCTGTGTTTGGGGGATCGATTCCTCCGCCACGTTGTCACTTCATTAATGCGTGCGGTGCACCATTGCCGTGCCCACAGGATGGGCTGCCACGCATGTGCAAGGCAGATCTGAGCAGTAATCTGTCACCATGCCGCAGTTCAGTCTGGGGCGGCCTTACAATAGCTCATTATTTTGTCTCATTACAGCCACTTGCACCGCAGCAGGGTATCCAGCCACTCTAAGTTGGCAGCGGCTTGTCACACTAATCAATTACGCAAATCCTCTCCCCTGCAAAAGGGAACACAAACCTATTCAGCACAATTTCTGGGTGAGAAGACAAACCAGCTGATAAGAAACAGGAATAGGAAGAGGTTAATGAGAGGAGGGCAAGGGCCCACAGCACCTCTGCCGGCTGTCGTCTGCATGCACAAGAGGCAATGGCCCCTGTGAGCACCTTCCTCACCTTCATGAGCAGAGCTTGGGACAAGTGAAGCATACCTGGACTGGAGCAGCTGCTGTGAGTGGGAAAACTGGCATGTTTCTTCTGTAGGACCTCAGTCAACTCAACTTTACATCTTCATCCAAGGACATCTCCAGGGAAGCACTGACTGACCACCCCAGCCCTGCTCTGCTGCACTGCAGGAGTCATCCCCCGGACCACGGCTCCACAGACCACTTCCCTGTGGTGAGCACCACCCAGCTGGGATTGCGCTCCAGGGACCCACAGGACCCGTGGCTCAAGATCCCAGCAGTGTTTCCCAGTTCCTCTGAGGGACACTTTTGATCCATGGGATGTCACAGGTGGCTGAGCTGGATGAAGCCTGCTTAGACTGCAAACGGGAAACACATAAAGGAAGAGGATGGCTCTCTAGTTTCTTAATAAAAACAACTGGAGCAGGGCAAGCCACATGTGGAAACCAGGTCCCATGCACCCTGTGCGCCTGGCATTGCTGAGGCACAGCATGTGCTTTGCCCTCTCATTGCAGCCCCACTTCTCCAAAAGCCCCTGGCTTTGAGCTTTGTCCCACCCAGCAGCACCTATTGGCAGCCTTGTGCTGTTCAACACCCTTTGGAAGACAGCATGCATCATTTTGCCATGCCTTCCTGCCAGGAGCAGAGCTGGGTACCTAGGTGGTCACTCAGCCCAACCTCAAAATAAAGCTCTCCTGCCTCCCTTGGCCACAGCTGTAGCGTGGGGCCCCTTCTCCTCCTGCCTTCCAGCCTCCCCATGACTCCCTCCCTGCCTCTGCTCCAGAGTCCCTCCCTCATACACAGCTCTGCCCCTAAACCTCTCCCATTTTCTTCTTCAGGAGCTGAAATGCACATACCTACGCACCCCTGCCACAGCACTGTGCTGCCCCTTGACCTGAAACTACATGTCCCCACAAGCCAGGTCCCAAGTACCTGCAAGGTCCCTGTACCTCATCCTTTAGCCCTCTGTGCTCTCCTGCATGCACAAAGCCCTGTCAGCTGCACCAAGCAGCACACGCAGTTCTCCTTGCAGGCAGCTCCCTCCTCTGCCTCCCTGGCACCTGCTGCTCCTTCTCCACCAGCACGCCCAGCTCCTCCGTCCTCTGTGCAGGCAGCACTCGACTGCTATCTCAGCAGTGGAGGGTCTGGTCGGTGGGGCTGCAGATGGCTCCTCCATGTGATGTTCAGCAGGCTCCACTGGGCTTGAGGCTAAAGAGAACATGAACCTATATAATGAATGGCCACTCTCCTGTTCCCCTGTCTAAAGGCCAGGTTGAACTCCTTCCACTCTCAGGACTGGGGATTGCTCTGAGTGCATGCACGAAGGACAGGCATGGCCAGCTCTGACAGCCTACGGTTCCTTGGCGGGAGTGACGTATGAAGGATTGCCCAGCTTATGGCAACACAACACCCAGCTGGAGAGACTGTTCTTGTGTGCGGCTTGTGGAGAGCACTCACATGTCAGGTCATGGCTTTCCAGAGTGCTGGGGCCAACACCTGACATGATCCTGATGCCCCAGGTGTGGTGCAGGTCACAGCTTTCCAAAGTGCTGGAACCAACATCTGACATGATGCTGGTGCCCCAGGTGTGGTGCAAAAGGCACCTGTATCTGGCAGAGAGGTCTCGCGGGCTTGCCCTTTGCAATTCAGGGGCTCTGTTGAGCAAACACCTTCCCCAAATTCAGGAAGGTTTTCAGGAGTCTCTATGCAGCAGGCAGAGGTGAGGTCTGTGCACTCTGTCGTGCCCAGTTATGGGGAGATTGTTCCATGGTGACTCTCTCTAATATATTCCTCGCGTGGTGCTGCATTTAAGCCACTCATTTATCTGCTCAGCTTGCAGCATACCAATCAGCCCAGGGCTAGAACAGCAAGGTCAAGCCTGAGCAGAGCTCTCCTTAGGTCTGAGAATGATTCTGGCATACGCAGGACACGGTGCAAACAGGGTCCCCTGCTGTTTACCTGCCCTGCGGCCATACCCATTCTCCAGCAGTATTGGGAGTACTGTCCGAGGAGGCTGGATGGAGGCAGGACCAAGCTGACAGAGACACCAGGCACCTGGCACGGGGTATGATTCCCCAGGGGTGTTTGCAGCAGCATGAGGACCCATATGCCTTCAGGAAAGTTAGCCTTACCAAGCACCTTCTGGCAGCCTGCTCAGCTTTAGGCTGGTTCACAGATCTGCCATAGACACTGGTCTCAGAGCCAAGTCCTTCAGGTGACACTGATTCCAGGGAAAAGGATCTCAGGGGCCATCCTGGATGAGCCTTGCAGCAGCCCAGGCTGGGTCAGGCTGGTTCCTCCAGGACTTGTTCTCATGCACAGTGTCATAGCTCCCCTGCAAATACAGAGCTGGATTGCACTGGCCTGGAAGAAGGCCCCACTCCCCAGGGTGCTCAGGAAGATACAGAAACAAGGAGAAACTGATAGGTCAACTTCAAAGAGACCCTTCAGAAGATGAACTACCACGAAACATCTAGGGGACAAGCTGTGCTTCAACTGGGCTATTTCCCACTGTGTGGGAATAAGACTGGATAACTCTTTCAGGTAGAACCACAAAACATCATCTATGGCCAGCCTGTGACCTCCAGACCAGGGCCAGGAACACAACAGCTGGCTGAGAATAAAGAACACTTCCAAGGAAAGGAGTTGAAAACTTTCTGTAAATAGTGTGTGTTTGTTGTAGTACTAACATCCATGACTACAATGTGGGGATCAGAAGGGAAGCATGAGTGCCCTAGACAAACTGTCCGTGTAGGAGGGCTAAGGTAGTGCTGGGGTCAACATGGGCAGGGGAATGGCATGCTCCAACTGCAGGTGGATGCAACATCTCCTTTCCACAGTAACCACAGCTTTTGGCTATCCATTCCAGATAGGGGTGAAAAGATGAAATCCTGGATAGTTTTTTAGCACTGAAAACTCTCCGGCATTTACTTTCAGGACCAGGCTGCGCCCCTGCCCAGCTCAGGCAGTGTCCTCTGTGGCTGATGGGCTGAGCAGCAAGCACCCCCTTCGCTCTCGGGCAAAGCTCCATGCTTGCACCTC
This sequence comes from Aptenodytes patagonicus, assembly GCF_965638725.1. Lineage (NCBI taxonomy): Eukaryota > Metazoa > Chordata > Aves > Sphenisciformes > Spheniscidae > Aptenodytes > Aptenodytes patagonicus. The sequence continues at coordinate 16,709,276 of NC_134963.1, forward strand.
TGCTCAGATACAAATGCTGGTCATCAGGCTTTCCAGAAACAAGCATCCCCACATGAACCCAATGGAAAGCTTTGATCTGGGTGGTAGATACCACCACCAGAAGATATTTCTTGTTATTTTTCCAATGTGAAAAAAAGTGAATAGAAAAATCTAGTACGGGAATTTGGAAATGCGCAGAAGCTGCATTTGCTGGCAAAATCCTGTGTTAGGGGATATATTTCTGACTCCTGCAGGTCAAAATACATCCAAGGAGAGATTGCATGTCCTGGGCACATGGACAGTGCAACACACTATATGCCGGGTGCTTTTGCTCTCAGTGCCGATCTGCTTTCGCAGGTTCTGCTGCCCATGTTTATTGCCAGTTGGTTTGGCAGTACTGTCCTCTAACTTACACTGAAATATTGTGGTGTGTACTACAGTTAGTAATTACTGAGGTGCAGTAAAGGTAATTGCCTCTTCTCTAAAGGGTTAGCAGTTCCATGGAGTAATTCATATTAAATACCTGCAAGTGAGCTACTCGGGGTTGCATTTGTTAATTGATTTATTGAGTTATTTCTATTAGATAGTAAACTATTCCATTGCTAACTGAAAATAATGCTGAGTAATTCATTTGCTTAGGCTTTAACTTCCCCAAATCATCAACTGAGTTATGCATGGTGGGAGCAGCTGTATGTCTGTGCACTCACAGCATCTGCCACAGGAGGTCTCTCAGCTGCCCTGATGTCCCCTGCTGCCACTGTGTCACCACAGCGGTCCTGGTTCTGCTCATCTCTACAGGCAGGGACCCAGTGGCACTGCAAAGAGCCCACAGGTCTGCCTTGCACGGCACAGCAACTGCTGCTTTGGACCCATGCTGCTGGCATGGAGAAATCAGATAGATCTCTTGAGCATCACCTGCAACAACGTGTGAGACAGCACCGTGCTGGGAAAGGTGAGCAGCCCACACTGTCATGACCATTACACAGGATGGGGATGCTGGAAACATCTGAGAGCTGGGCTGTGTGGATCTTACAACCACTCGCTTCCCTAAATAAACATGAAAGTGAGTGCATTGTTCCAGCAATGGGTGAAGAGTCTATTGTAACCCAGACCCAAAACTAGGTGGTGGGAGTTGGAGTATGTGTGACAGCAGAGAGCAAAGAGCACAACTCAGTGCACCATTTGCACAGCTAGCAAGGCAGCTGGAATAGACCTCTTAAGCTGACACATTTTATTCCAGAATGTCGTGGGCACAATCCAGAAGGGCAGGAGTTATACCAAGGATGGTCTTAACTTGTTAGTTGACTCTTTCAAAGGTGGAAACTTGCAAGCAGCACGGAAACCTCTGCTCCATCCATAAATACAGAATTATTTGCTTTTATCTGAACCTGCCAGGCACACTCTTCTCTGCCCGTAAGGCATTGTGGAGCAAAGGCCGTCCCTCTCAGAGCTGGGGATGTGTGTGTATGAAGGGCTGTAAATGCTCTTTTGAAAACAGTGAGGCCAGCTACGCACTAACTTCTGTGGTGCCGTCTACCAAAAGGTAACACACATATGGCATGAGTCATTGCTCACAGTAAGTTGGTGTGGTCTACAACCAGACCGATGTGCCTGTGAGCTTGGGGCGTGCTGGGATCAGGCGAGCATTGTCTGTCCGAAGCTTGTCACCCATGTAAAACAGTGGCTGATGAATACCCATCAAACCTATAGCTTGCAGCCAAGTTGGAATAGACCCACCCATCTTTGACAAGAATTTCCAGGAAATTTTTTGCTCTTGAGAAGTATGTGCAGAAAATTGGCAGGCAGCCCAGTGAGCATGCCAGGCCCTTGGACAAGTACGTAAAAAGCTGCTGGACTCATCCCAGGTGCAAATGGGATGGACCCACCAGCCTCTCTGACTGTGCAAATCAGCCTTGTCTTCCCACCAGCTCTGGAGCAAGTTGGTCCATCTGGGAAATCCCATGGGCCTAGGTTCCTCTGTGTTACAGCCGTTCCTGACCATCAGCCTGTCCAGGGGTGGGTACACACCACAAAGTTCACCTTGCATATGGCTGTTGTCTACCCCAGCCTGTGCTGGATCTCAGGCTGGGGCTCCCTCACAGCACTGCTGCTGTTTTCAGAGGTTAGGTCCACATCCTGAGCTAGGCTGGGATTAAGCCCATCACAGTATAGACAAGGTACACTGCCGGACCCGGAGCATCCATTTCTGTCTCTGTCCCCTTGTCCACACCAGACTCTCCACTTCACTCCCCACTGAAACATTTTCCCCAGATGGCAGAGAGCATCATCCTGCACCTGCCCAGGTGATAAGCCTGTCTCGTCAGAACGAGAACAAGTCCAGGACCTGTTGTTAGGTCTTGGGTGGATCATGGCAGAACTTTGCACACAGTCCCCATCATGGTAAGCCATCTCAAGTGGAGTTCGGCACTGTCCCTGAGCCCGAATCCCCCTCTGGCTGCTCAGCAGTGCCTTGGGAATGAGCTCTGGGATGCCAACATGCTTGGGATCATGGTGGTTTGTCCACAGGCAAAGAAAAATCGAAGCCTCATCCATTTTTCCAAGCCCGATTAAACAGTGACAGCCCATGACCATGGATCACTGAGAGCCTCATGTCCATGAAGTTTTTGACCAGGTCAAGTGGCTCATGGAACCGCAGCTGAGAATAAAGTGAGTGGAAATGCCTGGGCTGCTTTAACCCTCACTAAACTGGCCAGTAAGTCCCCAGCCGATTGGTACGCCCTTCTTACATGTTGGGGAAATACTAAGGCTCTTAAGACATTAATCAACGTGCATGTAAGGCAAAAGCAGAGCACTGGCAAATCATGGGATCTAGCTAACACGCAGGCAGAGGGGAACAGGGTTGATTTAAGGAATGAACAAAAATAATGACATTTCTTTCTGCTTAGTTAGAGAGCAAAGGAAAGGCAAGAGTGGGTGAAACAAAGCAGATGTGAGAGCCATCTTGAACAAAGCAAAACAGAGTGCTTTTGGCACTGGGCTGGCTGTAATATCTGCCTAATCCTTGGTAAACCAATGTACTACATGTTAAATATTAAAGGCAGGAATTTATAAACATCCAGGAAGATGGAACTGCAAGTATCAGAATCACAAAAAGACATTACCAGAAAAATTGATGGCTGTTTTTTGGGTTTTTTTAATAGAAACCCCTAATTAGTGCATGAAAGGACCGCGATAGCTGCAGCCTGTCTGAATTTTATTAAAACATCTGATGCATTGTCTCATGAAACCATACTCGAAAAATTAATTTAAACTGACTTGGCTGTAGCCAGAATCACATGGGCTGTGAATGAATGGAGATCCACAAAGTGCAATAATAAACCATTATGTCTGTACGGCAGCTCATTTCTATACAAATGAACCTTGCTTTGTGTGAAACATGGGACCTGCTCTGCCTTCACTTTGTCAGGCAGGAGTATCTCTCGCAAAGCCACAGAGTACCAGTGAAATACGCCCTCAGACTGGATAGCTTGGTGAGGTTGCTTTGTTCTCCATTCCCAGTATTTGTGGAAAGGAGGCTGCTTTCTGGAAGTGTCACAAATTTTAAGAGCTGGCGTGTTTGCGTGCTTGCTTGGGAATGCCTGCTGTCTGTAACTCTCACAACTTTCCTTACAAGTCTTATGATACCTCATGTTTTTTTCTTTAAGCCCCAGCTGCTGAATTCATGTAGTTATCATCAGAATATCAAAAGCAAATTTCTAACCTTCCTGTTTGCTGAAAAAGCATGGAATATTGAGTAAACCCTCAAGTGCACATCAACACACACGCAGTGGATTACTGTTAATTATTTTCTCCTAGTTTTGCTGTGTTAGTCGATTCTTTCCCAGTACTTTCTCAGCATGTGGATCACTATTTTTGGATGCTGAAGGCAGTTGTGACTGTTTTTCATTCACCTCTAATTGTTACTCTCCTGGTAAAAAGACTCAGTAACCCAATAAAGGGGTAGAAATTGTCCCAACTGACCCAGCGCATGCAGCAAATGGTAATTAGCAGTCAATTGTCACAACAAACAGCCTTTGGTAACACTGGAGAATGAAAATTATTTACCTGCACGTACAGCATCCATATGAATAATGAATCTATTTGCAGGGCTGAGTATCAGCTCATGAATGAAAATACAACCAAGAAGCATTGAGTACTACAGCAAAAATTAATCATTGTGAGCTGTTTTCATAAATGAACAAACTCAGAGCTCAGAGGGGACCATCGCTCAAGCCGGGTGGTAGAATGAGTCTAAGTAAGGTTGTCACAAGTTTTCCGCCTTAGCAGGAATGAGAAAGGTTATAAAAAAACTGTGTTCTCCTTTGGAGTCTCTGTTCCCATTTCTGAAGTCGGTGTGTGCAATTACAGCAAACTTCTGAGCTGAAATTAAGTATTTTCTTTAGAATCTCCTTTTAAAAATGGAACGTGGCATCAAAATTAATATTTTCTATCATATTTTATTGTGAAAAATGTCAGCCAAAAGCTTCAGCCACATGTAAATAAAAAACTAGACTGGTTTGTCAAGTATGAGAACTGCTTTAGTGCCTTCTGTTTTCTTTTTTGAGCATATTAGAGCATCTAGAGCTATGACATGATATGTGTAGGATTCCTTGCTAGCAGCAGATCAGAAAAACGTCTGATAGAAGTAGCAACACATTTGGTGTAAAGAGTTACTGCAGGTTTAAAAGCTTCCCTAGAGACGGCACCTACAACTGAGGAGGAGCCTTGTTTGCTCCATCCAAACCAGAGCAAGTCCAGAGCTCCTGGCACAGGACCTGAAGCTGAACGGAAAAGCCAAGTGAAAACACAGTTCCCTCCAGGACAGGGTTATGCCAACGCTTCTTCCCAAATGCAGTGCTGTTGCAGAAGCCCTGTGGGGAAGCCGTACTGCCAAAGCCAAAGCAATGAGGAATCCTGCTGACAGGCAAGAGGAGGCAAGGCTTGGAGGTGGTCTTTCCTAGGAAGAGGACATCGAGTTGTCTTCTAACAACAGAGCCACTGTCCGTGTAGTGAGTTTGCCACAGGGCAGCCAGGAGGACCTAGAAGGTGCCATCCAGAAGATCCCTCAGCCGAACTGCTCTTGGGGAAGGACACACAGGGAGCAGCCCAGGACAGCCCAGGATGGGCTGCGACCTCTTCCTACCTGAAAGCTGCCGTATATGGTGGTGAGAGCGGTTTGGAAGATTTCTTACATTGCTAGTGTGAATGTCCGTATTGATGCAGGGTTACCATTTTGGGTTCACCCTGACACCAAACCATCGCTGCCGCGGTAGCCTGGTAACAGCCAAGCAGCACGCTGCAGTTTATTCTCCTGACAACTGCTTTAGCCTAGCTGAAATGGCTGGGCTAAACTTTGGGGAGGGGAAGGGGCCAGTGTCCTTCAATGGCTGAGAGATCAAGGCAGATCATTTAATCACACTCCTGCAGCACTGTCACTGTCACACAGATGAGAAAGCGCAGGATGTGTGAGCCTAGGTGTGCATGTGCACTCCCCACTGCCCTGACAGGCACAGACAGATGTTCCCTACCTAATAGATGAGCTGTTTTTCCACAAAGCAAGTGCTGAAGGCTTTGCCCACCTGCAAAAGTGCAGGAAGCTGCAGACCTCTCCTCTTTTGGTGGGGATGGGATGACAAGACGCTGTCACAGCCCTGCTCTCCAGCAGGCAGGATCGCCATGTCAGAGCCCCGGTGGGGTTAATGCAGAACAGCCTTCCCAAATAGCCCATACAGCCTGCAGATGTCTTGGTCCGTGATCACAAGGGAGACCCCACAGCCCTGTGCCCTTGGAGTCATGCCCCACAGCTCTGTGACCACCAGAGCAGCCCACTAAAACCCCACAGCACAGCCGAGCTATTCTCTTTCACTGGCCAATCTCTCTGCCATGCCAGCCCAGGGGCACCCAGGGGAATGGTCCATGGCACAGAGGCATCTCCCATGAGATGCTGGCCGGGGGACACCATTCATGGGCAGCTTTCCACAGGGAGATGTCACAGGACAATCACCCCCACCATAGCCAGACAAGGCAAATAGGGCCACCCTGGGCAAGATCGAGCACTGCTCACTGTCTGTACCCTCTTCAAACCAACACGGTGCCGCCCCTGTGCACCCGTAGAGCACTGGCCCTTTGCACCCACCCCCAGATTTAGCACTTCCCCTCTGCACCGCTGCCCCAGCACTGCTTGTGGCCTCTCTGCATGCATACACACAGGCATAGCGCGATGCCCACACAAATGTTGAGCCCTGCCTGAGTCCTGCTCAGTTTTATTCGGTCTGTATGCCAGCACGCTCCCAGGATAACGCTCGCTTTCTCATTATTCCCACTACCCCACTAGCTGTGGATCAGAGCTCCGGCAGCCAAAAGGAGGAGTTGTCTTAGCAACAGGAGCGGTGTGAAAGTGCAGGGACTCGCTGGCATCCCTTCAGTGCAGCCACAGCCACAGGCTGAGGCGGCGATGCCTGATAGATCTGATCCTGCAACAGACCCCTGCCCAGGTCGGTGAAAGGCAGGGAGAGAGCACAGCCCTTCACAGCTGGAGTCGTGCCCCAGCCCGCCACGGCCCTGGGCTATTACACCAGGGGTAAATTGCATTTGCGTTTTTTTCTTTGCTAATTGCTGCCTTTTTACCAGCTTCTGAGGCTGGAGCAGCAGGGTGCTTTCCAGGAATAAACACATGTAAATAACCAGCGACAGAAGCTCCAAGTTGCTGGCCGTAATTTGTTGTTAAGTGGCACTTAAGCGGGGTCAATTGAGGCAGAGTTAAAATCCGAGGGTTACCAGGCAGCAGCCAAAGCAAAGGGAAAACCCCAGGGAGCTCAGGGGTGGCAGCGCTCAACAGGCTCCCTACGAAATGAGCTAAACATGCAGTTTTAGTCTGGTGATATACTGCAGAGTGAGGAAGGTGATGGGTACAAAAGACTCTTGGGGGGCTTACCTCATGAGAAAGCCATTCCCAATCTGCCAACAACTCCTTGCAGGTCTACCTTCATCCCCACAGCTACTCAGAGGTGCCCTGAAAAAGCTGAGGATCATCCCTTGCAATTGCTGCAGGCTTCAGGAGTGAACCAGGACAGCAGATGCACCCAGGAGCCAGTGCATCGCCCGTCTGGCCGGGCACTGCTGGTAACCTGCATATGCAGGGCTGCAGGGCAGTGCTCATGTGTGCACTAACGTTTGGTGCCACAGTGGAGTTACAACACCTGAAATAACAGGGATAATCTCACGCATGACATCCCAAACTTCAGCATAGTTCAGTCCCTCCTTCTGTCTGCTTGTCTGGGACCAGTGTGGCCCATGGCATGTCAGGAAGAGGAAAAGCTGGGTCTAGTGTGATGGGTCTTAAGCCAGTGAGGGAGATCTCCCATGGCCCAGTTATTGCCTCGCAGGATGGTACCCCACCAGTGCCCACCTGTGGTGGCACAGGTAGCACTGGGGGCCCCATGCCCAGGGTTGTTTCCCGACCAGTGCAGCTAATCCAACCCACCACACACGGGGACTTGGTGTCAGCCCCACGACCTTGCAGGGAGCTGCACCTAGCACTGCTCAGCTCACTGGAGTCCCTCCTGGGAACCCCAGGAGGCTCCAGCTGAACCACAGAAGGCATCCGACAGATGGAGAGGAGTCTGATTCTGCCACTACCCCTTACCATGCCCCAGCTGCTGTGTCCCAAGGAGGAAAGGTGACCATTTCAGACCAGCAATGCTCCAGCCTCCTCTTTCTTTCTCATCCAGCAGCAGGGAGACCACTGGAGTTCTGGCTTATCCAGCTGCTGGCTTTCAGCTGCAGCTCCTTTGCTGCTTCGTATGCTGTCTGACATTCCTGAGTAGTTTTTCACCCAAGGATGGGGCTATCTTAGGACTTGCCTTTTTTCAGCATCAGCTCTGGGCACGGTCAGCTCATTCGGGTTAAGCAACAGCACCTAAGGCCGTGTGGTGGGAAGCTCTGATTTGAAAAGAGGGATACATGACAGGGATAAACAATGGCTAATGAGGCACTATATGTGTGTGTCACTTTTGGGGAGAAAGAAGCAGAACACATATGCTAATTAATCGACTAGGGGTACCAAGATGCTAATATGTGGAATTAGAGCATCTGCTGTGGCAGGTACTTCATGGCAGAGACCGACACTGCTTCTCAGGGTCCCAGGCCTCTGCGCAGGGAGGAGTGGCACAGATTCAAGGAGTGGATGGGACGTGGAAAGTCAGTGTCAGAACAACCTAAACATTGTTTCTAAAAATTGCAGCCAAAACAATAGTTGTCCAATGCTAGACAGTTACGCAATGCAGTTAACATTTTCTTGACAAAGTATCATTTTTGGACAAAAGCCATTAAAAACCATATTTTGTAAGAACGTGCCAGCTCAAAACAATCCTTGTTGAATAGTATCATCAGGTAGAGAAGAGATGCTGCAAACACTCAGGGTAACTCTACTGCAGGCATTCAGTATGCATTACTGTATCTGAGACTGCATTTTCAAGATTGCCTTATTCAGAGACAATACACAAGACAGTAACAAGAGCTAAATTAGGATAAATTACATCTAGAAGCACAGTGTTTACAAGGACTGGTAATTCACCCACAGCATCAAATGACTTTTATGGCAAGAATCTGCTTTTAGTGGGCTCAGCTGTTGTGAATGAATGAGTCTTCATATGAATGCAGATTTGATTTACCCAGGAAGTGTTTAGCTACCCCTAAAGATGGGAGATGGATGGATGGATGGATGGATGGATGGATGGATGGATGGATAGGACATCCATGGACATCTGCTAGAAATACAACATGGCAGAGAGGAAGCAGTCTAGGAGGTTCCTGGAGTGTGTGGAAGACAACTTCCTGACACAGCTGGTAAGTGAGCCTACCAGGGGAGGTGCCTCGCTCGACCTGCTGTTTACAAACAGAGAAGGACTGGTGGGAGATGTGGTGGTCGGAGGCCGTCTTGGGCTTAGCGACCATGAAATGATAGAATTCTCCATTCTTGGTGAAGTAAGGAGGGGGGGCAGCAAAACCGCAACCATGGACTTCCGGAGGGCGGACTTTGGCCTGTTCAGGACGCTGGTTGAGAGAGTCCCTTGGGAGACGGTCCTGAAGGGCAAAGGGGTCCAGGAAGGCTGGACGATCTTCAAGAAGGAAGTCTTAAAAGCGCAGGAGCAGGCTGTCCCCATACGCCGTAAGAAGAATGGGCGGGGAAGACGACCAGCCTGGCTGAACGGGGAGCTCTTGCTGGGACTCAGGAAAAAAAGGAGAGTTTACCGCTTGTGGAAGAAGGGGCAGGCGACTCAAGAAGAGTACAGGGATCTCGTTAGGTCGTGCAGAGAGGAAATGAGAAAGGCAAAAGCCCAGCTAGAACGCAATCTGGCCGCTGCTGTTAGAGACAACAAAAAAAGTTTTTACAAATATATTAATGACAAGAAGAGAGCCAAGGAGAATCTCCATCCTTTATTGGATGCGGGGGGGAACATTGTCACTGAGGATGAGGAAAAGGCTGAGGTACTCAATGCCTTCTTTGCCTCAGTCTTTAAAAGGCAGACCAGTTATCCTCAGGGTACTCGGCCCCCTGAGCTGGAAGACAGGGACGGCGAGCAGGATGAACCCCCCGTAATCCAAGAGGAAGCAGTCAACGACCTGCTACGCCACCTGGATGCTCACAAGTCTATGGGGCCGGATGGGATCCACCCGAGAGTGCTGAGGGAGCTGGCAGAGGAGCTCGCCGAGCCACTCCCCACCATTTATCAGCAGTCCTGGTTAACGGGGGAGGTCCCGGACGACTGGAGGCTTGCCAGTGTGACGCCCATCTACAAGAAGGGCCAGAAGGAGGATCCGAGGAACTACAGGCCTGTCAGCCTGACCTCGGTGCCGGGGAAGATTATGGAGCGGTTCATCTTGAGGGCGCTCACAAGGCATGTGCGGGACAACCAGGGGATCAGGCCCAGCCAGCACGGATTCATGAGAGGCAGGTCCTGCTTGACCAACCTGATCTCCTTCTATGACCAGGTGACCCGCCTAATGGATGAGGGAAAGGCTGTGGATGTGGTCTACCTGGACTTCAGTAAGGCCTTTGGCACCGTCTCCCACAGCATTCTCCTAGAGAAGCTGGCGGCTCATGGCTTAGACAGGTGGACTCTGTGCTGGGTCAAAAACTGGCTGGACGGCCGGGCCCAGAGAGTTGTGGTGAATGGAGTTACATCCAGTTGGCGGCTGGTCATGAGCGGTGTTCCCCAGGGCTCAGTTTTGGGGCCGGTCTTGTTCAACGTCTTTATCAATGATCTGGACGAGGGGATCGAGTGCACCCTCAGTAAGTTTGCAGACGACACCAAGTTGGGCGGGAGTGTTGATCTGCTCGAGGGCAGGAAGGCTCTGTAGAGGGACCTGGACAGGCTGGATCGATGGGCCCAGGCCAACTGTATGAGGTTCAACAAGGCCAAGTGCCGGGTCCTGCACTTTGGTCACAACAACCCCACGCAGCGCTACAGGCTTGGGGAAGAGTGGCTGGAAAGCTGCCCAGTGGAAAAGGACCTGGGGGTGCTGGTCGACAGCCGGCTGAACGTGAGCCGGCAGTGTGCCCAGGTGGCCAAGAAAGCCAATGGCATCCTGGCCTGTACCAGAACTAGTGTGGCCAGCAGGAGTAGGGAAGTGATCGTGCCCCTGTACTCGGCCCTGGTGAGGCCGCACCTCGAACACTGTGTTCAGTTTTGGGCCCCTCACTACAAGAAGGACGTTGAGGTGCTGGAGCGTGTCCAGAGAAGGGCAACGAGGCTGGTGAGGGGTCTGGAGAACAAGTCTGATGAGGAGCGGCTGAGGGAACTGGGGTTGTTTAGCCTGGAGAAGAGGAGGCTGAGGGGAGACCTCATCGCTCTCTACAACTCCCTGAAAGGAGGTTGTAGCGAGGTGGGTGTTGGTCTCTTCTCCCAAGTAACAAGCGATGGGACGAGAGGAAATGGCCTCAAGTTGCGCCAGGGGAGGTTTAGATTGGACATGCGGAAAAATGTCTTTACTGAAAGAGTGGTGAAACATTGGAAGAGGCTGCCCAGGGAAGTGGTTGAGTCCCCATCCCTGGAGGTATTTAAAAGACATGTAGATGAGGCTCTTAGGGACATGGTTTAGTGGGCATGGTGGTGTTGGGTCGACGGTTGGACTCGATGATCTTAGAGGTCTTTTCCAACCTCAATGATTCTATGATTCTATGATTCTATGATTCTATGGATGGATGGATAGACAGATACATAGGCAGACAGATACCCAATATAACATCTGGCTTTCTTTTAAATGATGGTATTTACAGAGGAAATGTACAGAACTGTGTTCAGCAGTTTCGTTAGGTAAATGGACTAATCACAAATGAGAAAAAATCACAGACAGGGTTGTTCCAGAGAAAGCTGTTCTTAGAGAATGAGGCATTTGCAAAAGATACAAACACAGCTTTCTTGTTTCATTCAAATTAAAGTTTCCACTGGAGGCCCCAAAATGCTCTGCTTGCAACTCAGCACAAAAAGTGACCTCACCCCCACTAGGAAATGGTCAGACATCTTTCTGGCTATTGCCAAGGTAAAAAAACGAGCTCCTGTTAGAGGAGCAGCAAGTTGCCCAGCAGATCAAAGATAACTGCGTAAAGCCAACATGCATCTCTTGCAGTCCTGAAATTGACTATCAGTTGGTGACATACATGAATCAGCAACATATGGAGTGGAGATACTCTGTCAGAATTTGAGAAAATATCCAGGAAATAATTTGAGTGTTTTAGAAACCTTGTAAAAAAGTCCACATAAACAAGATGTTTAGATGGAAGCTGCTACAGTGCAGGGATGACCCTTTTCAAGCAGATTTACAGAAAACAGATTTCTGAGCTGGGATTAAGAAGATTTTGGGAAGATGGGTAGGGAGGTAGAAAGTGGAAAGATGCAGAGTTGCTCCCACACTGTTGCTAAAGGACATGTTAGATGATGGGATGAACAGAAAACCCAGAGGCACTTGGGCAGTGAAGGCTGTATTCCCATCAGGGGTTTAAAAAATGTGTGAGATCAGCATATTGGACTGGGGCTGTGACGAGGCAATATATTCATCATGGTCCCCATCTCCAGCCAGATGTTTTGTTCCTGTTGTTGCTTGGTCGTGAGCCTGATTCAGTAAGTGCCTGCAGCTCCTGGCTGGTGCCACCCCAAGCTGCTCATGCAGAGCAGTCCCTACTGCTCATCAAAGGCCCTGCTATCAAATTTGATGGTGCGTGCACCAGTCCGCCCACAGCAGATTCCAAGCTTGGATGTGAGCTGGCGAAGTGCCACGACAGGACAGCATATCAAGACCTTGCTCTAATTTTATCACATGGTTATGCTAACTATGTAAAACAGCTATGGTTTGAAAGCATATGGTGCAGTATAAAAATCTCCATAGAATGAGTTACAGCGACTTCACAGAGAAGATGTAGAAGAATTTAGAAAAACATTTCAACAGATTTTAATAGAAAATATCTTATAAAACTGCTTGTTGGCTGGTATAGCTTGATTTCAAAGTAGCAGTTACTTCTTTTAATTTTATACACACACATATGCATATGCATCCCACAGATTGATGTCGACCGAGTCCCTCGAATGAATTCCTCTGTTGTGGTGACAGTGTGCTGCATATCTTAATAAAAGTGCCACAGTTGGACCTCAGATTGTGTAATATGATCTCATTATTGATTTTCATGTAATGGGATGCTAAATAACTTTGCCTATGTACATCAGATCAATGAGGAAGGTGCATGGTGCATGGTGTATCAATGTTCAGCATAAAGATTACATTATGAGCCTCATTCATTTAAGCAGTGAGATGATCAATAGCAGCTAACTTCAATCAAAAACACATCAATTAATAATTGCTTTTCAGCTTCTGTCCTTTTTGTCATTTCAGCTATTTGGCAGATGAACTTTATACCCTCCCAGCTATCAAGCTGTGGCTGATTGCCCAGGCAAGTGTATCAGATAGATAGATAGACTCGATTAGATTAGACTCTACAGCTATGTACAAACTGCAAGTTCTTTGTCTAGGCCATTAATAGCAAGTTAATAAAAAGTGAAAGAATTGTCAGCACTTCCTTATTGATACTCCCAGATGAAAAACACACGACTTGTTTAAGAAGTCATATTAGGATTGTTAAAGACATAACAATTACTCAGGGCAAATTTGGCTTCATTGGGCTTTGCATCAGGCTCTTATGAAGAAATAAGCTTAAATGCAAAACAGCAAACAAGGACTTAAAACGGAAATGTTAGAAAACCAAGAAATGTACATATAAAGTGCTGAAGTCTATGCAAGAAAGGTAAGTTCTTTGTGAAATTTACCCAATGACAAGCATGGCTCTGCCCCCTCACACTGTGATGGGGTGCATGGGGCAGTCATGTGCAGTGGTAGTGCTCAATAACCAGTTCCCATCTCTCCAGGCTGGCTGGTTGCCCCGGCTTTGGCTGTGGGACACCAGCGGCAGCTTGGGCTGCAGCACTCCTGCAGGCTGAGACGTGGGTTCACACCAGAGCCGCTCCAAGAGATGGTGCTTGGACCACACTGTGCTCCAGGTGTTTCAGGAACATGGTTGGTCCATCACAGGCATTCCAGCAACAGGCAAGGTCCACACCAGCACCATAAATTGCAACTGAAGGTCCACGGGGAGACCCCATGCCACAGGGCAGGAAGCAACAGTTGGGGAGATGCTTGTGAACAGAGCTGCGAGACTGCACATTTCTCTTGTCTGCAGCAACGAAGCAGGTGGTACAGTCACCAGGTCCTTGATTTCTGAGGGGTCCAGTGTGGTGTAAGCAGGTCCGAAGCCAAACAGCCCAGAGAGGATGGTCCACCCCTCCTGCTATCACAGCAGCCAGCCCGTCACAGCTCTCTGGCTCAGCACATCCATTTTAAACTGTGTGCTCCTGTACTCGGATATAAAATTCACACCCACGTTGTCACGGCTGCTTCCCTGCGCCGTGCAGTCAAGGGCTGAGAATGGCAGCACGTGGCTCGTGTCACTGACCAACGCGGTGGGAAATCCCAACCCTGACGCTGACTGCTGGCACACCGGCAGCAGACGGAGAGAAATCTGCCCGAGAAAACACGTGACTAAGTCTGAATGAAGAATGGGCTTGTGAGCGTAGCAGCAACCTGTTCATAGAAAATTCACGAAGAGGAAGAAAGGCAGCACTGCCTGAATTAATTATTTCTTGCAGATGATTCACTTGCCTCTACTTATAGTTGAGCTTCTAAACACAAATGTCAATTAAAGTTATAGTTCTTCTGCAGCTGTCATTCATGTGCTGGGGAAGAGATCAAGGCCAGAGCTACTAAAAGGCTTGGGAGTGAAACGAGGTAAAAAAGAGCCCTTGGCAGAGTAAAACTGTCAAGAAGGAGTTTTGCCCTGAGCATTTTAGGCCCACAAAGCTATCATCTGCATTTGAAGCCTGCCTTCTGCTGCATTCCCAGCAACAATCAAGGGCTTTTAGGGATAGTTTCTCCTTTCTCTGAAAATGCTGTGGTGCACGCAGACCCCCTGCCACCTTGAAGTGGCATGGGGGAACAGGACAGGACAGGACACCTCTGCTACTGGCTGCCTCCTTACCCACAAGCGGGAAAGGAAGAAAGGCTGGAAGCGTAGTACCACGTGAATGATCATACCAGACTCCCTGCCTGTGTGTTGGCTGGTGACTTGCAGGGAGTGGATGTCTGAGAAATAAAAGAGTTTATCTTGCTTTACCTCTGATAAAAATGCCAGGATTAGTTAACATGTTTTGGTTCAGCATTTTGAGACATTTAGATGAGAAGTCCCTGCACAGGAAAGCTCCTCAGGGGCTGCTCTCCCTGCACAGTTTGGCCAGGTTTTGCCTTGAATAGAGGCATGTGTCTGGCCAGTCCTGCTCTCCTGGGGCTGTATAAAATGGGGGAGCAGCAGCCTCATGTCACCTCTTGTCTCACATAGGATGAAGGCACGCACATTTTCAGGGTGTTCCCTGTGCTACGTTGAAGGTAGGACAAAAATGAGAGGTTTCAGAGAGAAAACGTGACACCAAGAAGCTGCATTGCCTTTTGAGTAAAGGGAATTGTCTTTGCAGCTTTGTGATTTATATTCGTCTGCCTCAAAGAGGCCAGAGCTGTCCTCAGCAGCAGCTCCCAGGCTTCTGTGACCATCACAGGCTTCCCTGTAGCTTCTGTGGCTGCCCCTGTGTCCTCATGCAACACTTGTGTCTGCATGATCTGGCAGGACAGCTGGGTCATGTCCAGGTTCCCTCCCCTAGAGCTCGGACCTCCAGGTTGTTGGGGATTGTTCTTTGCTGCTTTCCAATTGCCCCTTCAGCTCACGCCTGCAGAGCTGCCACGCACCCAGCTCCATACTTTGAGGGTGCAGGAGGCACCACCTGCACCCTCATTTCTTCCAGCAGCATTCCCCCACCACTGTGAGCTGCCAGTGCAGAGCAGAGCTTTGTGGAGGCTGCACTCCAGGCAGCAGTGGCATTGCCTCTGCTGGGTTGAGATGTCTGTGGTATGTCCTGGGGCAAGTGAGGACCCCAGGAGGAAGACGACTGCAGGAGGAAGAAGACCCCAGGACAAAGAGGACCCCAGGAGGAAGGGCAGTTCCTTGCCCAAGGCTTCATCCCTCCAGAGGGAGCCGCTTTGCAGATGGTGTATGTCCATGGTTACCCTTACCACATATCCTAGCAGGATGCTGGTGAGGCCAGCGCTGTAGGACACTGTCTTGTCAGCAACCAGCTACCCTTGAACCATCTTGGCTATCTGAGCGCCACCTCCTAGATACCAGCAGGACCCGGAGGAGGAGCTCCCTTTCATTGAAGCCCCCATGCCACATCCCTGTAGGCAACAGAGATCTCTTCAGGCAGGTAGTCAGTTATTGTGCCATATGAAGCACAGCCCTAAGTAGCACCTCTGCTTGTTCCATTATTTAAACTTCCCCTTGGCCGAATGTGCCCAAATAACTTGGGTTAGACACTAGCCACTCGGTGAAGACTCCTAGAGCAAATTAATAATCTGCTGCCTCCTGTTCAGCATGCTCAGTAACATCTCAGCTGTTAACTCTGCAGCCTGTGAGCATTTGGAGTTTACAGTTATTTTATTTTCCTAAGACAGATGGCAGACAGCACTGTAGTAGAGGGGCAGATGGCTGTGCACCTATGAGCAAAACAAAAAAAAACAAAAAACCTGCATGGTTAAGCTGAAAAGTAAGTGGGCTCTGCTCCTGTTCTCAGACACACCACATAAACCCAGCCACATCCGTGTGACTTTCATCTCATCTCACATACGCAGGTGAGAGCAGGATGTGGCCCTTAGGGTTTAACAAAGCATCAGATACAGAAAGAAACAACAATTTTGTCAGTTAAGAGGTAGTCTGAGGATAAGAAATTCATGGCACAGGGTGAGAACAGCTAACCACTTCATTGGCACAGGACAGCTGTGGGTGATCTCCCTCCTTTCCCATCATGGGAAAGCAACCCAAGTCCTCCTGCCCAGGGTTGAACTATCCCTCTCAGTATGGAGGTAACACTCCTGGGGGGGTTCCAGGAGGGTGCCAGCACATGGCAAAGGGCACAGTGGCAGCTCCTACTCTCAGTAAGACCTTATTACATGAAATTGAATTGTTGCAAAAAAAAAAAAAAAATCATTTCTTTGCCCCACCTTAGCCTTTTGAATGATGCCTCCTCATGCATGAACCCACCCATGCCTCTTGGAGGAGCACTCGTAAGGCTTTGCAGGTTCACCCTCGTGATTTCATGTAAGGTGCACACTGGAGACCAATCTGTAAGTTAAAGGTTAAAGGGAAACAGCCTAGGAACACTCAGTGAGGAAAAATATCTGCTCCTCATTACATTAAAATAAACAACAAGGCTATCCAGTTAAATATTGTCAGATTCCACCTATTATCTAGTGAAATCAAATGGCCCAAATTTAAGCCTTATCGCTTGATGCAAGATGTACTAGCCAGTCCAAAAGGTGAAATCCTGTAAGCCTGGGGGAAGCAGGACCCTGAGAAACTCAAGCAGAGGGTTTTACAATGAAGTCTTCCAAAAGAAGAAAGAGGCACATGAGAAGACAGGGCTGACTGACTACTTATACACTTCCACGTCCCACAGAATTAAGTGGCTATAAATCTCTGGATTTTTGTTAGACATCGTGTTCCTCCAAGAAACATTAACTTCCAATATTTGAAACCTCTTAAAAAGAGAGCAAGAAAAAGGTCAGACCCACAAGAGAGATGTCCCTCTTGGTCTCCAACAAATTAAACGTCAGAGCTATCAAGTCAACATTAGGAAACCTATGTGTTGAGGCATCATGGGTTATTTTTCCCAAACAATTCCTTTTTATCCACCCTGAATGCTTGCTTGCCCCCTTGGCTTTCATTTTATAATGAAATGCACTTTCTGGACAGAAAGTGAATCTTTCATTGACTTGCTCATGAAGAAGTAATTGTTAGCTAACCTTGTTCTTCTGGGAGGTTATAACACCAGGCTACATCCTGCACTCAGCGAAATTCCCATAAATTCTTCTAAGGGATGCTGCCTTAGTTTTGCAGCAGTCATCCAGGCACAAGGTAGGAAATGCCCATGGTATAAAACAGCTGCCAACTTTGATAGCTCTTGGCAGGAGCTGCTGAATGGCAGAGCCCAGTGGTGCTCTCCATCAGTGATGCATGCCCAAAGGAGCAGTGGGGCAACTCATATTACATGTTTCATTGTCTTACACTGGTGGCGGTTTCTGAAAGCAAATAATGATGAGGAAACTCACTGTGCAGTTTCCTTTGTTTTCCATATTTTTAAATAGAAGAGGTAAAATAGACTAATGGCCTGGAATTCCTCAGTCTGAAATGTGAAAAATAGACTAATGGGCTGGAATTCCTTAGTTTGAAACGTGATCAGAAAGTGGATGAAATAACAGCTCTTAAATGATTCAGAACCAATAATAAATTTGTACCAGTGCCTCATCAGCTTGAGAGGAGGGGCCCAGAGGGTTGCCATCAGCAGCACAAAGTCCAGTTGGAGGCAAATTACTAAAGGTGTACCCCAGCGGTCAATACTGGGGCCAATACTCTTTAGCACCTTCATTAATGACCTGGGACAGAGCGCACCTTCAGCAAGTCTGCAGATGATACAAACTGGGAGGAGTGGCTGATACACCAGATGGTTGTGGTCCATCCAGAGGGACTTCAACAGGCTGGAGAATTGAGCAGAGAGGAATCTCATGAAGGATTCTCAATGGGAAATGCAAAATCTTGCACCTGGGGAGGAATAACCCCAGGCAGCAGTACGTACTGGGGTCCAACCAGCTGGAAAGCAGGTCTGCAGAGAAGGACCATGGGGTTCTGGTGGACATCAAGTTGGCCATGAGCTGGCAATGCACCCTCGCAGCATAGAAAGCCAACAGTCCGTCTCTTGGGCTGCATTAGGCAGAGCATTGCCAGCAGATCAGGGGAGGTGATCCTTTCCCTCTACTTAGCACTGGGAAGGCCACATCTGGAGTGCTGGGTCCAGTTCTGGACTCCCCAGAACAAGAAAAATATGGACTTAAAGGAACGAGTCCAGCAAAGGGCCATTAAGATGATTAAGGGACTGGAGCACCTTTCCTATGAGGAGAGGCTCCAAGAGCCGGGACTGTTCAGCCTGCAAAAGAGAAGGCTCAGGAGGGATCTTATCAATAAGTATAAATACCTGATAGGAGGGTGTAGAGAAGAGGGAGCCAGACTTTTCTCAGTGCTGCCCAGTGACAGCACAAGAGGCAATAGGCACAAACTGAAACGTGAAATTCCATCTGAACACAAGGAAACACAGTAAAAAGTGAAGGAGGTCAAGCACAGGTTGCCCAGAGAGCTTGTGGAGTCTCCCAGCTTGTAGATATTCAAAACCTGACTGGATGTGGTCCTGGGGAACCTGCTTAGGTGACCCTACTCAAGCAGGGGCTTGGACTAGATGACCTCCAGATATGCCTTCAACCTAAAAGATTCTGTGATTCCTTTGGGCTTCTTGGGTATGTGGTAGATTCAGCCACTAAGGATCCTGAGCTCCTCAACACTGTTGGATTATGGCAGAGGCTGTTAGAAATAATAGCCTAACTGATTCCATTAGGAAATTTGTTATTTTGGGAAGGGAGTATAAAACATCATAAAATAAGAAAACGTTTGATCATCAAAGAGCTCTTAGAAAGAATGTGAACTTGCTTGCACTGAGAAAAACTCATTTTTAGCCTGGTTTCATGAAGAAGAAAGACTCACAGGATCACACTGTCTAGTCTGCCCAACCGTCTGCCAGCCCCTTTGTATAAGTGAACTCCAGTCACGCTGGGAAGAGGGGAGAGGTCTCAGAGGTAGGAGCTGTCATGAAAACCTGAAGCTGAGGAAGAGAAATTGATGCTGTTAGTATCTTCTCTGTGGGAAAGGCAGGGACAGCTCAACCCTGATCTGCTCAGAGTGGCTGACAGGCTGATCAGCACAGATCCAGACTGGCCACAGTTCATCGCAGCTGGTCAAAAAGTAGGGAGGCGATTTGGGGTGGTAGAGGTGTTTTAGGATGAGCCCAAGAGAAAAGAGCAGGAGCTGAGGGTCCTGTAGGAGATTGAGGGGTTGTGAAAAGGACCTGGAAATACTATCTCACAGAAGCACAGAAGTACATCATGGATGTGCTTCATCTGCCCGTTTAACGTGACCTGTTCGCCATTCAGGATGCCTCCAGTCCCGTCAGAGGCATGTCACTGCTGCAGCAGTGCCCACATCCAGACACTCTGCTCCTCTGCAAGAAAAGATAACTGTCGCCACCAGAAGCAGCTCAAGGTCTAGACAGAGGTGCCAACTGCTGCAGCTTGCCAGGCATGTCTGTCTTTGCTCTGGCAATACTGGGACCAGGAGCCAGCTGGGGAGCGTGGAGGGAAGGAAAGAGGTGATCCAGCTCCAGCCTCTCCCCAGCTCCGGGGTGGATCCAAGCTTCCCCTTCCACCCAGACCCTTTTCCATCAGCCCATGCATGCTGACAATACGGGGTGGAGGGCAGAGAGACAGAGGCTGAGCAGCACAGGGCTGGATGTGTGCAGGGTGTGGTGGGCGTGTGAGCCAATTCATTGCACTGGCCTAGAGAGGGCCAAGGACTAAAGTCTAAGCCTAGGTGCTTTTTCATGTACAATATTCACAGAGGAAAATGTTTCACCTCCTTAATTTTGTCTCACCTGCCGTCACTAGGAGGGGGTGAACGCTCTCTTCTCACCTGAACTGTAATGCCCTTGCACTGAAGAGCTCACGCTCTCATCTTACAAAGAGAGAACACACATCAGCTCCCAAGCAGATGTCTGGAGCAGGAGCTTTAATTTTTAAACTCTTTCTGTCTCAATTTACTATATTCCCCAGTGTTTTTAAAAACTGGGCTGGCCAAAATTTTAAGCTGGGGAAAAAACCCTCTAAGCATAATTGAAGCAAAAATATTTACAAACTGGATAAGATGGAATTTAAATCAATCAGTATGTGTCCATGGGTGGATCTTTATTTAAAACCATCCTGGATCTGAGAAGCATCTGAGAATTGGGAATAGTGTGGTTAAAACAAGTCCCTACAGCTTTTTTTTCTTTTTTTTTTGTCTTCTTTGAAAGAAAGGTTTCTAGGACCAAGAGGTAAAAACATTTCTGCTGTGGAAATCAAGCCAGCTTGAAATTTTGGCTGTGATTGCATTTCTTTTGCCATTTAAAAAATTACCAATTTTGGCTCAGAAGCCTTTTACCTCCTTACTGAAAAATGGAATATATGTTATGCAATAATAATATTTTGTTATAAGGGTTAGTTACTTATTTGCATGGAAAATGGAAGGCATAAGGAGAAAATGCATAATGCAAATGCTGCTTATGATGTGAATGAATCAATGGACTGCTAATATCTGTAATTTTAATACTACTGTATAGATTGGTTTAAAACTTGGATTGAATTTAGGACAAGCGTCGGATCTGTGCTGTTTTATATTCTGCATTGTATCAATTTTAAAAATAGCACACATTTGGATTAGCAGTGTGAACAGATTTAAAGATGCCAAAGTAATCAAATCAAATGCCTTTCACTGACCGATTGAAAACATAGGACTAAACTTTTCTCCACATCATTTTGCGCAGGACTGATTTCCATATCCTTTCATGTAGAAGAAAAAAATAGTTTACCGATATTTCACAGAGAGCCCCCCCGCTTCCCTCTTCAGCACAAATAAAAGGGCAGGAAGTAAAAAGTAAGTTGTTCTGTAAACATCAGAACTAAAATCTACTTTTTATAGATACCTTTTAATCCCTCTCTAGCTGCGTATCGTTCGATCTTCCTCATGTGCCCCCTCATGTTTCTCCTCTGACAGTACCTCTGAATCCCTCCGTAGCCATAACCCTCCCCAAACCCACACACATGCAGCCACCCAACGTAATTATGGTAGGTGGTGGAGGACAAAGAGAAGGAGTAATAATCAAGTGCACACTGCAGCCTTTTAAGCGAGAACTTAACTGTCCTTCAGATCCCGTCCTATCCATCAAATTAATTCGAAATCAGTAAAACAGTTAAAAAGGTTTTAAGGGGGGAGTGTCAAACTGGGAGGGAGTGATAAGCAGACATGCAGAGAAATAGGTAGATGAACAGTCTGGGAAAAGGCTGATCAAATAAATATCATGTCATTAGGAAACAGGCTGGAAAGGGAGGAAAAAAAAGAGAAAAATAAACCCCACAAGTTTAAAAACTTAATACTTCAGTTTTTTAAAAAAAAGGAATAAAAAAAAGAATATAAAAGGATCAAAAATACACACTTGAATCTATACCAAAATTTTTGATTTAAAACTACTGCTGAAAAAGTAGCTCATACAATAAAAAGCAGTATATTATGGGGGGAAAAAAAGGATGGTGATGAGAAAAGTTATTTTTCCAATAGCAAGAATTTACAGCCAGAAAAATGAGATCTTTCTGTTTGAAGTACAGATAGGGACCAGTCTGGACCCGGGCCACTTTCATCTCAGTGGGATACTGAGAAGTCACCAGCATATTTGTGGATAATAATAATATATTTGTGGATAATAATAATATCCCTTATTATTAAACCCATTATTATTATTATTATTATTACAGATCTCAGCCCTGGAGAGGGTTTGAAAGAGTCCAAGCTCTGTTCCCTCACCTGCAATGAATGAAGTTGATGGTGATGGAGACCCAGCATCCACACGATGCACATTGGGTTAACTTCAACACAGCTTTAGCCCAGTCCTTTGGGCTGAACCTCCACCACCAGCTGGAGCACTTAAGATGTGCTCCCTAAATGCTTCTGACAGTTTAATGCTGTCCAAAAAGAATAGAGTTCATGTGCTCCCGGAGCACTCTACAGTGCCTCTCCAAGCAAGGTAAATTCAACGATGGAAGCTTTGCTTCAAAAGCTCATTTCTGAATTAGAAATCTACCATTATAGCAAAGGAGCACACGATATCAGGAGCTTCAGAGAGTTCCCAAACTTTTGCTGGTCTCAGCAGGCAGTTTTGGCATCCTGACAGTTTATTCTCTTCTTTCTGTTGTCAATCTGAAGAGCCAAATGGGAAGCTGGGAACTGCCCTTCAGTGAAGGGTCAAGGAACAAAACAGGAATTTTAACAGGCAGGAGCTGAGGAAGATGTGCTTTCCACATGCTCAGGATGCAGCAGACCAGAGCCTTTTACTCCACGGGTTTAAGGAAAGTGTGGAAAGGAGATGCTGTCAAAGGTTTCAACTCCAAAAAAGCTAGAAATGATCCCTTTATAATCAGAATGGGAATCCAGTGGGAACAGCTGTTCCTCTTCCACCCACACGGAAAAATTAAAAAAAAAAAAAAAACCCACACCAAAAAACAACCACAAATCACTTGAGGCAGGGACAAGAGAAGGAGCACAGGTTATAGCTAAGAACAGCAGCTGATGAGTGTGGAAGTGATTTAAATAGTGAAATGGTCTGAGGTAGTAAATCAGGTCACCTGCTGAGAGAGCTTCCAGGTGGGCCAAACTTCAGACATGGGAAGACACTTTACACAGGCAGAGAGTCAGCGAACTGTTTGGAAATAAGCTGAAACAGGGTTGCACAGGATAGAGCCCTGCAAATAATGCTAAATAGAAGGAAGTGAGGAGCCCCAGAGAGGAAAGAGAAATGCATGCAAAACCTCTGAAGTATGTGCAGAAAATAATAAAATGCAAATTGCCCCAGCAAATAAAGGCGAGGACAGTTTGGGAAAAAAGCATCCAAACCAGCAGACAGTCAAGAGGAGGGAAAGGCAGCCAAGCAGGGAAGCCGAGAGGCTGCAAGAACTGCAGGGCAGCAAATTAAAGTTTCACAGCCTGATCTGACTGCAGAAAAAGAGCACGAGTCCTAAGCCAAAGCTCAGGAGTGCCAAGCCAGCAGGGAGAGGACAGACAGTACTTGTATGGTGCTGCCAGGGTATCAGCAAATGAACCCTTAATAATTACAGCGAACTACAGGGAGGGACAGAGAAGCAACACAGCTAACCAAGTACACGGGGACCATTTGCAGTACCACAGCAAGAAGGTGGCAGAGACCCGCAGAGCTCCTTCACCTGCTCAGAGCAGGTCCAAAGCAGTGAGGGCATTAAATGGATTATTCCAAGACTTAGAGGTCCTAGTGGCTCAATGTGTCTCCTCCAAGAAAGCAACAGTGCTGGGAGGGCAGAGGTAAGCTTGTCAGGACTCCCAAGTCAAGATGTTTGAAGCACGGGTCTAACCCAGGAGCTTGTTCAGAGGCAGCTCACCAGCACAAGAGACCCACTGACATGGGAAGAGCTGCCAAGATGTCACCTCCATCCAGTCATTCACCCAAAACCTGCTAAAAGCTCATGTACTCCACTGCTTCTTGCCAAGAGGTCTCAGGCGGATTTGCTCCCCTGCCTGGCTCCTCTGCTCTGCTCTACACAACTTCACCAAGTGGCCACCTCTCTGTGAAGTCTCCTCCTCACACCTCCAGATTTAGCTCAGATCTGAGAAGCTCAGGTGACACCTTTGGGGAGTAGCTGTTGTTCTTCTCAGTGAATTTTTAGCCCTTTAGTGAGAACATCCCCAGCTGTAGTTCTCCTATTTTTCTGTCAGCTGATTGAGACCTCGAACAAGCACTAGGTATAGTCCTGTCTAAATTAACTGCTAACCCCATGCGAATCTGCTCTTCCCTCAAGAAGCCATTACCACGTATACGTCCCTAAAACACACAGGCTAATTTAGCAAATTATTAAACAACAATGAGTTAATGTGTTTCTTGTCAAGTTAAGCCCCAAAACCTGGGCCTCCTGGTGTGCCCAGGCACCAAGTCCTCAGTGGTTTTCAGCACCAGGTTGAAAAGAAAAATGTTCCTTCACTCGGATGGATTTCTCTGGGGTCAGCCACCTAGGACCCACCCCAAGGGTGATCTCCAGAAGGTCCTGGACCTGTCACCAGTGTGGGACCAGGGCCCTGTTTTGAGATACAACCCTTTACCAACCCATTTGCAGCACAGTAATGTGTTGCTCTCCCTGCACAGACCCCACATTTTAGGTTGCAACCTCTGTGCAAGGCATCTCCCTCAGGGCTCCTGCCCACCCACAGCTTGTCCAGGTGGCTCCAGCTCCCGGTAGCCTGCTTTAGTCAAAGGGAAGGGGACAGCTATAGGGAACCAACTATTCTCCCAGGAACTGATTAATGTTTTATATTACCACTAACCCCATCCCCATCGGCTGATGCATACACAACTCCATCCATGTGCACACCATGTGCACATCCATGTGCACACCAACTCCCATGGAAGGAGACTTCCATGAGCACTCACCACGTGCCTCCTTTTCAACATCAGCACTGTTTGTATCAAGCCAAATAGGCAGAGCAGTGCTCTCCTTCCCTGACTTTGCAGCATCTGGTTGATCAGCAAAACACTTGTATGGCAGATGAGAAGAGCAGAGGACAGAGATGATCTGTGCCAGTTAACTGTCGGAAGCAGAGAAGGAGACAACATGTAGACAGAAGCAGGAGAGCTTCCCTCCATAGAAATAAAATGAACAGCCATGTGGTAATTGCAAAAAGCAAGATTTCCTCTCATTTTTTTTCTCCCAGGAATTGCTGTCCTCATCCTCAGGCTTCTTAGAGTTTGCTCAATGAGAGGCCTTGGAAGAAGGAAGCTCCATTGACCTGCTGGCAACATGCCTGAACAGAGACCATACTTAGACACTGCTGGACTTTGCTACAGCTTCTGCTCCAGCTACAGCAGGTTCCTGTGAGCCTGAGCTGCCACAGCCACCCACCGCTGTAGCTTGGGGTCACCACCTTAGAGATGAAGACCAAGGGAACGAATGGGCACCGAAGTGGAGGTTTGGTCACTCATTCATGGCTTCTGGGGCCAGAAGGACCATTGTGATCACCCAGGCTAAACCTGCACTGTATGCTTGGCTGGGGTTAAGCCTTAAGCTTTGGCCCAGCCAGTGGCTGACTGCCACAGTGTTCAAATTAGGCAGAGTCCAGTGCAGGACTCAGCTGGGGAACAAGACCAGATGTACGAAAAGGAGACAATATTCAGTAATGGAGATGATTCAGGCAGAACAGCACCTCCCAGCCACACAGCCCTGATTGTTCTATCT
This sequence comes from Aptenodytes patagonicus, assembly GCF_965638725.1. Taxonomy (NCBI): domain Eukaryota; kingdom Metazoa; phylum Chordata; class Aves; order Sphenisciformes; family Spheniscidae; genus Aptenodytes; species Aptenodytes patagonicus. The sequence goes on from NC_134963.1 coordinate 16,734,845, forward strand.
TTAGGCTAAGCAGAGCTGTCTGCCTACGAGTGCTGGGTTCATGGGTACCAGCTTTCACAAGCTATTGCAGAATCCAGTTTGGTGCAGAAGGGCACAAGTAAAGGAGCACCCACTCAGGCACCAACTTTAGTTGGAAGGAGGTGTCTAAAGACTTTTGTGGCTTTCCACCTGCGACCAGTGTCTCCCCCTCTGTGAGCTCCTCTACGTTTCAGTTTCATTGTTGCTTCTCGCCAATATCCTGCCTTTGTCCAAAAGACTGAAAGTGCTCTACAGTGTTAGAAACCTTCTCCCATACAGGGCCTTAAAGAACAGCCTAAGCTGCACCCCAGGCTCCTCTCTAAAAGACAAAGTAGGCAAAATGGCCTTTAACCTCCCATCCTACAAAGGTTTCCCATACCTTTATAAATCTGTTCCCAGCCCTTTCTTCTTCACAGCCTGAAAACCAGCACTGGTTCATGCACGGTGCAATGTATGCAATTGTGGTGGGACCCCAATTTAGACACAGCTTTGAGGTGTCTCTCCCTAGCCTTTTTCCCCAAAATGAGCTCCCCAAAGATCAGTCAGTTCAAGAGACAGGTATTATTTATAACATGCATTAACTTCTACACAGAAAGAAAAATCAAAGTGACAGAATAGAATTAGATCAGATAGAATAGACATGAAAAGGCTCATTAACAGCTCTCCCCCGCCTACAGAGCCCTTGCAAGCGGGTCCTTGCTTCCAGGCTTGCTTTCAGTCAATTCAGTGGCTTTCTGAGTTGCAGCAGACTCTGCACAGTCCTGGGAAGTTTCGGTCCTGGAAGTTTTATCCCTAGGCAGTTTTGTTTCTGTCTCTCCGGAGGCCCAGCTGTTTATCTCGACAACCTGGCTCCCTGCTGTGGCTTCTTTACGCTCTTCCTCCTGCCTTGCAGTTCAGAAACGTCCCTCCCTGGGCAAGCTCGGCTGCTGTCAGGACAGGAGCAATTTCCTCTCTCCCAGGGGGTCTACCTGACCATTTCACTCTTCTTCCAGAGAAGCAAAACATGTAAGGAACAAGCCAACCAAGCAAATGCTATTGCTCAAAGAGGGAATGCCACAGCCCTATTGCTACCCCATATTACCGCTTATACACGCAGGCACCATGGGGATGGATTCATCTTATTTAACTTTCACTATCCTGCCACTAGACACTGAAAGCTGGTGAGGTGGCTCTGGCTTCCCCAGCCATCAGAGGAGATACAAGTGTCCCAGCACATCTGCCCTGATCAAGGCATTTCTCTTGGGTGAATCAACCACCCTCGTCTTTCTCTGCCATTTAGGAAAAGGACTGGACACAAAAGAGGGGTGACACATCCCACCTCATACCAGCTCTCTTAGCCACAGTGCTGCCCAGGGAGCTCAACACAAATGTTTTCTATCACAAGCCCAAGTATCTCTGAGAGGCACTGCTTACCATGACACACTCCTCCCTCCCCCAAGTGTGACTGATGCTCTTCATTGTTCATACAGCAGGCAGAAATATTTGTTTAAAATATCTGCTGAATGGAAAATTGATTTTTTGTCAAAACACGAAACCTCCATGGGAAATTTTGTATTACAGTTTTCACAATTTTCACTGAAAACAGAATAGAGAATGGGAACGGAAATGTTTTGGAAAATGAGATGTTATTCTTCTGCCTAAACAGAGGTGCTGTTTTAGCTGTCCCAGTGCCTGACACTCACCCTGCCCAGCTGCTGCCCCCATCCCCCCACCCCACTTCTCAGTGCATGGTCCTCCACCTCCAGTGAGCAGCTCCACCTCAAAATCTTCACCAGAGAGACACCACTGTTCAGACATCAGCCCTAGGAAAGTCTCCGTGCTCCTGCTCTCGTGTGTGCACAAAGCACACCCCCTGCAAAATCCTCCTCCCAGCACCCCTCATCTCTCACTGCCAGGCATCCTCACTGCATTCCCACTGCATCTGGACCAGTCAGGGATCTGCTATAGCAAAGAAGTAGGAGGATGCCTCCAAGCTGAGATTGAAGCTCTCCAACCAATATAGCCAGAGAAGACTGGCTGTCTTCTGAGGACTGACAGAGGAGCTGTCGCTAGGGTCCAGGGGAAACAGTGGAAGCTATGATGGGACATGGATAAGGCCAGTGTGGGTGTAAAAAGATCTGAGAGCAGCTGGAGGAAGCCAGGAGATGGTCAGAGCACCCTTCTCTGGGACCTGCTCACCTTCTCCTATCCTGGGGCTCCAAGCGTGTACCCCTGCCTCATCTCAGAAGCCATGCAATACCTCCACAGCTGCCTTCCTCTAGGACAAGCTCAGCCTCCACATGCTGCCAACCTCACTGCCTCACTGGCCGGTGCTCTGTTGGCATCCTGGGTATGTCTTGTACAGAGACAGCCCCCCACAACATGCTTTCCTCTGCAACGGTGTCCTCCTGTAGCCCATCCCTGAGGTTGCTCTCTTCACCCACCACTGCCTCAGGGGTGAATGCTCCCCACCTGATACCAGCTGCAGGTTGGCACCTCTGGTTTATGTGACTGCATTTCCCAGGTCTCCCTGTGTGGAGGGGGTCTGCTGTCCTGCAGCAGTGCTGGGAGGGGAAGGTCTGGCATCAGTGTGCTGGGACAGCCAACAGGTCATGGGACCAGGCACAGCAGATGGAGCTGGACAGGCAAGAGACATCTCACATGACAGGGAAAGGGGAGTGGAAAAAAGGGGTTGTCAATTGAGCCAGCAAGGGAGTTTGGGGGGTCCTGGTCAGCAAAGGAGCAGGGAGAGCTGTCACCCCATGACACCATGTCTCCGTGGACAGGAGTGGGGATATGCTTCTGTGAACCACTGCCTATCCTGCATCACTCTCTGCCCAGAAGAAGAGGGATCTTTACTATACATGGACCCACCTAGGACTAAATGTCTGGTTTATTGGAAGAATAGGGAAAAGATAAAGCTAATTTGGACCTTCACAGCTTGACACCTCTCACAGCCCAGGGTGATTTTCAGCCCTTCGAGAGAGGGAAGTAGCAGTAAAACCCTCCTGTCTGGTCTGGAGCAGGGAGTACAGCGAGCTCTGCTGATATAACCCAGCAAGGGGCTGGCTCACATGTGGTATCAAAGGGTGATATTGAAGGGTGGTATCAAAGGATGAATTTGGGGTTTCTGAGTAGGTTTTGTCCTGCTCTCCTGTGTGCCTGATGTTGCTGCATATGGAGGGAGAACAGATACAGATATTTAGGCTGTTGAGTGGAGGATGAGCAGGCATGCATGCACCCACTATCAGTACTCTTTTGGTGAGGAGCTATGATGCAGTCCCTCCAGCCTCTGCATCACTGGCCCAAATATTAAAACTCAGACATTCAATCCTTCTCCCTGATCCCAGTCTTGGGCCTGGCTTAGCAACAGAATACTAAAAATAAAACAAACAAACAAAACAAAAAAACCCCAATGGTTTATCCCCCAATGTCCAAACCTTTGAGTTGTGCTGTGATAGTGATTTCAAACCTCTCCAAGACCAGAGGCTTACAACGTTCCTCTGCAAAATAAAACCTGAGAACTACACTTCATAGCAGGACTCCAGGTGCTGGCACCTTGACAAGAATATCACCCATGATAAAACTTGTGATTTAATCCTGGGAGGTGGCATTGCCGCCTCTTAGGCAGTGCTGGCTGCAGTTACCAATTGTGCCTGGCTTTGGTAGGGAGAGCCTGGGGGCTCTTTCCCAGCTCCCCTCACCCTCAGCACCTGCAGAACACTCCGGGTGCTCTCGGGAGTCGCCTGCTGTCTCCTTCACCAGTGAAAGAAGACATACGTCAGCCCCCATCTCCTCCCCCTTTCCCTGCAGATTGGGAGCCTTTTATCCACCCGGTTGCCTTCCCAGGAGATGAATATTTTAAAATCCTCCTTTTTGCTATTTTACACAAAATATATAAAATGTTAAGTATGTGTCAATGTGTCCTTTTGATGCTTTCTCTCTTCTACATGCCGGGGCTTCCTGGGCTTGAGCTCAGTGATTGATGCAGGAGAGTCCCTTTGTGCATCCCGCTGCTGGGGACTCCCGCGGAGGGAGCCCTGGGCTGGCCGAGCCAGGGCAGGTGAGGTCCTCCACTCCATCAACCACAGCTTGTCTGGAGACACTGGATAATTCATTCCTCGCACATCTCTATTGATTTATTTATTAGACTCTTCACTCGCAGGAATGAAGATCTGTGCTTCTGTAAATTATCAAACTGGCAATGCTGGAAAGTGGCCATGATCCGGGCACGCAGCCACCTGCCAAGATTCTTGGAGACTGCCATTGAGGCATCGCACGCGCCCATGTACCAATTTGCCTGCTGGGAGGTGAATGTTGCTGCTTATGCCTCCATATAGCCTGGCTCCTGAAGACAAACCATGTAAGAAATGATAATAAATATCATAACTCATGGATTTCTTAGAAACCAATGGTCCAGCAAATCTAGCTCTTAGAAGTGAGTCATATCAGGTATTACACAGAAAGACCTGAAGTCCAATATACATTGCACTGTGCAAATCTCTATCATCAGGACAGATTGATTTCTTCCTGTCCCAGCTGACTAGGCGTGAGCCTCTACCCTGAAGCTGGAGACTTGTTAACACACTTTTTTTTTTCTTCCTTAGTAGTACAACTTCAGGCCCTGTTCTTATTCATAAAAAAAAAAAAAAAACCTCATCAAAGGCAAATATAAAGAGAAGCTGACAGAGTACAACAAAAGGGAGAGATACTCAGAGGTCTTCTCTGTACCTCATTTGCTCTCATAAACACCCACTTCTCCTGCCCCACCTTTGCAAGGTGACTCCTCCCTCATCCTTACTCCTCCTGCAGATTTCCACCTCCCGCCTCCACATGCACTCTGATGTTCCCATCCTCTCCATCTCTCAGCCTCTCCTCCCTGCCTTCAACGTTTGCTTGCCTTCTCTGTGAGGTTGCATCCCCTCAGTATACAAGTGTCTGGGTCTTTCCCAAAGGAGGAGTGTTTTTCACTCTTTCTGCTGCCACCTCATCTTTCTCTTCAGCCCTTCCAGGCTCTAGCAGTCCACCAAAGTCCTCTGCATGGGGTTTCTCTCCTCTAGTACCTGCCCAGGTTCCTGGCACACCTTTCCACTCCTTGATCTGCTGCCTCTGCTCCCACCTGTCCTTACTTTCTCCTGGCCAAGCCTTCAGGTCCCTCCTTCCTCCTGCTGCTTCTTTGCTTTTGGCTGCTTTGGGATATGCTTGATCTTATCATGTCCTCCCAAGCACAGCTGTAGATTGTGACCTCCAGTGCTAGACAGGAATGAGAGTCAGGCCAGCAATTGGTACCACAGGGCTGGTAGGAAGGACCTGGAGAAGGACCTCCAGGCACTGGAGAGCTGGAGTCAGTAAGAGCAATACAGCATGCTCTGAATTGCCCTCCAGACCCCACTGAGCATGGTGGGACTCAGACACCCACGTGTAGACACCTGCATGTAGATGTTTCCATCTGGACTTGGACCCCAAACTCACTGCCACTTTCCTGGCAAAGCATCAAGACTGGGTCATGCCGTGCATCACAGGAGTATGATGGTTCATCACCACAGTAGTGCTGTGCAACATGCAAAGCTGCCTTCTCCGGTGTCCTGCTATAAGAAGCCACTTCCAGGCTCAACTCCAGACCTGCAGATTGCTTGCAAAGCTCATGAGGCTTGCTCCCGTAGAGAGCTTCCTGCCAAAAGCAAAGGCATGGACATGACAGAGGTCACGCAGCAAAGTCCCTAATTCGTGCTGTAGCCTTTGTGAGCTGAAAGCCAGCAGTGACACATCCCATTCATGATGCTGAGGCCTCTGTCCAAACACACGATGACCCCAGACGTACAGAGTGACACCATGAATGCTAGCAGGCACCCGTTAGTTTTTGTGCAGAGATGTAAACCACTCTTCTGTCTAGGACTCTCAGAAACATTGTTTTTCAGCTAATTAAAATGGTAGCAGCTGTTAATCATCTGAAGATCTGTCAGCTCTACTAAAGGTAGGTGGTGGCTATTTATTTTCAGCATAATTGTCTCAAAAAAAACTGCAAACAGTCACCTGAAAAAAGGAAAGCTGGCCCTTTAAAGATTCCAAACATTTCTTCTGCAAAATGTTTGTTGATGGGACTGACTATTCCCTGGCTTCCCCTCCTCAGATCAAAGCCTCCGGCTCATGTTGGAAGGATGGTATTTCCAAAGAACCTCCCCCAGAAGAGACCTGCTCACCCAGCAAACAAGCACAGGCACTTCTTGGCTTCACCACAACATCGTTAAAGGCTGAAAATAGCGAAGGCCAAACCTTTGCTATCCAGCCATTTTTTATTTTAACTGCTTTATTCATTTGACCACTAAAAAATTCATTACATCTAAAGTTTAATGAGAAATTAAATGGATGGATTGGCTGCTAAACAGCCTGTGTGCGGGTGTGAGCACTGCCAGAGGGGCTGTGGGCTAATGAAATGTTTAATGCTGAGGACTGCAGCAAGCTTGGGCACAGCAGATGCTGGGTTTGGTATATAAATAAACGCAATGATATGATCTCATGTTCTCTTGACACTTTCCTGAAACCCTCTTCCTCTCACAAAAAGCTTCAAACTTCTCAGGAACTTCTTGAGTTGAAGGCTGATCTCATACAACACCATCTCCTCAACCTCCACCACCTGCAGAAACAGTCGGCCCTGGTCAGGACTTGATTTTCTCTCAAATCAAAGCTGACCCTCATCGTCCAACTCACTCACTGGAAAATGGCTGATCTCTTGATATTTGCTGAGAAAGTTCTGCCAGTCTCCAGGCTGGCCAAGGAAATCCACTTTGATGCCTCTCTGACAGTGCTCTCTTCAACTCTTTCGAGCAAATCTGCACGTTTTGGTTACTTCAGGGTCAGAGCTCTGAACCGTGGTCATCAGGGACCCTGTCTTCCTGCATTTCCCAAAGGAAGAGAAGTCCGAACAGCCTCAGGATCAAAACATGATGTAGGGAACCACGTGCAATTCAGACCCAGGGATGGTCAAAATGAAGCAAAACTCTGAGGCAATTACCCCTTAACAGCTCCGTATCAAGCCACGGGCACCAGGCAGGTAACAGGCACCCCAGGACAAGTTGCAGAATCAGCGGCTTGCATACAGCATCTCAGCTGCATGATAACTCACATTTGGGATGAAAGAACAGGGCGTGTCCTCAGATCAGATCAAATCAAGGCAATGCCAGGCAATGGCAAAGGAGGTGGATCCTTGCAATCTCATCATTTGCATACAGCCCTGTCAGTGCACCCTTTAAAAATCTTTGGCATCCTGGGTGGCTCCATGCAGGTCACCTGTAGGAAGATGTTGACAAGATAACCATTTTAGGGGGAAGTACTGCAACCTCAGCTAGCTGCCCTACTTTTTGCAGAAAACTGTTTTTTTTCCATGGGAGAGGATCTGGCTGGGCCCTGAGATGTGTCCACGTCCTGGAATACCTCTCTGTGGACTACTCAGTTCAGCACTGTCTCCACCATGATATCATGGTCCAGGGATGTTCAATGTGTCAAACGTGACTCTCCACCAACCAGAGCACAGAGCTCCTTGCAGCTCCTTGTTGCGGGTGTTATGTTGAGGTGGTGTTGTTCTCCTGGCCTCAGTACATATCTCTCCAGTTTGCACTAGTGGGTGTAAGAGGAGTGTCAGGCTCCAAGAAACTTGGTACATCAGATCTGACAACTTGCAAGCAGTGTGACTGGGGATCAGGGCTGTGATCAAGGCCAAGAGCGAGTCAACCATGATGGCATTCACCTTGTGCATGCATCCTGCACAGCAGACATGGCTGGGTTAGTGCTTGTAAGAAAGAGCAGGGGTTTCCTGCTGTTTTCAGAAGGGAGGCTGCCTTTGGGAGCAGCAGGGGTGTTTGGATCTTTTCTATTACAATTCCTTAATCTTCTTGTAAAATTGGTGAGTAGGCTTGAAGCCAAAGGCAAATCCCACAGATTCCCAGTGGGCATCCTTTAAATCAGAACAAAACCAGTGGAGTTTGTCACTCAGAGAGGGAGAGATTGCACTTGTGACCTTCGTCGTTGCCTGATGACGGATAAGCCTGCTCTGCTTTTGATGGCAAGCTCCTAAGAGGAGCAGAGAACCGGGACAAGAGCCCTCCCCGCTCTAAGCCCAGAAGGTATTTGAATCTTTCATTATGAGATTTTCTCCCACTTGTTTGTCTGGAGGCAGAACCACATGTTCAGACAGAGACTGGTGACTGGATGATCAAACGCCCCTGCTTCCCATTGCCTCATGCTCCCGAATGACATTTTCCCCTTGGTGGACACATGGGACAACAGTCTGGGCACAGAGCAGGAGAGGCATGCGAGAGCAGGATGGGGCTCAGGTTATTCCTTCACGTCCCACAGCATTATCAGAAGATGCCTTGGAGCCACAATTGCTCCACATTTCTGAGATGAACAGAGAATGAACATAGCGTACTCCAAATGGACAAGCCTGCCTCTTGAGCGAGGTCTCAAAACATAAATGTGTGCAAAAAGCATCACACAGCAGGGATGTTTCTCGAGGGCTGAAAATGAGACTGGCTCTTGGCCATACAACAGCTAATGTTTTTAACAATAACCTGGAAAAGAGAGTAACATCACCCTTGCCAAGGTACGCAGCCAGCATGCAGACCAGAAGGGCTGGTTAAACACAGCAGAGGATAGGTTAACCCCCAAAGCACTCTGGAAAATTTGGTAATGAGCCTGAGAAAATGGCCAAATGTGAAAGCACCCACCTAGGAATTAATAATTCATACTGGGTATATTGGGGGGGGAGTCATTCTCGGGGAGCCACGTGTTAGGAAGAAGTTGGGGGTAACTAACTGGCAGGCAATTAGTTCAGAGTGATTTCCGTATATCAAGCCAAAAAAGCAAATAACCATTCTGAATTATCAAGTACAAGGAAAGAGTCTGCACCTCTGAGTTTAGCACTGGTGGTACCACTGCTGGAATAGCATGTCCCACGGCAGAAGAGCACTGATAAACTGGAGAAGGTGCAGGAGGGAATCGGGAGAAGAGGTCGCAGACTCTCAATCTGCTTCATTTATCAGGGAGAAGGTCAAGAGTGACTTGATCATTATCTGCAATTGCCTGCTCAGGAAGCAGAAATCCGATAGCCCAGAGCTCTTCAAACCAGCAAAGATCTAACAAGATACAAAGCGATGCCACACTGGAACTAGCAATAGGGCACGGAAGTCTTACCACAGAGATTTGGAACTAATTTACCAAGGATTGTGGAGGATTCACCAACACTACGAATTTTAAATTAAAGTGTTCTGCCTAAGAGATACTGGCTTGAAGCAAGAACCTGTTTGAGGATAACAATCAGCTGTGTTTTTTTCTGGAGGTAAGACTGGAGAGCTCATCTATGAACGGCAGCTTTGAACAGGGAGACAAGCTGCAACCTGCTAAGACAGGGGTGTCCACCTCTGCACTGGCTGGTTAACCTGGAGTGTTTCTCACGTCCTACCCTTCTCTGTGGGTACTCAGGGCCTAATCAAAAGGTTAAAGTGCTCTCTTCATACCCAGTACCCCTTTCAAATACCCATGCTTAATCCCTGCAAGGTGGAAAATATTCTAATGTGTTTGAATAGGCTGAGTCAGAGGATGGGCAGCGACAGGCACCTTGCTATGCCAAAAGCAAGGGACAGCGAGAGAGCACAGTCCCGGCTGCAGGCACAGAGTTGGCCGCCCTCCTGGAGGCCCAAATCGTCCCATCAAGAACATATTACATTTCCTTCAACCTAACACACGGGCAGAAGAAGCCGTTTTGGATGCTCCAAGAGTCAGGCACTCTGCCAGCCCTGTTCTCCCATGCACCTTCTGCTACAGCACAGAGCCCCTTCACCACCACAGTCACAGAAACACCTTGAAATGAATAGGCATAACACCTTCCCCCCCATCAGGAGAAGAAAGATAACGTGGCATCCATGAAGCAGACACTCTGTCTTTTTTTTTTTTTATGGAGGAAGCCACAGGGCCCCTCAGGTTGGCTGACAATCTCATTTAGCTCTGAAATCATCTGCTTTCTCTGCTATCAGGAAGCGGAGAGAAATGTGGTGGGTATGTCCATTCAGCAGATATATCCCACCATATGGCCAGAGGAATGCTTATCCGCATGCACACACACGCGCAGAGCTAACTTTGGCTCCTGAAAGGCAGCCCGCGACCTTTCTGTGAAGATTTTCCAGCAGCCCCAGGTGGGCAGGGGGCGATGAGTCACTGCTGGGAGCAGCCGTGCAAAGAACATGTGATGCATGCTAGCTCTCCAGCAAGCTTCAGGAGTTTTAATGCTTAGAAACCAGAGAGATAGTGTCTTCTGAGAAAACCCAGCTCTTGAGTAAAGGAAGGAAGGAGAGGCCTGGGGAGCAAAGCTCCTTGTTGGAGAAGAAACGGTAAGGATTTCCCACTGCTCCTGCTGATGTGTCACCTCTAAACCTGCATGAAGCTCCACAGGGCAGAGATTTCTACAGCTCATTAACTCTCTCTGGATCAGAAAGGTCACGTCAGCCTTCACTACAACCCTCCCCAACTCCAGCTTGTCTGCGTGCTCTGGGTATTCAGGAAGCTCTCCTCCATGTCAAGAAGCCACATCAGGTCCCTGCACCCTGGAAAAGCCTTTTCCTCCTGACTGGATGCAGACAGTCTCCTCTGACTGCTTGTCTTCTGTCAGTCTCACCCCTTCACTATTCTCCATGGCTTCTTGGTCCCTCTGACCCCCCCAGTGGCACAATACACAGGATCCCATGGTCTGCTAGCGCTGGACTACTCAGGAGCTCTTCCTTGCAACTTGCCTCAGTCTGCATTCCAGGCACAGCTGGAGCTTGCCTGGATTTTGCGTTTGCACAGCCACCACCAATGTGGAGGAGTAGAGATGGTCACAGAGTTTGGTTGAGAGCATGATTGAAGGTCTCCTTCCAGCGTCTTTCCTGCTTTGTTCCTTTGCTTGGCGCTGCTCAGTAGAGGTTACTGCACACCATGGGTCATCGCTGTCAGGTGTGGGGAATACACCATGAGACCACCCCTCCCTAGGAAAGGAGCCACACTGGGGCCCGACAAACTGCCTGAGCTCAGACAAGCCTTTGAGCTCGGTACACGTAGATGAGCACTGACTTTAAGCCCAGACAACAGCAGGATACTTTAGATGTACTGTGGATTTCTTATTAACAGGCAGATGCAGCTCTGAAATGCAGGGACTGGCAGTAAAGTCTTCACAGTTTTGCCTTTGCCAGTCCAGTGAAATCTGTCCTAAAAGACCACTCAAGGGACCAGCAAAATCATTGCTTCTGTTACAGACAGAGCAGGCAGGTAGCAGCAATTTGGAGGTGTTTTGGGACAGTCCCTACAGGCAGTGGGTTGCTTACAAAAGGTTTACTCCATGTGCCATTTGTTCACGGCCTGTTAGTTTAGAGGAAGCCTAGGGAATGACATTAATATTAATTGCTTGTCAACTGCTCTGCTCGTGTCTTTCATCCATGCTCACCCTCTCCATCTGCCAGTAAGACCATCCTCAGCCACATGCTTCAGAAGTCTCCTTCAGCTGCTTCTCCCATGGCCATCTCCATGTTTTCAACCACACAGGGAACCCGTGCCTTGCCTAGACAATGCTACACCATCCTCTGCTGCTCTCTCCCTGCACTGAAGTGCCTATGAGAACCAGCTCACGACCACTACCTCAGCCAGGAGCAAATTCACGAACACCCTCGAAGCCACGGCTCTTGTCACAGTGCTGCAGCCCCTCTGCCCACCTCAGGCTTTCCCCTACCTATCCTCCTTGCTGGTGTCTCCCTCCGAAACAAGGCTGTGAATCAACAGTGGCAGACGCAGCCCGTTCCTTCGTGTTTGAGCAGTGCTTAGCTGTGCCATGAGATTGTCCTGCTATCACAGTGACAGTCACCCCAGCGACGACGAGCCACTGTTTGGGCTCATAGTGCCAGCTGGGGAGTCGTTTGTAGGAGGGCTGCCCTTGGGCACGTTATTAAACACATTGTCTTTGCCATGGTCCAGAGCAAGCCATGAGTGCAAAGCAGGCCTGCACAATCCCAAAGTGACATCCAAGCACAGCAGCACCCAGCCTAGCCCCTGCCCAGACACTCGACTGAGCCCTGAGCAAAGCACCTACTCCATAGCATGGGCCGTGCAGAACAAAGCACTGTGAGAAGCCTTGTGGCCCTCCACAAGGCAGTGGGTGGTTACAGCATGTCACCCAGCATGGAGGAGATGCTGTCCCTGGGGCATGCTGAGGAGTCACTGCTACCAAGGTGCAGAGAGCATCCTACCCTGCAGCAGGCCACAGCCTGGCAGCAAAGCTGGTCTGGTTCATGGTGGGTACGTGAGTCCTGACGAGCTGCAAAGGGCGCCGCACGAAGCCTCGCCGGTTCCTGGGACACACAGTAATCACTTGGTGCCTGCAGAAAGCCAGGCAGCACCTCCCCTGCCAGCAGCTGTGTTGTAGGTGTCTGCAGCATATGTGGGCGCTTGCTGAGAAAATGCTTCCCAAGCTGAGTGCTTCCGAGGGTGGATTAAGGGGCTCTGGGCTCCCAAGAACAGGTGTCCTCGAGTGCCCAAGGCAGAAACCTGTTCCCTGTCCCCAGGGCTGAGGCAGGTTTGTGGGTATCCAAAGGCATCAGTTCTGGTGCCTGCAGAGCATCCCTGGGCTCCCTGGATACTTCAGCAGGTGGGAGACAGCCAAAGCCAGAGCACCCCATTCCTGGGACCAGCCTCAACCAAGTCTTCCTGGCCCATGATAGCAGAAGCCTCCAATGATGGGGCTGAGACACGCAAGCTGCAGAAAAAGCAGGCAGCCCAGAAAGCTCCCAGCACTTATGTGGGAGGGGAAGGGAGAGATCGGTGTCCAGCAGGTCTTGGGCAGAGGTCACAAATAACACCAACATTGTCTGGTGGGTGAGAGCCTGAGCTGGGACAAGAACACACCAGAGCCCACCTCTGGCCTGAGCCAGAAAGGTTGGAAAGGGGTGAAACCTGTTCTGCTGAATGAGGGTCTCCAGCAGCAACTGAAATCCAGCAGCTCCTGCTGGCTTGGATTTGCTTGGTTAAGTAATTAAATGTGTGTTGGGCTAGAGAGAAGATGCTGTTTTCACTGTAGTTTCTCTCTCAAGGGGTCTGTGGCTGACAGAAGGGGTAGTGGGTTGTTTGCTCCCTCTTAATCCCCTTTCTAAGGGTTTCCCCTCCACAGTCTGAGATCAAGAGGTAAGCGTGGATGCCTCTGCCTACGCCTCTGCTCCCTGAGGACAGCAGCCCCCACTTAAACGACTGTGCTGCCTTCCACTTTATATCTTTGATCTCGTATTTAAATACAGCTGGCCATAAAGGAAAAGGGAATGTTTCCCAGCTAAGCTTTGATTTCCAGTCTCTCTGTCCTCCCAAATAATACTATCAAAGTATCAGGTTTTGGAAGACTAACCATTTCCTTGGCTAATCAAAAATAAGGGGGGGGAGTAAAAGAGGGGAATGAATTCTCGAGAACAATCACCTTCAGGTTATTTTTCAATTTTTTTTTATATTATTATTTGAAATTAAACTTCAAGCTGGCCTACCTCTGCATATTGCACCTCCAGTCTTAATCATGGCAGCAAATGAGAAGCTCGTAATCCTGATGGATTTCCACCACAAACTCATGATCTTTCCAGAGACATCGCTCTCACCACATCCTCTTCCCCACCCTGCAAGCATAACGTATTTCTGGTTTCCCACATTTATGACCTGGCATTTAGCTGCATTAAACCAGAGGCTGTTTTATCACCTCCAATTTACTAAGTGATATAAACAACACCACCTGATTACCCCACTTTTGTCATTATTTACTGCTTCAGCGGTCTCTCGGTGTCATCTTCAAACTTTATCAGTAATGATTTTCTGTTTTCTTCCAGATCATTGCTAAAGATACAGAATAGCACCGAGTCTAGGGGAGATACCTGTGGGACCCAATTAGAAATGACTGTGCTGAAGGTTGATGTAGCACCAACAATTATATCCTGAGATCTAGCAGTTAGCCAGTTTTTAAACCCAGGCTAATCATGCCATATCCATTTAAGTACTAATAAAAACAAAGCCACAGCAAGAGTGCCCAAATTAACTCTTGACAACCTGAGCGCACCAACAGCTCTATGAAACTTCATTGCATTGACTAAAAAAAACCAAAAGTGACACCAAGTATTTCACTTCCAATATGACCTTCACAGGGCAGCGTGTTGGTGTCAGCTCCATTCACAACCCTGGAGAGGTGAGGTCAGGTCTCTCTCTCATGTTTTTTTCCTGCTAAAGGGGATTCATCTCCTGGTGCCTGAGAAGAGGCAGGGACAAGGCAGGCAACAAACAAGAAAAAAAGGCATCTTCAGTGCTTGCTCATCTGTTGTTCCCAGTAAGCTAATATACAGCTTTAGAGACCCTTGGAAATGGATGTTGCATCTCCTTGAGAAAGCTACTCTCCTTCATCTCCTCCATTACAAACAGACCACAAGCCCCAGATCAACTATTTATTAAAGCATGTTAGCTGGGAAAACAAGGGGGGGGAGGGGGTTAATTAAATTAAAGGCCTCTCTAAAGAGAAGGCAATTAGGGTATTGATTGCAAGAAGTGCCAAGTTAATTGGGCATGTGACACATTGACATTTTTCACAATCAATAAACCTGCAACACCTTCAAAGAAATCTCGAGCAGCTCACGACCACATCAGGGTCAAAAATGCAATAAATTTCTTGAGCTGATTATAGCTGTTGGCTTCTTTCATGTTTTCTCAATACAGAAAGCTGTCTGACAGGGCAGCTCTTTCCCCATGTGGCTTTAATAAAAGTCTTTGATGGAGCCAATGCAAGTTTTCTCTCTTTTTTTTTTTTTTAAGGAGAAATCTTGTCAACTTCAGTCAGCTTTGCCTTTCCATTCCCTGCCGATCACCAGGAAGAAAGGGGCTGGAGAGGGCTGGGAAAATCCAATTAATAGAGGTAGTGGAGGAGTAACAGAGCAACCAGCAGCGATGCTCCAAAGACAGGCTGGTGCCTGGGGACTGCTACGGATCATGCCCAGCATGACATTGTGTGTGCTGGAGAAGAGCCTCGCTGCAACAAGGGATGGGCGAGACACTTCCTTTCTTTCCTTTGTTCTATCTGCTGCATAAAAGCGGAGCTGATGTTTGTTATAAGGCTGCCTGAAATGGGTGTCCATCCCCCTAAATCAGCCCAGGCTCCACTGACAGCCCGGGTCCAGGGAGAGCAGCCTCCCCCGGCGCCTGTCTGCTGGCTCTTGCAAGGGCAAGCTGCCTTCCAGCACAGCCCGTAGGCAGCCAGCGGGTCCCGCTGGAGTGTCTGACTGCTCCCCACAGGAGACAGGCCAGGCTCTCTGTGGACAGGGGTTGGAGGAAGGATGCTCCTTCTGACAGTGAACAGGCGGGATGCTGCCACAAAAGGCAGAGGGGAGGTGTGAGCAGAGGAGCATCTGGGCTGCCTGATAAGTTCTGGCCCTGCTGCGGTGCACAAGTGCCTTTGTATTTGTACAGGAGCTGGGCTGCAGTCTGTTGTCCTCTCCCGAGCCCAGCTCCCCTCCTTTTGTTTCTCCCTTCTTATGGGGTGGCCTGGGTGCTGTATTATCTCAAGGTGTTTCAGGTAGACATCACTGAAAGCTGCCAGCCTGAGGGGGCTAATCTGTCCCGGGATGCATGTCTATACTGACTGGACTGGACCTCCCCAATACCCGGTCATGGACTTTTCCATCATCAGTGCCTTACGTGTATCAGTAATTTTGGACATCAGTATTTTGGACATATCAGTATTTTGGACATGAGGAAAAATGTCTTTACTGAAAGAGTGGTTAAACATTGGAACAGGCTGCCCAGGGAAGTGGTTGAGTCCCCATCCCTGGAGGTATTTAAAAGACATGTAGATGAGGCACTTAGGGACATGGTTTAGTGGGCATGGTGGTGTTGGGTTGACGGTTGGACTCGATGATCTTAGAGGTCTTTTCCAACCTTAATGATTCTATGATTCTGTGATTCTATGATCAATATCATTTTAAAAAACAATCTCTGATATTCTGAGACTTCACACAAAAAGTACTGAAATCATGTTCAATGCCTTTCTTGTCTGGGAGGGAAGGGGGGTTGGAGCTGGCATGTCCCATCAGGCAGGAGTTGGGAGCAGGAGGTGTGGCTTTCAGCTCCCAGAGGCTCAGGTGAGACTGAACTCAGGTCTTCCACCTCCCAGGTGAATGCCCTACACACGCTGCTCTTCTGTCAAATGTGGTGGCTCTGGTGCCACATTTTCATCCTCAGGAGCTCTGCAACAGTATTTGTGAGCCCTGCTCAGTTCTTTAGAACTGGCAGCCATAACCACCTTCATCCTCCAGAGCAAGCCTTGGGCTGGGAATGGGCTAAGGGATAGGCCCTGCATGGTGGTGCCCTGCATCTGCTGTTCGCCGGGTGCTAAAACATTTGAAAGTGCCCAGCTTACTGATAAGTCCCAGACGTCACCTATGCACAGTGTTATTATGAACTAGTTGTTGGAAATACACACCCAGGCTAGACTAACTGAAAATTCAACTTCTTGGCCCTTTAA
The DNA here is from genome assembly GCF_965638725.1 of Aptenodytes patagonicus. NCBI lineage: Eukaryota > Metazoa > Chordata > Aves > Sphenisciformes > Spheniscidae > Aptenodytes > Aptenodytes patagonicus. The sequence continues at coordinate 16,751,394 of NC_134963.1, forward strand.
ATTGTTTTGCTAAGGAGAGCTGGGCACTTGCCCCACACTAACAGCATTATTTCCATGGATAAGCCCATTAGTATGTGTCTGCAGCTTACATTTGTGATTCAGAAATTTCGTTGCCTATTGCAATGCTATATAACTTGCATCGACAAATTATTGTACACTTGCAGAAACATGTGCAAGAGGATGCAATAGCCACGACCTAGCATGCAGCCCCATGACTATTAACTGTCTGTCGTTCATGTTAACCTTATGTAAGGCTACACTCAATAATTAACTTGTACAATTAGAACTTGACAGGCCCACAAAAGCCACGTCCTGCCAGTGCCTCCCAGTGCACATGCTGCCTCATTAGCAGTGTCACCCAGACCACCTCCTATCAGACTGTAGCTGCACCCTGTTTTTCCAGGCTCAGTGTATCTTGCCCTGTAGAGTGTCATCCTCCTGCAGGAGTTAGTGGTGAGCATGGTCACCTAATTATGATGAACCTTGCAGCCTTATCTTAGGAAAATTGGAGGAAAATTAGCTTGTTCCTAGGAGACACAAGCTTAAGCAGAACGGGCTCTTTGTTGCCCTTGTCCGTGCTGGAGAGAGCGGACAAAATCAAGCAAGCAATTTCCTGGAGCTGCCAAGGAGAGCTTTCCAACAGGCTCGAACATGCACACAGCATGCACACAGCAAAAGTCTGGTGGTGAGGGCAGTCGCAGGGCACATCTTCGTCCTTTGCCCCCGGCCTGAGCCAGCTGTGTGGTTAGCAGAGCCCCTGGACCAGGGGTACATCCCATGACACCTGAAGGAGGACGCAGGGGTGATGTCTGCATTGCTGCACCAGTCCGTCACCCCGCGGGCTCCTCACTCATCACAGGGGGGTGAGGAAGCTCCAGTTCTGGCAGTGGCCAGAACTCACCCTCACACCTGTGAGAGCGGCCAGAGCTCTCCAGCCTGTGTACCCACTGCAGAAAAGGGAGGCCCTTGAAAAAGATTCCCAAACGAATGTGACTGTAACCAGCTTACTCCACCAGCTGAGCATGAAGATGCTTTCCAAATCCTGAGCAAAGGGCAATGTCCTCCGCACAGCAAGATGAAGAAGCTGTTGGAGAGGCAGTAGGGCAACTTTGCATGGGATGTCTGAGACACCAGATGGGACAAAACCGACACTAAACTGGCAGTCAGGGTTCATGCATAAGGTTACTTTCAAACTGTTGTTAACTGACATAAAAAGCAACAGGTAGCACTTATCGTGAGCACATGAAGGAGTCCAAACCACAGATACACTCAGGAAAAAAGATGGGTGCCTACACGACGGAGTATTAAAGAAAAACCCTATTCTAGAGACACATCCTATACCCAGAATTCAAGAATGGCAATTTAATACAAAATCTGCAAGTAGTGCCCAAAAAGCAGACAGGGCCCAGACCTCTTGCGGGATAATGCTCCCTTGTTGTTTAATTGACCTGCGCCTCATTCATGGAAAATGCCTCTGGTCCTTCCTCCTCACCCTCAACCTATTGGTCAGGCACTCCTGGGAGGTGTGTGCTCCAGGGTGAACTCCTTGGTTTTAAAAACAGCCTAAAAATGGGCCTTCTGTTTCTGGCACAGTGCTCAAAACACCAGAAAGTTGGATACTTACCGCCCTGCCCACCGTTTCTAATTTAAAAGTTTCATTAATCTCAGGGCTGGGTAGAGTTCCTTAGGGGTCTCTCTTGACTCCAGCACTATTCCGTGTTTTCATTAATGACCCAGATGATGGAAGAAATAGCAGGCTTATTTAATTTCCTAGATAATACCAAGTTTTGAGAGATCATGTGTATGCAGAAGGACAGGATTCAAATTCCAAATCTCTCCACAAATTAGGGAAACAGGCAGAAAAAAAGCAGGATACAGTTCTACAAGGAGAACGGTGAGGGTCCAGCTGCTGGCAGGAAGGAGCTTGGAGGTGTCCCAGGGAGAAAATGAGTCAACAGGACAAAGCAGCGCCAAAAAAAGGCACATTTCATTGCGGGGGGCATGCACAGGGATATCACTTGTAAAAAAAATACACTCTTCCTCCTGCTCTTCACTGCTAAGGTATCAGCTGGAATAATTTTTTCTCTGTTTTGAGAAAGCAAAGGATCAGTTGGAAGGTGTTCAAAAGAGAGTAACAAGAATCATCATAGACCAGGGAAAACTGGTCCCAACAGGCAAGACTGGAAGGGTTAGGCAAGATAGAAGACAAGACTAGGAGGAGACGTAGAAACCTTTGTGAAGGAAGGGAAAGCAAAATTTGTTCCCCACAGCAGATGGGACAAGAAGCCATGGCATTAAGTGGTAACTTTTCGGATCAGACGTTAGGAAAATCCAGCTGTGTGGATGGTAAGGCGTGGAGACAGAGTGTCTGGAAAGGTCAGAGAATCCTTATCACTAGTGGGTTTTAAGATCACAATAGGAAAACATCTGTTAGGAATGACCCAAGTGGAGCTGATCTTGCCCTGGTGACAAGAGGTGGACAAGACCACCATTTAGTATTCTTTGCAACTCTGTATTCTATGAAGAAACAGTGCATTCAAGAGTTAGTGGTGAATTAGAGGAGAATTTGTAGTGGACTTATCCTGAGAGTGTGTCTTTTGGACTAAGATGGAATTCGGCATAGAGCATTATGTCACAAGCTTTGTAAATGAATGAACATATCCAACAGGTCAACAAAACCAACACACCCTACAGAGCCCCACATACCCCATGGAGTCTGATATGGCGTCTCCACACCTCCATTTGGACCAGTTCAGAATGACTGCCTCTCTTTGGAGAGCAGGGCATGATTTAGAGACAGCAAAGAATGTCTTTTTTTACATCTTTTAGTAAAAACACTGTTTTCATGAAAATTCTTATTTGTAAACCAGACCGATTTCAGTGGAAAGTATGTAAAACTTAACCAGCTTTTCTAGAAATGTATTTTCTTCACAATCCTGAAATTATATACTAATGCACCATTTCTGCATTTCCGTATTAGCTCTTGTGGTTTTTTTTTTTTACATTGCTTAATGGCATGGGCATAGCATAATATGCATATCTAGTTCACCTGGGATTGAGTTTGTGGTCCTTGGAGACAGAAGTTTCAAAATAATTCTTATGAACTGCATGCTGTAATAATTGTGAATATTCATTTATAACTCTGCTTTTCTTCTGCAACTCACAAAGACCACAGTCTTTCAATAGGTGGTTGGAGCACAGGAGCTGAGCTCCTCCACAGAATGCAAAGTCGGCATCAGTGTGCTACTGCAACGGATACTTGCCACCTAACCCTACACTGATCAGTAGTCCTACGCTAATCAGTTCTCACCACCCAAAAGCTTCCCATGAGATTTTTTCAGCTATGAAAAACTCAAATCTGGAGTGTCTCAGAGGGCCAGACTTAGCTTTAAGGAGACTGTGATTGTCTCTTTGTTCAAGGCTGATGGAGAGTAACTGTAAGCATAAGGTTTCTCATGTTCACCTCCTGCAAGTGTCCACCACCAGCAGCAGCCGTGCAGTGGCACAAAAAGCATGAGAGGCTGCGCTTGCAGATCCAGAGGAGTAGGTGCAGACTGGGGGATGACACCCAGCAGAGGTCTGTGCTCCCTGGAAGCAAATATTAATGCTCCATTCTGACAAGAGACAGAGCCGGGCATCTAGGCAGGAGCACGGATCTGGGTCGGCTCCGTGAGCCATCACACAGCTCTCCTCCAGGAGTGAGCAAGACCGGCCCAGGGCAGGGGCGGATGGTGACCTGGGGTAACGAGTTCATCAGGATGGGGACATCAGAAACACACGTCAGCAAGGGACCAGTGAAGAGCACAATCTTGACACCTCTGTGCACAGCACTCCACAGGTCTGCCGTGCATATAGTGCTGTGCCATCTGGCATGGCCGAGTGGGGAGAAAAGGGTCTGACTGAGCATCACTGGAGACGAAGAGGAGGCAGTTGTCTCAGTGATACACCGTGAGAGGGACCCCGAGTGACAGTTTGTTTGGGGAGGAGGGGGTGGCTGCAGAGAGCACGCACCCTCATTCTCATATCTGTCTCTTCCCTGGAGAGGTGTTGTGTCTAATTTGTACATAATGCCAGGGATGATCTGGAAACTGTAAAGTTAAAAAAACACAGAGATGTTTGTATAATAAATTCCTCTTACGTGATTTATAAAGTATGGTGACAAGCTTAAGAATAATGCAGTGATCCAAAAAAATGCTTTAAATAGCAGAGGTGACATTTCCCAAATGAGCACCGTTTACATGGCAGGAGGAGAGTGTTTATTGCCTAAACCCTGTGTTACAACGTCAGTCATCTGCGTAAATGGTGTGTCCCAGGTGGTACCCATGCAAAACTAGTGCAGTACCACTCTCATAAGGTCACAAGTAACTTTATATAACCAAAACTTCATATGATGTGATGCATGTTGTACTGGAAAGGTCTCAGTTACAATGTGTGGGGCATTTCTTGAGGACAGGTGTCCAGTGAAGGCTTCAATCTTCCAAGCAGAGAGGAAAACAAGAGTGCTACCATATTTTCTTAAAATAAAGAATGAGACAAGATAGGAAAAATGAGGAATTCCAGAGATCAGGGTCTGCGCTCTTTTTGCATAGAAAGGATGCAAATAGCTCCTAGGCTGAACCCTGAGTCTTGGTTCTTTTGTGAGATGGTGTTTGGAGCACGGGACGCTGCTTTGTGATCAGTCCTGAGGCATGAGTTAGCAACAAAGGCAAGCTGGGATTCATGTGCCTTGCCTTTTTGTCACTCCAATTTTGTAATCAAACGCCCAATCATGCACTTTTCTGCATGCACTCTATTATCATTTTCCTTAATCTTGTCTAGTAGCAAGGACAAACTCCAAGGAGAATTGTCAGGCAGCAGTCACTTCACTCCCAAGGAATGGCCGTGCACATTACCCAGGGTTGGCTCAACCAAGTACATTTCAAGAGTTGAGCAAGGGCTGTGCTTCCTCCAAAACATTGTAGGAGACCAGCTGGTAAGTGCTGGATAGGAGGCGGTGGTTCTAGTTCAATGTGTGCAGACTGGGTGTCTTTGACAGCGGGATGTCGCAGGGACGAGTTACGACCCAGGTTCACGTTGCATATGACACAGAGACAACCCAGGTTGGGTGCTGCAGGGCACTCAGCTGCACGTACAGCACAGACGCACCGTTGCGTGCAGGAGAGAGCAGGAGTCCCACGGCCGGTCCTGGAGGCCAGTGCATGAACCATTTGCCACGGAGCATTTTACCCCTCCCCTCCATTCAGACCCGATGCTGACTTGCATCAGCGATGGCTTTGACAGCTTCCAGAGGATTTTTTCTTTGCATTTTATTTAACGATTAGAGGGTTCAGCGTCCAGTGAGGAAACAAATGTGAGCTGTCTGTTGGCATGTGACCAGTAGGTCCTAGGCCCCAGGCTGGATAGGAAGATAAATCAGTAAAGGATTATTAACATGACAGAGATGTTACAAGCAACAGTGCACATATTTGGTCAGGGTGGAACCTTCCCTTTTGTCATTGATCGCAGCTGTCAGGACAGTTCAAACTTTTGCAAGTTATTTGCCTGTGCAACACAATAGATATTAAAATGCCCATTACATCTTTTCCTGAAGAAGCAATCTTCTACACATGGAGACAGTAGAAGGCAATCACAGCTCTATTGCACTTAGGAGAAGATATTACCAGAAGTGAAGAGCTGTATGACCAAAATTTTATGCAGCTAAAATTGACTAATAGCTTTGATCTTTTTTTTCTAATGCATGTTATTGCTCACCATATTGCTGCTATTACTTGGGGGAAATTCCTGCTTCTGTAAGTTGTTGTTGGGTTGCATTTATTCCACAAATAGAGAAGGCACAGCTCATATATTGTAGATACAAACCATACAGGGACCATCCCTATGAACAATTAATCAAGCTGCATCCTGCTGGTTGAAGTTTTTCAGCAAAGAGTGAAGCACAAGTGAAAAGCAGTGAAGTCCTCTTAGGTAATGCAGCAGAGAGAAAACAAAACATCTCTGTCTCCAGACTGGCCTTGCCCCTTCAGAAGTCTTTACAACCTCTCTCAAGTGATACACATCATCAAGGAAATCTGCCTGGAAGTGAGCAAAGAGTTTTTCTGCTCACTGTACACTGCCTGTGAAATGTGAGGATGGCTTAGGGGAACAGTGGGGCAGGAAAAAAGCTGCTGGCTGGTAATTTGTGAGTTATTTTGGACAGCAGAAGGGGTGATGTCTGTGGTGTTATGCATGGAGAAGGGATAGCTCTGCAATGAGAACAGGCCCACCCTGCTGTTTTACTTCCTAGATCTTGAACTTGGCTGCAGCAGGAATGCTCCCTCCCCTCACGACGTCCCTTTGCAGAGTGCAAGGACAAGCTAGGAGCGGTGCTGAGGAAAGCTTTATGCCAGGGAAACATGGTGTTTTCTGTAGGAAGTGGTCCAGGAGCCTTCCTTGCCCAGCAGGTCATCTCAGGTCTCCTGTTGATGCTTGCCTCTGCACTTCTAGCGTCATGTGCACAGCACGGCTGTGTCTCCTCTGGCTTGTTACCAGCCACCCAGCAGAGCCCTCAGGCCAAGCATGAAGACTGGCCATGGTGTGCAATTCCCCGCACACCCCGTGCCTCTCCTGAGATGTCCCAGCTGGTACACAAGCAGGAAAGCTGAGGAGCACCCACCCTCTACAGACACCCAGAGCTGCAGCCAGGTCTGCCTCCCCACCCACACATACCTCAAAAGGCCCCATGGCATGGCTTGCACCACTTGTCCCAGCACCCCAGCAGCCCCTCTCCAAGTGAAGGAAATGATGGCACTAGAGATGAGGCTGTTGCATGAAGCAGAAGTCCTGGCCTCTTCTCCCTTTGTGGCCAGACCATCCTGGGGCTTTGGGAAGGTCACTGTGACAGACACATCGTTAGGAGATCACGGCCCAGATAGTACAGCTGGTCTAGGGCAGACTGGAGACAGTTGCCAGGCTGAGGCTGAAATTTGAAGTCTTTCTAGAGCAAGGCCAAAAGTATAAACAGCTGCTTTCAGTGATGGAAAAAATTATCCCAGGGTGTGACTGGTTTCTGGTGCCCTGAGGCTGTCTATGAAGAGCACGGATCTGGAACATACCAACACCTCTCCTCTCCCTGTGGGTATGCTACCTTCCAGCCCCAAAGGGTTGGACATCCCATTGACAGTCCTATCACACCCGCAGCAACAGCTGCTCTTTAAGAAGTGTGCTGGAGAACAGGCACAAGTAAGGCAACGCAAGGCCCACAGCCACCAAGCAAGGGTGTGTGGCCAGGGCACAGCCTGGTTTCTGCTCCACCTCTGAGCATTCGCACAGTCCCCCGTCTGCCATCCCCTGAACCCTGGTGTGGTTGGGCTGAGCCCAGGTAACCTCTCTGAAGCAAGGAGGGCTCATGCATCAGTGCAAGCGTCCCATCCAATCTGAGCCGGCCAAATCTTGCCTTCCCATATGCATTCTGAGTGCATTTTGGATAACATAGGCTGCCCCAGTGAGAAAGCTGGCTGCTTTGTAAATATTTCCCCTAATTCCTGGTCGTCCAGCACAGGCCTGGCTTTTAGAGCTCATCCTTTTTCCAACCACCTCTCTCCAAGGCCAAATAAGTGTTTCTTGTCCTTGAAAAGAGTGAAAATGTTTTACCACGTGGTGGTACGGCAGTGTCCAGGACCGCCTTGCCATCTGGCTCTCTGCTGCATCGTGCCCCCCCAGCTACTTGCCCTGTCTCCAAGACAGGAACACTTTTGCTCATTGTGGTACCCTTCCCTGGGACATGGCATGCTGGTGGACACTGGGGAAGTGATGCAACCTGGCTCTGGAGCCAGGGGGTAGGCAGGGGTTACAAGAGCAACATCCTCTGGGCAGGTCTTGGGAGGTGGTAATCGTGTAGGATGGGTGCTCTTTGTCTTTTGTGACTCTTGTCTTTTTCCTGTTTAAACAGAAGGAGAAATGGGTAGGAACCATGTGGGGTGGATGATCTCCCAGTTAGGATGCTCCCTGGCTGCACATAGCAGAGCAGAAGCAGAGAAGATGAAGGGTCAAGAGGTTTCTCAGCCATCTACAGGCATACTCCCCAGTTCCTATGAGCTACCATGACAGCAGCATTTGTGAGTCACAGTCCCCCTCCCAAAAGCTGTTACTGCCTGGAAAGCCACTGAGTTTTCACTGAGCTGAGAGCCCAAACTGGACAAGACAGCACATGTCCGTGGTGGTGTGGAGAGTGAGTGCTAGCGGGGAAGTCGCTGCTGCTCACTGTGACAAGTGACAGCAGATGCCCGTTGCAGAGACATTTCACCTATTCTTCAGAGGTTGTTTGGCTGTTGGTGTTTGTTTGTTTAGAGGGGGTTATGTTTTGTTTTGTTTGGTGTGTAATTCAATATGTTAAAGCAGGCAGAGAAGTGAAAATTGCTGGTACCATCTGCTGGTAGCAGTCAGCAAAACGTGCTGTTAATGATTGATCTTCTCCTCCCCCTCCCCGTGCTGGAAGATATCCATGTATCTGACAGCCCAGAGACAATCCTGTGCTTGGGACGTCACAGCTTTGGGGCAAGCAGGAAAGGAAGAGGTGTCAGTTACCCCAGCTCTTCCTGGACCTGCACTTCACCTGAGAAATTTAAAGCTCCAAGCATCATGCCAGTCCTGTTTACGGAGGTTTTTGGTCACCCAGTCACAAAGCAGGCAGAAGGATGTGATCATGATGACCTGCTGCAGTGCCTGCCGTGCTGAATGCTGCCTAACCTGTGAGGGGACCCCCCAAGCCCAGAGGAGCCCTGCTTTCCCAGGGAGAGTGTGGGAATGATGTCCAGCCAGGCTGATTCTGCCAATTTCTGCAACAGCATCCTCACCAGGAATGGGTCTAAAGGCCTTTTACAGCAGCACTGCTCCACGGACTCCTATTTATGGAGCTGAACACTTCATAGACAGGTCAGGAGAAATGAACAGGCAGTTTCCCATTGCCCCTGCAGACCACGGCAACTTCACCAGATGTTCCGCTTCTCCACACCAGGTTGGAGTGTGTCTGTACAACCCCCAGCTCAGCCACCCCCTGCCATCCCTCGCCCCCCAGCCCAGCGCAGCACTTCTAACCACTCACCGGTCAGGCCGAGCAATAGCAGCGTGTGAAGCTGCTTCTTTGTAGTCCAATTAACCTCTGCACTAAGCTCTTATCTCTGCCCATTAGGATGAGGAAGCATGTGGCTAAGTGATTTACTGGGGAGCGAGCAGGGGCCCTAACAAGAAGCGAAGCAGAGGGTCAGTTGCTGAAGTGTCAGCTCATGGCTCACAGCCGCTGGAGATGCTCTGTAGAGCAAGCAGTCCTCCTGCACCCGGCTGTCTGCAAACCCTTCTCCTGCAATACCCGGGGTGAATGCATAAGAGGACAGCTCTGCACTCTGTCTCTGCCGAATCGATTGTTGCTGCTTCTCCCCTCTTCTTCCTCCCTTCCCCCAACACATATTTCCCTCGAAAAAATACATTTTTGCCATGTGTCGAGAAAAAAAAATACAGTGCAATTACACATTTTTATAGCGCACCTTTCATAGCTCATCGCAAAGCTCTGCACATAAAAAAATGAATTGCATAAATTTTAAAGGCATGTAATACATACACAGTTAAAATCATGCCGCAACAGCAATAGAAAACAGGTGTGTGCTTAAAGGGAGATTTAAACCAGGGACGTGAGTTGCACACAGGAGCCGCGGGGGTGAAGTAGCCAGGCAGAGAGGAGCTGCAAGCGTATACTGATTACTGGGATGGAGAGAAGGGCTGTAAATCTCAGCAGCAAAACAGCAAAACAGGCACCCAAGAGGAGAGCAGGAGGATAAGGGTAAGTACCTGGGAATTTGAACCCTTGCAGGAACGATGTTCTGCAGAGACTGAGTCTCCAGAGGCTGAGCTGGACAGGGAATAGCTCAGAGCTCAAAGCAGAATTTCCTGCTGAAGATCTACCCCACGGGGATGCAAGTTTAACTACTGCCCTTGCGCACTTCTAAAACCTCAGGGATAGATGTGTACTGCTACATACAATGCCAGCCCTCCAACTGTCCAAAGATTTCACCAAAGCTGTACCTTGGTATGATGGAGGCTGGGCAGATTTGCAGGACGATAGATGGACCAGTATCTGAACTTGTGCCCTAGGAATGCAGCCAGAGGAGGTTGTTGGGACCTGTCAAAGAAGTATCTACTCAGTTCACTGGGACGTACCTCGAATACTGTGTTCAGTTTTGGGCCCCTCACTACAAGAAGGACATCGAGGTGCTGGAGCGTGTCCAGAGAAGGGCAACGAAGCTGGTGAAGGGTCTGGAGAACAAGTCTTATGAGGAGCGGCTGAGGGAACTGGGACTGTTTAGTCTGGAGAAGAGGAGGCTGAGGGGAGACCTCATCGCGCTCTACAACCACCTGAAAGGAGGTTGTAGCGAGGTGGGTGTTGGTCTCTTCTCCCAAGTAACAAGCGGTAGGACGAGAGGAAATGGCCTCAAGTTGCGGCAGGGGAGGTTTAGATTGGATGTAAGGAAAAATTTCTTTACTGAAAGAGTGGTGAAACATTGGAAGAGGCTGCCCAGGGAAGTGGTTGAGTCCCCATCCCTGGAAGTATTTAAAAGACGTGTAGATGAGGTGCTTAGGGACATGGTTTAGTGAACATGGTGGTGTTGGGTCGATGGTTGGACTCAATGATCTTAGAGGTCTTTTCCAACCTCAATGATTCTATGATTCTATGATTCTATGACTTGGCACTGGGATGGAAAGATGAAGCTGACCTGCAGTTTAGCTCAGGTGCACAGTGTGTCCAAGTAAACCTATGCTCAGGCATAGGCTTGTGCTGCATCCCGAGGCACCCATGAGAAGCCAATGTTGGCCCTTCATGACAATCAACTCCCTACCAACTTGCAGCAGAGATGTGCCCAGCCTCCCTACTGGGAGGTGTGCTGCCTGCCCTGGCAGCAAGTTCCTGTGACTGACAGTGGACAGAGAAGTTGGCCTTGGTGTCCATCTAGGAACACAATACCTCTTGCAACATGGACCAGTGGGATTTGCAGGCATCCAGAGCCAGTGCAAACGCCTGCTGGATGGAGCAGTGGAGAGCCCTCTGCAGGCTCTGGGCTTGGCCATGAGCAGACGTAGTTAGAAAGGCACGCTAGTGTGACCTGGGGCATGTCCTGCCCAGCCCCAGGCTGCAGCATCCGCTTCATCAGGGAAAGGTGAGGAAGGTCTCACAAAATCAAACCTTCTCCTCTCTGACTCCAAGAGTCCCAAATGGGGGATATCTCCTGCTACAGCTCAGCAGAGAGGCAAAATACAAAGACTGTCATTCCCCTTGACCAGCCCAGAACACAGGGTCATGGACAGACCGAAGGGAAAAGCCAAGTTGATCCATGGTGAAAACACGGTCTCACCCCAGCAGTCTTCCCCTTTCAAATATCAATGCTTGCTTTCTTATGTCTCAAAGTCCAGCTCCCATGGTGTTCACCAACCCTTCCACACAGCACAAGAAATGGAAATTATGATCCACCCTCTGTTCTTATCCAGGCCAAGATGATAACACAGGGATGCCCAGAGGTATCCCATGAGCAAAGACATCACTGTCACCCCCAGCTCAGTCTGTCACCTGAGTGGAGCAGAAGATGAAGGAGGCTGCAAGGACTGACACACCTCCACAAACCATACCATACTTTAAAATGTAAAATTTCTCAGCCCTGTCCTCCACACCAGTGGGGTCCTCAAGCTGCTCCACATGACTGTGTTTCCAGATATCCATGCCCCAGGGTGTGCCACCCCACAAGCACGGCTGAGCCAGGACCCTGGCTCACCCAGGACCCCCCAGCCACAACCCGCATGGCACACAAGGATGCCCCATGAAAAGGGCTGGCCAGAAGACACTGCAAACCTCAAAGGAGCTGTTTGGAAATCACTCCAGAAAGCTGAGGAAACCCATGGAAAGTTTTTGAGAGTCAAAACAATGGAAAAAAAAAAGAACTGAAAAACAGCCAGTTTCCAATTAGGAACCCCAGAGAGTATTCTTCAAAGAGCTGCCTCTGAAGCAATGGAGAGATTCAGATCTAAGATGCTCACATATTTTAAAATGCTTCTTCCCAGCATAGCTGTCCCAGTAAGCTTGCATGATGAGTTCCACCCTGGACCCAAGATACACCATGGTTATGGGGTTTTTTTAATCATTATCATTAATTTGTTAAAACCGTTATGACACATGTTGGTTACAAGCCAGCATTTTTCTAATGAAAGCTGTTTTGGCAGGAAGTTCTTGACTGGCTTATGCCCTCGGGAATCCCAGCCACTAAGAAAGCCATTAAAATGAATGTGAGCATTCATGGAGATACTTGACAATTGTCACAACTTCTGCAGGATGGGCCACTGCATCCCAGCAGTCTGCTGCCTGCAGGTCCCCGGGTACCGTGTCACGCCACACCGCTACGCTGGCAGACACCCAATAATCCTGTCTTTGCAGCACGCTCCCTGCATTTCTGATTCTACCAGGTAAGATCTGTCTGTGCTCCCAAATGCAGACTGGCCCTAAGGAGGATTAAAGAGCTGATGATCCACAGCAGTGCCCGCCTGCCCATGCTGATGGCAGAAGACAGTGGTTCGGAGCAGAGAAGAGGATGGCTGCACCACTAACCTGCATCAGGAAATAGTAGGAAATGTATGCAAACCAAGAAAACTCAACATGAGTATGTAGAAGTGAGACTTCCCCGTGCCTTGCAGGTGGTCCCTCCACCCTCCACCAAGCTGTTCTCAGCCCAGCATGGTGCTCCTCTGCAGGGCAGCCAACGCCACACAGTCCCTCGTTTCTTTTCTCTGCTCTTCCCAGCAGCTTCCTAGGCTTTGTGGAGCTGCAAGCTCTCTGCTAACCTTGCTCTTCCTCCCTTCTCTCTGCTTCATCTCTGCCCCATGTCTCCCAGGCTCTGCTCCCTGGAGGGCCCACCCTTGTCTGCATGCAGCAGCATGGGCAGCCAAAAAGTCCCTTCTTGTTGGTACCCCAGCCACCACTCCAGAAAGGAATATGACGTACAGGTGTAGAAAACTGCAAACAGGCAGACAAAATAGACACCATGAATCACAGAAGGGCTTGCTTCACTCCTAAGAGCTCAGATAGGAAAATTTATTTCCTGTCTTTCAAAGTGGGGGTTTCAGTCAGTGCTATTTAAGCTTTTGGTGAGAACCTCTAGAAATCAATCTATGCCCCTTTCTACCAGCCAGATGGGTCACAAACTGACTTGTCTCAGCCCTACCACCTCCCACGTCTTTTGACTCATCTCCCCACCACCCCCTTCTCATCCCTACCACACCATCACGTGTGGTCTCCTCCTGACTCTCTCCCTGTCCCTCATCAGCTACTGCAATGACCCAGCTCCTTTTCCCTTCCCTCCCCTTCTCTCCTCACTGATCCTTCCCCTGTGCTGCTAGCAGCTCCTCATGGTCCTCTCAAGGCTCAACACTGGGACCTTCTCCTCCCTTTGCCCTCTCTCCAGCCATTTCAGCTATTTGTCCAGGGACATTTCTCACATCCAGCCTAGCCTCATTGGCACTGTCCTGCTCATGAGTCCCCTCAGTGACAGGGCTATCCCCATGGTGTGGTGTGGAGGTCCCAGGGAGCAGCCTTGCCTCCTGGGACAGGACAAACCCTGTACAAATACTGAGGACATAGTGCATGTCTACTGAGATACCCCTCAGCTCTCCTGTCCCACTCTAAATAAGCTCTGCTGAGGCTTGGCACTGAGGACAGGACACATTTCCAAAAGGTGTCACCTCGGACATGACTGTTTAGGGACATACCTGCATCCCTCTGCTCCCCCACTTTCCCTGGAGCAGGTGGACCCACAGCTCTCTGAGGGGCAGCTTGGGATACATGGGCAGGGTGATTTATGACAGCAGCTGGGTCATGGCCACAGGTCTCTGTGGATGCCTGTGCCGGTTGTTCTTTGCAACCCAAAGCAGGACAATCTGCAAAGTGCACCGCAGGCAGCCTGGGCTGCAGCTGGGATTCAGGGAAGCTTTGAGGAGATACCAAACACTGCAGGAGTTAAGCTCTGAGATTGGCTTCACTCCGTACCACTTTGCTCAATGTAACTAAAACCCACTCTGATAGAGCTGTGGAGATCCAGGCGCTTTTTAAGACCATTTTAAGCTCATGTTCTTCTGGTTTACTGCAGACTCAGCCTGTCCACCATGGCAAGAGAGGAGGTGAACACTTCAAGCCCTGCAGTAGCTAGGTGGCCAGCAGCACGGCAAAGCAGCGTGAACAGCCAAGTCTCTGCCCATCCTGTACTTTGCGGCTAGAGGCAAAGCAGGGAAGGATGCATCGCTGCCCTGCAGCTCTCTGCAGTGAATTTAACAACACTTCAATTTTCTAAAGCTCAGTTCAAACCATTTCCTTGATTATTTTAATCCAGTAATTGATTTATTCCTAAATCCCACTCACACCTCTAAGTGCTCTCAAAGTCATTGTCTGCAATGCACACACTCCCAGGGTCTCTGAGCCAACCCTGGCCTCGCAGTGCTCCCTGTCGGTGGCCTGGACCAACAGCAAAGTCCTTCAGAGCAGTCTGCAGCATCTCTGACGCTCTGTGGTCCCAGAGTTACCGAGCAGCATGAAGCCACGGCTTAGACACCTCTCAGGGATGGACTGCAAGACCCTAGATTAAAATGCAACATATGGGAGAGCAACCTCAACTCAGCCTCTGCATTGGCCATGGGCCCACAGCATGGGGTGGGACTCAAACATGCTGCCATATGCATGGGGGCCCAAGCAAACACCCACGGAGCTGCACTGATTCACTGAGCCCTCCTCTTCTGCTGTTCACGGTCTGGCTTTGATTTCATTCCCCCCATGAGAAATGCGGGGGCGGGCAGGGGGCCTACACTGCAAACGAAAGATCGCTACACGAGGGCCTCCCAACTGTGCATTTCATTTTGTTGTCATGTTTCTGAGATCTTTGAAAGCTGGTTATTTTGGGGCAATCCTGTCTGCATGCACTAGCGACTATCCTCAGGCAGGGTCCGTCTCTGGTGGCAGGCATGGGTAAGTGAGCGGTGCTCAGATGAGCACAGCCAGGATGACAAGTGGGCTGTGATGGTGGGCACGTGTGTCACCTTGTCGCTGTGCTTTAAGTGGGAGTGTGCAGCACCAAGGAGGCTCTGCAGAGGGTGAATTTCACCTGCTGATGCCACCTCATTGCCTTGCTAAATTCCTACTGTCTTTTTCACCCACCAGCACTGCTCTTGGCATCATCAGCCCTTCAGTTATACAATGTCTAAAAAGAGAAAAAACAGCCACAGAACATAAAACCAAGGCGATGTAACTACAGAACACTGTTATTCACAAATTCAGTAACCTTCGAATGTAGCCAGAGGTTGCAGCTCCACTAAAGCAGGGGACAACTTCTCCACACCACACCAGCGTGCACAAGCTTTGAACGCCTTGGCACCAAATCTGCAAGCCCACTTGCAGAAGCAGTTCATCACTCTAATGAAGACAGGTACCACGGGAACACTTAACCAACCCACAAGAAAGTGCAGGTCTGTGCCAAGGTGTGCACGGGGATGTATGTGGAGGAGAAGCTCATGACCTCTTCCTAGGAAGCTACCTGGGAAGGATTCACTCTGCGTGGTGTATGCGAACGGCTCATGGTCCAGTGATGTCCTCATGTGTACTGGGGGCTCTCTGCAGCAAATAGTTAAATCTGAATAACTTTCCACACTTGTGGAGAAGGTTTCCATGCTTCATTTAGCACTCCCTGCCTGCAGCAGACATCTGACAGCTGCAGCTGGCCATTTCCAAAACAAGATCCTGGCAATTTGGGGTGGAAAGCTTGAAAAGTCAATTTTTGCTCCAGTTTCTCATCCTGAGGTAAGGATTGGTGTTTAGCTCTAGGGTTTGGGGTCCCCTTTACCAGAACAGGGGCTGCAGCCTCTCACCTTCCCAGCGTCCCCTTGTCCTGACCTAAAACCTCACACACATGAAGGACACCAGCAGGAGTGGGACATGGAGCCTGCTTAGAGATGCTGTTCACCTACACAAGATGTGAGGCACCATGCAACCTACTAATGAAAACTACAGGCAGGCAAAGGTTATGCACATGTCCCTCTCAATTCACACGCAAGACAAGGACTTTTGAAAATTATACCCCATATTTTCAGTACAATAGTTCTCAGATGTGCCTTCACAATGCCTGCAGCAGTGGAGAGAGTTGCTCTGAGCATGGAGTGGGGCAGGTTCCTCCTTCCCCTCACATCACCAGCACAGTTGTCCAGGCTCCCCACACCCATTTTGTCCAGCTTCTTGCTGCAGCCTGGCTATAGATCCCATCCCACCACCTTGACTGTCCAACTTAGGGAGGAAGGGCATGGCTGGGAATACCAGTCCAGCAGTCCAAGCAGCAGCAATGCATCCTTGTCCCAGGTTATTAAAAGAGCACTGCTACTCTGTACTGATGTCCAGCACCACACATGTATCGATGCCCTCCATATGGTTCCCAGATTCATAATTTCAGAAACAGAGTGTTACATTTAGTTGCTATCAGATTGGTTTAAAGCATTTCAGGATACCAGGGTTTTGGGGGGCAATCCTCCACTGGCATCCTAGATGGTGAGTGGTGAGCAGGCACTAGGAGTGCTGAACATCATTTTGCCAAGTCCTTTGAGAGCTGCCTTGTGTGGCTGCAGCGCTGCCATCCCAGCCCAAGGGCAGATGCAGCCTTGGTCAGTGTCCATCTTTGACTCCCTGATCACTGTATCCTCCACGTAACACCAACAGCTGGGATACTATACCTGGCTCATGACCCATGCCTGGTGCCTCAAGAGGATGCTCTTTCAAACACTAGCCTGTGATACTTTAGTGAGCATGGCATGCTAATTCTGAAGCCACTTCTGTGTCTGTCTCCATTCTCCACCTATTAGCAGCATTTAACTAATTCCAGCTTTACAGAGGCATTCTGTCAGCTAGCAAGGTCAATACATCCTCCCTTCTAGGCAAGCAGCCTGGCCAATTATCTGTTATTATTGTTTAATTCTACCTTGGAAATCATCACAGATTTGGAAAGCTATGTTTCTTCTCCCTGTACCCTGTAGCTGGCCCCAAAAATAGTTGCAGTCCTGCAGGATCCCAGCCCTGCCTCTGCCGTGCAATACAGCACATCCTGAATAAACTGCTCAAAATGAAGGGACCATTCCTCTTCCAAGCACAAAAGATGAGATTATTCTCACTTCGCTTCACACATCTGTTTGTCAAAGCCTGAAGCTAAGCTAGCGTCTCAGACTCCCGTGCAAATCGGTGCTTCCAGAACAAGCTGAGTGTGCTCCAGCAGGCCCACCTCCCTGCCTTGGCTTCCAGGGCACCTGGACAGCCTGCTCAGGTGGAGATGTCTAGATGGACAAAGCTACATTTGAACATCTAATCCCACCCAATGCTTTGTTTATGTGTTGAAGGCTCAGGTACCTTCCTGAAATACATCCAGGCAAGACTCACTTGAGATTCAAGCACCAAGACCTTGTTGCCTCCACGCATGCTGGTTACCTGAGCTTCCATTACCATCACTGGAGGGCTGTTCACAGAAAGGTGTCCAGCATCATGTCGAGTGCTCTGGGGGTCCCACTGGGCTTCCAGCTGTGTCCCCAGAAGGATCTGGGTCTCCCACAGACCTGCAGACTGCACGTGCAGGTGCCATGCAGATGCCTCATATTCACAGCTGACACCAAATGGAGACTCGGATCTCCAGGGGATGTGATGGAGCCTTGGGCAGCCGCTGCACATGAAGACCCTGACAAAGACACACCTACACTTAGGGTTTCGTATGGGAACCTCATCCCACCACTAGCATCCCACCTCAAGAGCCTGACCCATTGCAGGGCCAGAGACCTCCATTTGCTAAAATGCAAATGGTGTCTCATCCATCCTGCGCAATAAGCACAGACCATCTATCTGAGTGTCAACAGACCAGAAACTCCTTGACAGACCACCTGTGTTACTGTCACTTTAAAGCACAGGGGAGCAAGGACATCTTTCGTGCATGTTTATTTTACAATCAAGACTTGCTAGTGTTTCAGCTCTCTGAGTAGCTTCTGGTAATCCTGCTGTGAAATGAGAGACCCTGCAGGCCATGTACGAAATCTTTCACTTACTACTTGTGAAGAAACACAAAACTCACACTTTGTTTCCTTTAACCTAATTAAACAGTTTCATAGGTGCTACTGCATTCTCAGTGGGCTTCATCTTTTTATCTGCAGTTGTGAAGGTAAGTTTTCTTTTACTCTGATGAGCACATTAGCTCTACATTTACCCCAATTTGTTGCCCTAGCTGTAGGATTTGTTCCTGAACCGAGAATCATTTGCAGCATGGGGGTATCACATATATGAAGCACAGAGTCTTTGAGTGTTTCCCATGCTGTGCCTTTTTGCTTGACCATTCATTTAATTTGCTGCACAGACCACATAATGTGGGTTTAGCTCTCCAGCATCTGTAGCAGCATGTCACAGATGCAGCAATTTCATGTCCATCCTCAGAAGTCAGCCCACCTCAGTCAACTCTTGTTTGGCTTTGCTCTGTGTACCCTGCAATAACAAATCCTTTAATGAATCATTTAAACTCTCTCCAAAATCATAGTGATTTTCTAATTCAACTGTTTCATTTCGGTTCAAGTCATCTTTGACAGTGAAACGCATTGCAGTCCTTCACAGGTGGGGAAAAGGGATTCTTTGCATTTCAGCAAATGGTTTGTTTGAAGGTTAGGTACAAGCTATGAGTCTGCAGTGAGCTTCAGACGTTGTGCCCCTATGACACTCTGTAAAATACGACGTTTCTTCTCAGTTACAGTTTTAGCTTTCTATAGTGCAGTGTGCTAGTGTCTCAGTACAAGCACCCCAGTTCCCTCTTAAATGAGTAAACAAGTTCATTTTCTCCAGGCACTTTAATCCTTCCAATCCTAACTGGATCCCTGAATTTAGGACGCGCACACACACACACACACACCCTTTGCCTGTGGAGATGCAGGTGGGAAGAGTCAGAGCCTGAACAGTTTGGGGAAAGCTTCTTGAGGACAGCCAGCCTCCCTGGCCACCACCAAGCCCTTGAAGTACTGCTTTCATAAGTAGAGCCAGACACCGGCGTGCCTGGGCTAAGGTCTGGCCACAGAAATGGCAACATACAGACATGGTCTGCATGGCTTTGGGGAGGTGAATAGCAACCAGCACCTGCCAAATCCATGAAAGTTGAGAAGCCATGCAGTATGTGCAGGCAGGACCATTTTCAGCCTGAGCTGGGATGAAGAGCTTGACATGCACCTTGGGGCCCTTGGGCACCCTACAGCACGTGTCCTAGGGCTCCTCATAAGAAGAACTCCCACAAATTTGGTATTTCAGGTCAGCAGGCCACAGTGTCTCTCCTCTCCAGTCTTTTTGGACTGGTCCAGCTGACTGTCTTCAACACCACTGAGCAGCCTCCAGGGCTGTTCCTGTCCATATTCACCCTCTGCAAGCCCCCCATCTTTCACAGAGTACCTGTGGACTCGCAGACGCTCCAGCTGGCCCCATTGCCAGCAAATATACCCCTCTCTGCTATGAGGCAGCATTCAATATAGAGCTACCATAAGAAACCATCATCTAGGATGGATGAATAGGGCTCCTGGGGTCTGTTTTTGGCCATCCTGTTTTGTAGTACTACCAGAGGTCTGGAAGGAGCGGTGAAGGTGGACAGCAGAACCATCACAAGCAGCAGGGTGTGCTGAGCAGCGCAGAGCAACCTGGCTGTCCCGGTGAGATGAGTTTGCTGAACAGCGTGAGCTGAAATGCAGGATCATGCAAGATCTGAGAACCCAAAGGTCCTGCTTCAGGACCCTGAGATGCACGGACTCTGAAGAGAAGCCTGGCTCTTATTGGAAGTCCCTGGATATGGAAAGGGAGAAGGTGGCTCTTATTGGAAGTCTCTGGACATGATTTCCACCACAAGGCTTCAGTTAAAAGACTCCTGACCAGAATACTGGAAGTATGGAGAGGGCAGGCACAGTAGCAGTGGAGTTGTGGCCAGCAAACGGCCCTCTCTTGCAGTACAACCACAAACCCTGTTGTTGCAAGAACTGCATCTTCCTCTGTGAATTGCTGCGAAGCCCCCTGCACTGCCTGTTGCACATGGGTCTGAGTTCCTGCTGGCCCTGCTCTGGGCCAGTTTGGTATCAGAAGCTGTATCACTTCATTAACTTGGTGGTGTGTCCAAAAAAGCCAGCAAAAGTGAGTATTAGTGTGAGTACAGAGCAATGTAGCATGGTTACCCACTTTGAAAAGCAGATGGGTCAGTGCGGTATGAGCTGCTGATCCATGTTGTCTGGAGAGAAGCATCTCAAGAAAAGGAGGTCTGGAAGTGGGAATGTGTTGTGCCTCTCCAGGGGCAAGCTGGAGTACCGGTCTGGACCACGTGGGACTCATGACTGCCCTGCCAGTCCCTCAGAAAATGGCTTTTTAATACCAAGAATGTAGTAACCTGGGAGACTCAGGCAGCTGTTTTACCAGACTGTGTTGTCTTTGCATTGACAGGGAAAATATGTCAGAGCAGTTGTCTGGGAGTTTGGGAAGGTGAACATGAAACCTTTTCTAAACAAACAGAGAAGCAGAGTTGCAGGCTGCTTGGACAACAAGGAAAGGGACAGATGGCTGCTCGCCCGCCTCTGGGGATCCCATCAACTGGGGAAGAGCAGGATCTGTGCAAAGCACAGGGTGGGAGGGCTGCTGCTGTTACACATGGGATCAGTGTCGGGCTCCCAGAGCACACCCCCAGCCCCACAGAGCATCCATCTGTGGACACGCAGCAGGTTGTCAGCACAGAGGGGTAACCGGCTCTCAAATACCCTTCTGGTTTCTTCCTAAAACCCTGAGTCTTGGCATTACAAACTGCCACAGATTTCGAGTGCTGTTAGTGGCTGGGAAATAAAAATGGGAAACGTGCCATGCCAGGCTCCGTCATGAGATGGAAGTGGAGCAGCTTGGGCTAAATCTTAGTGTTTTAAGCCATTGCTTTAGCTCTCACTCATAGCTGGAGCCCGGGTGCTGGACAGCCAGGTTGTAACTCAGCTCCTGCAGGCACCTCCAGCACTTGCACCTATATCTGACCAAGACTGGATACCCTCAAGTGTAGAAAGAGCACAGTGAATGATCCTGGGAAAAGCAGAAGCTGAGGCAGAGCTGGGAGGATTTTCCCACAACATGGGGATGGGTTCAAGCTGCCTCCACGATGGCAAATCTGGGATCACAGGTGTCACAAGGACAGCCAGGACTGTGCCTCTGCACACCACAGCCCCAGACACCCCTGCCTCCACATCAGCTCAGCCTCTGCTTGGTCAGCAGCAAATGGCTGGTGCATTCAAGGTATATGCTGTTTGGGGACAGATGCTGCTGCTGTCCTGTAGGTTTCTGGTGTGACATGGGACCTCTGATCTCAGGCTGGACCCCCGTTCCCAGAGGAAGGGGCAGAAGAGGAGCAATGTGAAACCAGTTCCCACATCTCTGGCTTAGGATGGTTTTCTTTATCTCCACGGATAAGGACAAAAATTGTCCATGATGCCAGACCCCTGCTCCAGCCTAAGAGCCGTGGTTGGAGGAGACTCTCCAGGCCAGAAGAGTGCTCCTGGGAGTGAGGAAGGGGGAGTGGATTGCTTTGAATTGAGAGGTCTGGTGGAAGAGGTGCACAAGAACCGGCACACAAGGATGAAGCCATTCTCAAGGGGGATTAGGAAGTATCTAAAGGTGGAGAAGGGATGGGAGGGGGATGGTGAGCAAGAAAGGCTGTGACTTTTTTACTGGTTTTAATTACACAGTGATGTTCTGTTCTTATTCAGGCTCTATGCAATGCATGGGTTGGGCTCGTTCTAGGGACTGTGTAACAAAGCAGTATCCCTCATTCCCTGGGAAGACCAGAAAAGCTTTATTGAACAAAGTGAGGGACTGCATTAGACGAAAGTGCATTCTCATGAGGGTTCCTTCCTACCCTTGCATTTCCTCCAGAATTTAGAGCTGAGCTTAATTATGCCTTTCTCATTTCCAGGGTCCCCAGTGGGAGATCCTTAGGGTCAGGTTTGCAGAAGTGCTGAGCACTCGAAACGGAAGCCAACAGGAGCTATGCTTTGAACAGATGAAATGTAAAGAAATGCTAAGTCCACAGAAAAGCAAGCACCAGGGCCTGCTGCGTGGGATGGTATGAAAGCATCCAATCTCATACTCTCTCTCTCATACTGGTGCTCATCTTTCTGCCTCAGTTCTCAAGGGAGAAAGTGCAAGGTCATTACATAGGTGTTTTGTGGAAATAAATTCGTTAGCACTTGAGAAGCATTCATAGACCCTGATGAAAGCACCAGAGAAACACCCAAGAGGAAATTAATAATTGTGTAGTCAACAGTGGGTTTGGATGGTGTGCAGCAAATAAAGCCTGCGGCGCACATTGAATGGGGAGGATTAAGAGAAATATTGACTGACTACCCAGGCATGGAATGAGTTAGGGATTCTGTGGAAAAACTAGTATATGATCATATAACTAAAGACTGCATTGTAATGATTCTGATCAAGAGGCTGGAGCTGAGGACAGCCTTAATTTTGGTGCTTCCAACATTTGAAGCACTTGACTTTGAGTGTCAGTGTACTTTTAGAGTAGATTTTTAAATGTAATTCCACAAGTAAAGAGGAAGAAAACGTTCATGCTTAGGCCATAGGGAGCTGACTGACTCTGCTATCTTGCAGAGGTAAACACGATAGCTAGCATTTACCATTATTTAAGAAAACAAAGCAGAGGAGGGAAGATACATCAGCAGTGATTTCCAGCTATGGAAAGCTGAGAGTTGCCGATGGCTCCTAAATTAGCTTGAAAGAGATTGTTTAGCTTTAAGAGATGTTTAATGTGTAAGCATTTTGTGGCCAGAAAACATGCACATCTATAAATGAGAGTATTTCATTGCAAATATGAAATTTGTCATGGGTTAGCCATGTATTTGCAATTTTGCATTTGAAGAGAGTTGTATTCGCTGTGTACATTGAGAGTGTAAAAGCATGAAATTGCAGTGGGATGCACATTATTAGACACAAAAGCAAGGCTTATGTCCATTAGGGAGGGAGACAAGGGAGAACAGCTCCCAGGAATGGGGGAGGGAGATGGGTACACAGGGGTAAGGGGATCTGCAGAGCTGGCAAAACACTACCGACAAACAAGGAAAAAAAGTCTGAAAAGAGGCAAGACATGAACAATCCTGGAATTTGTGCTGAATTTGACGAAAAGTGGCCAAATTTAATTTAGTTTCTCATTTTGGAAATGCTAGAATATATTGTTTGGATATGTCTTACCGCTTTATTTTGAAGGACTTTTTTGACTTCATTTGGTGCCAAGAAAAAAAGTTTCAGAGCTAAACTCCCTCATATTATACAAGAAATTTGGATACAATAGCTGGAGCAGGACTGAGGTACCACTGACACAAGAGACGAGCAGCCAAGTGATGCTGCCATAGAAACTGGGCCATGCTCAAGGCACGAAGCGTTGGGTAACACCAGTGTTGGGCTGTCCTGTGCCCTTGCTGCTCCACTGTCCACAGGCTGATGAGTGCTGTAGGATGAACTCCAGAAGAAGGTTTCTCTGCTCTCCTGGATCACTCAGGAAGAGGAGAAGACCTTAAGAGGGGAATGAAGGTGCAGAGGGAGCCCGCTCCCCTCTATCAGCATGACCTGCAGGAGCTGGGTCAGGCCCCGTGTCTCTCTGTCATACGCCAGGCACGTACCCACCAGCCATGATGGTGCTCGCTGCACGGGGATGTGCAAAGATCAGGGTGCAGGCAGCCGAGACCATCGCTGCAAGAGCAGGCAGCACAGCTCCCCAGAATCCATTACCCTCCAAAAAGGCTGCAGCAATGCAGACTCTGACAGGTTTTGTTCATTAAACCCACATTACTATTCTCTGAGGAGCCTGACCTTTATTCCTCAAATCAAATGTCAAAGATGTTTAGCAAGAAACCAGACTCGCTGAACTGCAGAGAGCTACCGCTCTGCATGAGGTGGCAGGACAAGTGCTGGAGGACATGGGCCCCCGTCTCTGCGGCATGCTCAGTCTGGCTCACTGGCCCCCTATGCAATGGTCGTGGTCAGCCACCACCACCTGTGTCTGCAGGGAAGGGACTTTCTCCAAATGGAGAAGGGTGGACACAGTTATTCCTGAAGAGCTGAGAGGGTGACAAGATGCCCTGGAAAATTCAGGCACAGCCACGTGGTCCATATGGTCATCCATCTCACCAAGCCTCTGCCTTATGCTCCCAGTGTTTTAATTTGAACCCTATTGCAGTGGGAGCTGGCAGTGGCCTTGAAGAAGCCACATCTCTGAAGGTGTGCTAGGACGGGGGCTGTCTCAACAGACCTGG
This sequence comes from Aptenodytes patagonicus, assembly GCF_965638725.1. Taxonomy (NCBI): domain Eukaryota; kingdom Metazoa; phylum Chordata; class Aves; order Sphenisciformes; family Spheniscidae; genus Aptenodytes; species Aptenodytes patagonicus. The sequence goes on from NC_134963.1 coordinate 16,775,769, forward strand.
ATAAGCAGCTGCCGGGGGAATGATGGCTCACCCAGGAGGCACAGTCACCACACACCCCCAGGCAGAAAAGCACTGAAGAAGGTCAGGAGACCCCTGACAGCCCACGTCCTTGCCCTGCTCCCTGCACAAACCTCTATGTCTTCCCTGCAGAGCTGTCCCTCTGAGAAGGCGACATTCCCATTAGGCTTTTTGGCTGAAAATGCCCACATTTTTATTTCTCTCACAGAAAGTCCAAAGTTTCCAAGCCCAGCAGATGCCTCCACAGACAGTGTCTGGAGTTACCAGCTTTATTTTCTGTTGAAATGCTGTTTTGATAGGAAATTTCTGCCTGGCCTGAGCACCAAGATGACAGCTCTTTTTTGAGGTGGACTCTTTCCTTTCTGAGAATGGCAACACCACCATGGCTGGGATAGGGTGAGCGTAGCCATGTCGTGGGAGACTGAACTGGAACCACAGCTGGCACCTCTCCTCGGGTGGTTTGCTCTGTACCCCAGCACACCCCCATGGACCTCTTGCTTTGCTTACTTTCCGCAGGCTCTGCAGGGTCATACCCCGGGGCTTGGCCCAGGCTGCATTCAGCACTCAGCAGAGTTCAGTCGTGGTGACTTCCCCTTGCTAGTAATGAAACAAGTTTGAAAACTCAATGAAATGGATCTTCCTGAAGTGGAGGGCATCACTCTGAAAGTCTTCTGGAGGCACTTTCCTGCCTTGTTACCTTTATATCTGGCCTCTGCGCACTCTCACTCGCAGGTGGCCAAGGTGGAGTTATCACCCGGGGCATAGGAACTGCTTTCCGCAAGTCTCCATGAGTCAGCCAAATGAAAGCAAAGCCCGGCTGCTGTTCCTACACAGTCAGGTCTGGAAGATCATGGGATGATTAAGCACCTTTTCTAATCTGACAATACTCACTATGTGACATATAGGAACCAGAGGGGGAGAAAACAGCCCAGTTTTGAGCCCTGCCTCCATCCAGCACCCGTCATGCTCCTCCTCCCAGCACTGCCTGCCATGGGATGCCTCATCTTCTCGATCTGCACTATTCTAACCACATTCTTTTTATGTAAGGTTTATATATTTACAGCCTTAACTCCAAGCTGAACAAAGTTTTTTCTATAGGAGTATACTTGTCAGTCCATCTGTCATAGTAACAATTCCCCATCTCCTGGCTGTCAGAGAGCCTCAATAAGCTGTGCACTTGCAGATTTATGTGCTGGTAATAACAAAGTAACATGGCGCAGACTGCAAAATGTAATTTCCTGCAGAAAAGTACAATGTGACCTATTCCATCTCCCTACCTGTTGGTAACACTTACAGACTGGCTGTCACCATCTTGTCTAGGCAGAAAGGGTCCAGTCCACATCCCAGAAAAGTCACTGATAGGCTCTCTGATATGTTGAAATTTGCACACAGTCCTGCATAAACCCTTGCATTTGTTCTCCCTGTTCCTCCCTCCGACTGACGTGCCACCGGTGCATCCCAGGAGTGAAGGCCAACAGCATCCTGGGCTGTATTAACAGGAACATGGCCAGCAAATCATGGGAAGTGGTTATTGCCTTGTACGCAGTACTTGTTAGACCACATCTAGAATACTGCGTCCAGTTTTAGGCCCCCCGGTAATGGATATTGATGAACTGGAGGGAGTTCGGTAGAGGGTCACCAAGATGGTCATGGGGCTCAAGCACTTACCCTGGTGAGGAGATGGCATGGGAATGGGGTTTGTTCAGCCTGAAGAAGGGAAGGCTCTGGGGGCATGTCCTAGCAGTTTGCCAGTGCCTTTGAGAAGGTCATCAGGAAGACAGAGCCAAGCATTTCACAGTAGCGCATGGTGGAAAAACAAGAGACAGTAGACATAAATTGAAACAGGAGAGGTTCAGAATGGATATAAGGAAAGATTTCTCCCAATTAGGACAGTCAAGCAAAGAAACAGGCTGTCCAGACAGGCTGTAGCATCTCTGTTTCTGGAGGTTTTAATCACCCGACTGGAGAAAGTCCTCAGCAGCCTGGTTTGATTTCATTGCTGATGCTGGAAGGTACCTGCACCACAGACCTCCTGAGGTCCCTTCCAAACTGGGTTATTCTGTGATTCCATGATTATAATTAGTGAGCACTGCTTTCCAGGGTGACTGAGAGTGTCAGGAAGACTATCTCAGCCTGCTTAGCTGGATGGTGGGACCAACACGGGCCTGTAGAAGTCAAGCACATGCCAAGGGCTTCTTCTATTTCCACAGATTGAAAACAGATCACTGCCACAAGCTGCTGCTTCTGTATGCATCCAAAATGGCTGTTGTACAGCAGTGAAAAAAACACATGGAAATGTGACCAAGGCAACATATGTGATTCAGGCATGACAGCATCTTCATGTCAAAACAGAGCAGTGTATGATCCTAGTAAAAGTGCAGACCTTAACTAGTGACTCTGCCAAAGCTACTAATCCAGTCCAGCTGCTGTTCTACAGCGTCCAAAGGAAAATGGACAGCAAGCTCCTTGGAGACTTACAGTGAAGACATCATCGTGCTGGTAATGATGTGCAGAATCAGTACAGCTCAGGATCCAGGGCCAGGTAAAGACTGAGGCATCACCAGCTAAGCAAATCACAGCTTGAGAGAAAATAAATATATTTCCTAAGACATCCCCTGTGTACGATATATTCAGGGCTATTTTGCAGGAGATGCACTGTATGCATGCAACCTTACAGGATTTGGCTGCAGAGGCTTGGGCTGTTAGTGTGGACAGAGCAGGTGCAAACAGCTTCACTTAACTGAAGACGTTAGTGAGACATTTGGGCTCTGGAGACTCCCAAAGGGAGGCAGGATGGCTTCCAGGCACAGGCAATACTTTATCAAGATAATGGCTTAGGCCATAGCCCCCCCTCAATCATGGATTGCATGTTGAGTGCAGGCTGTCCATTTTAAAGGCTGATAGGGACAGGGACTAATGATTTCTTTGTGGCTGTGTACACATGCGTGTATACATGTGCACAGTTTCCCATGTGCCTATGGGTGTGCTTGGCTGCACATGATACATATGGTTATTGGCATGTCAAGGTGGGTGGCTGTGCAGGCTCTGTGCACACAGGGCTGTGGGAGCCATCTGAGAACCACTTGTCTTGTAACCATGGCTAAACACACTGCAGCAAAAGAAGCAAAAGAAGCCCAGCTTCTTTCTTTCTTGCAGCCTCAAAGTGTAGCCGATCACATGAGGAGAGATGGGATCCCAAAGGAAGATTACAGTTTAATAGGGAGCTGCTAGGTGGGAGTCACCTCTTTTGAGCACATATACTTGTGAGAAGGCTCACGGCTGGGTGACTGCAAGAATGTGGTTGCAGCAATAAAAAACATCCTGCAGTTCCCTGCACTATTGCAGGTTCACATGGAAATGATCTTTTTCTGCAGTGACATGCACCGGTATGAGACCCAAATTCCAACAGTTCCAGTTCCCTGCTGCCCAGACACGAGTGTTGGGGAAGCACAGGAAACAGGAACAGAGCACTGGGATGAACTGGACTGAGAGGACATCCCACACTGCAGACGTGCCCAGATGGTGCTTTATTACCCAGCAGGGAGCTCTCATATGGCACGGTTTGTGTGACTGCACACACACCTGGAGCACGGCTGGGAAGCTCAGGCTTTGCTGGCTGGAGTCCAAGGCTTCCCAGGCTGCCTCTGCTTTCTGCTTGCAAGCTCCTGTCATGTGGCAGGTCCTTCTGATTGATGATCAAGGCATTTTGGTTTTCTCTGCAGAAAATGTGGTTGGGAGTTTGATTTGTTTACTGTGCATTGAGAAGACTCTTGGTCTTGTCACTGGTCAACAAGCTATCAGGCAGGATTTGCCAAACACGCACCCTTAGAGGAGGCCCTCATTAGTGCTTCCTCAGTAGAGCTGAGGAGGTCTGGTTCCTCTCCAGTGCTAACAGGAGAAACCGAATGGCAGGTAGGGAGGGAATTCAGCTCCAGAGCAGCTCGGCAGCAAGCCTTCATCATACTCGGTTATGTAAAAACGTAATAAGGCAAAATATGGTTGTCCACTGGCACCCTCCAACCCCTGATTCTGTGGCACAAGTCTGATTAAAGCATCTTCACTCAAATGGGTTTGAAACAAAACTCTGGTTTGGGATGTCTCTTTTTAAGCTAAAGAGTGATGTTGTGTTTTTTCCATATATGTGTCTGCCTGCTGAGGAAAATGTACGTTTTCTGTCAAAAATCGCGAACCAAACATCTCCACATGGATATGTTTCCACACTGCATCTTCAGGGCTGTGGCTGGTTCCTTCCTCTCCCATCTAGAAAACTCCCCAATGACTTCAATCTCCCTCCTCCCTATGAGAGGGAATATATTACATCTCAATGGCCACAGCCAACCGGCGACATCGGTGGTGAAAGGAGACCAAGAGCATGAGGCAGCACAGGGGACAGCCCTCCGTCTACACTCCTCTAAGATTTTTATGGTGTAAATGGTTGAGGATCCGGACCTAGTGTGTGATCAGAGCCCCAGAGAGTGCCCCTTCACTTCTAATTCCAGATGAGACACGAGATCCCCACAGAGCAGGGCACAGATGAGTGATGGGAGCACAACACTGTGGATCCCCTGCCAGTGTCTGCACTGTGAGATTTGATGGGACAGGCACTCCAGGAGAAAGAGGCAAAGAAAAGCAGAGGCTGAGCTGACATCGTGCATCAGGAATAATTGCAGCACTGACTGCTGCTGATCCCCAAAAAGGCTGAAGCTGGAACAGGGGTTAAGAGAAAGGAAGAAATAATCACCTCAGCTCTTTGACTGATTTCCCAATAGGCCCTGTAGATGCATGCTCAGTTTTAGAGCATTAGAGGAAGTGGTAGTGGATGCGCACTCTTCAGATAAAGTCTGTCTTGATAAAAAAAGTGAACAAATACCATTATCTGGGGAATAAATCTCCTCTACTTCAAATGTTCTGCAAAAGACAATCTTTTCCTGTCCCTTGGCCAACCAACTTTCACCATCCCTTGCCATGCACGGCTGATCATTTCTTCTCAGCACCTTAAGCAAGAGGTCTGTAGGCAGAGGAGTGTGATTGTCTCCTCTGGCAAGACCTGTTGGAGCCAATGCTTTGTAGGGCTGAGCTGAGATGTCTGGGCGTAGGTAACCTTCCAGTGTGGATCTGGTGGTGGTGGTGGGATCAATAGATCCTGGCTGTAACCACTTGCTTTTCCAGTAGGAAGATGGAGGTTGCCAAGGACCACAATTCTGGATCACTCAGCAGGTGAAACAGATGCCAAATGTGACAAGGGTAGTGACATTAAATGCTTGGTAGGTCCAGTAGAGCTCTGAGCTGAGGTCCCAGCCCAGCTCAGGTCCACAGATCTGCAGGGTCACAGTCAGGAAGCTCAGACTGCGTAACAAAGGGCAAGATCTTCATCCAGCTCTTGTCTTCTGCTCACCTCTTCTTTCCAGGAAACAGTCACGAAAGGGGAGGAATTGGCCATTTCTCAAGACAAGTTAAACCCTCACTTTTAAAAAATTGCACCTTAATTCTAGCCTGGCTTCCTATAACTCTTGCTTCACAACCCTGGACACTCAATTAGACATTTTTCTGTGCAACTGAAGAGCCCTCTACTGTCAGAAATCTCCCTCCCATGCGAACCTCTTCGAGGTCACTGCCTAATGTCCTCCTTGATAAAGAAAACAGACTAAACCTGTTCAGTGCTTTGCTTTAAGGCAGGTTTTCAGGAAACATCACTTTTTAATAAGTATGCTTTGCTGTTGGTGGTGACCCCTCAGACAAAATTTGAGGTGCTGATCACATACGGTCATTAAAAATCCCATCAGTTATCTTACAAGGTCCAGGGCTGTTGGCCTCAAAATCTCAAAATTGAGGGTGATCCCTTTCTTTTCCCTGAATTTTCATAGATGGGTACATTCATTCCTGTTTTGTGCAGTGTTGATTCCCTGAAATCTTTACACTCCAAAACCCTACTGCTCATTGCCTCATGGATACTTGTTCAAGCAAGTAACCCATTTTGGGCAATGTCCCACCTGGGCCACAGCAGCTTTCTGCATCCGTGAACAGCATCAGAGACCCGTGGGCAGCAGTGGGTGGGAGTCTGCTGGGCTGAAAAGCCAAGGGTCCATCTGACTATGCACTGTCTCATGTCCCTCCTTCATTTTGGAAGAGAGGAGTTGTGGAAGCTATCCCCATCCCTCGCACAGTGTGCAAACACCATGCAAGGGGGGGAGGGAGCTATATTTCCATTCTTCTGTTGACCATGTTGTTTGGCAAACAGGCCAACCTTCATCTTCCTCTTCTTCCTGCTCCTCCTTGCTGCTCGGCCTCTCTTGGTGATGACAGGCATCACACAGCAAAGAGGACAGAAGGAACTACTCTGATATGACCTTCCGACCCGAGAGCAGACTAACCATCCAGCAATGTGACAGCTAATCAATGGGCCTGATTAATTAACTGCTAATAAGTTAATCTGAGCACTGAGGCAGAGAGAAGGCCTCCTGGTGAAAGCAGCCCTCTGACGCCTTGCAGGCAGGGGAAGGAAATCGATTCCCTGCCTGCCCCATTTATCACAGTGAAACAGGGAGTTTCATTGAATAACAGTGCTGGATGGATGAAATGTCACCATGTCATTGGATGGAGAGGTGTGTGGGCCTGCACTCATGCTGCTGAAGGGTCCTGGAGCACCTCTTCCCTGCGTGGATAATGAAGTGATATATAAAAGGAAAGATGTAAAAAATCACACAGGAAGGAAATTTTGAATAACAGTACAGGAGAGCCTCTTTCCATGAGGCACTCCAGGAACCACCAGCAATACCCTGAACGTGGTCAGTACTCACATGCCCCTCTTCATTCGTGTTATTGTTAGACCTGTAGTTTCTGAAATTGGAGGCGAAGAGGATTACTGCAAACAGACTGCTTTGTCTGCTGCCTGAGAGAACAGTTTGAAGATGTTGAGGCAGCTCAACTTTCTGAGAAGTTCTGGCACACAAGATCTGTCAGAGATGCGGGGCCCATTGGAGATGCTTCGGCAAGGAAACGTGTGTCTTCTCTGCTGCCAATTCCCTGATGTGAGCAATCACTGAGCAGGCAGGACATCGTGAATGCGAGGAAATGATGCCCATGAATCTGATTTCATGTTACCATTGTCATGTCCTGGGACTCACAGGAGACCCTGCCACCACCTTCCACATCACATGTGCCCTCGCTGTCTTTGGTGTGAGGGGAGTGGAATGACTTTTCTTGTGAATGGGGCCATCCTATGCACTGCATGTATGACTAGAGGGCCTGGACACATGTTGATCAGGTTCCCACTCAGCTTTGCAGGCTGACACCCAGAATTCAGGGCTCATGGGAACCTGTGTCCTCTTTGCATTGCTCAGTTCTCTCCTCCCAGAGCTGAAAGGGAAGACCATACCTTTCCACTTCACTACCCAAACGAGCTCAGTGGGACACTTGTAGCAATTTTTGACAGTGCGATGGGGGCACAGAAGGTGTTAGATCCCCTGAATGCAGCCCTGTCTCCTCACTAGCACGGGCCCCACTAGGCAGCAGACAGCAGCAGGGCATGAAGTAGCAAGGATCTCCACGACCTCTAGGCAGATTGCTCTCCCTTGCAGAATGAAAGCACATTTTTCTCTGCTGTCATTGAATTTTCTTTCTTGATTCTAATATTTTCCTCTTCCTGCCCTTTCTTCTCCAGCTCTCTGCTCGCCTTCCCTGCACAGCTCCCTTCTGCTCCTCCCCAGGAGCCATCCTGCCTGATTTTGACTCAGGTGCCTCTTCTGTCATCCTCAGACTCCAGTGTCCCACACCAGGGACACAACAGTCCCCTGGCAGCCTGCTTGCCCTCCCACACCTCTTAATTTGATTCACAGTCCTGACTTGACCAGAAGAGCTGGTCAATCATCTTTATCCTCTCCTTTGTCCCTGACTCTGGTGCTGCCCTCTCCTCTTTGAGCATCACCATCACTGCTCAGTCCTATCCCCTCCCCTGCCAGAGTATGACTCTGGGCTCATCAATACATTCAATTTATGTGGCTTCAACAGGCTGCTCTATTTTGACTGGGTTGTCCAGGTATGCGCTCCGTAGCTAACACATGGTTAATCAGCTTCACAGAGCCCTCTTCTGTTCCTAGGAGACATTGACAAAATGCAACACTATCTTCCCTCTCCCATCACTTTCCTTCCTCCTTCTTCTGCAGACCCTTCTTCCAGGTCTGCCCTCTGCCAGCTCTCTTCTACTTTATTGGTTGCTCCCACAGTGTTTCCTTTGGAGGATCTTTTACATTCCCTTGTGAAGTTCCTCATGGCTCTAGTCCTCGTTCCTTCTTTTCTCCCTCCGCACCTTATCTGCAACCACACACACAGTGGACTCACATATCCAGCTCTGAACAGCTTCCTTTCATCTTGAGCAAAAGTTTTATCGTGTGTCTTTAATGTCTCCTAATGGATAACTAGGCATCACTCAAGCTGATTATCACCTTCAAACTCATCTTAAAACTCTTCTTCACCATGATACCTGCCTGGGTAGAATGGACTGCCCCGGGAGGTGCCTGTTTCTCCCACTCCTCATACAGAGGAGATTAAACTAGAGAGCTCCTTTTCAGAGGGCTTGGGTTCATGGGGATGAATCCCAATCCCCATATGCACACAGAGAGTTAATGTGCCATGACTAGCGCACTGTAAATTCATAGTCTGACACCTTACATGCCAGCTTCCCTGCGCAGATCTTTGATGAGATCTAATGTTTTGTGATTGCAATTTCAAGTGCAGGCTTTAGAATACAGTGTAAGGTCTGAAATAAGTCTGGTGAACACTGCAGCATCTGGGCTAAGAATGTGCTTTTACAAAGAGCATCGTTTGATTTAGCCGTTACAACAATAATCTTTTAGTAATTCATTTTTTCTGTGAGTTGGTGAATGACTGGTAAATTTGCCAGACACCTTCAGGCATGTTTTTGTTTTTAACATGCAAAGCATTTAACTATGTGCACGATGTCTCAGGTTGCTAGCTGAATTAACTTCTTTTTTTTACTTATGTAACTTGCACTTCTTAATCAGGATTGTCACAGATAGCAACCAAGGCATGTACAGAGAGGCTTTGTGGTTGAATAATCATTCAAATTAAACTGCTTTGTAAATATCAGGGTGTTCCAAAAAAAAAAAAAAGTTTGAATACCCAGATCCTTGTGTAGACTACCAAACATCTATGAACAGGAGTGAACCACATTCAGGGCTTTGTCTTATAAATTTATTCAGGAACAAATTTTTTTTCCTGTTTTATGTAAATCCAGTATTCCTGACTGCTTGCAGAGAACATCTGTGAAGGACTCATGAAGATGGGCTCATCAGAAGCTCCCTTTCAAAGTGAATAAATATCCAAGCAAGCCCTTACCCATTATTCACTCAGCTTTCCACACTCCATCAGAAGAAAAGGCACAGAAAAGTCTTCAACAAGCCATCTAAGAGGGCTGGAGATCCCTTGGAACCCTCTCTCCAGGCTGGTAACTCTGCAGCATTTCCATGTGCGTTCAGGCACAGAGACCGAACGCTGCTTGTTCAGTAACGCTTTTGATTTGTTACTCCACCTTCCTCATGTTTTCATTGTATCTTATTTTAATTTTTAGCAGGACAAAATATCTTCATGACACACTCAGATACTCTCTATTCAGCACCAACGATCACGATCACTGGTCACCGGTCCAACGAATAAAAACCAGATACGATGCCAATGACTTCGGTGCTGTCATTTGAGAGAAAGAAGACGCACCAGTCACACATTTGCAAGCTGGCTGGGCTGGCCATACTGCATTTGTGAGCCTACAGGAGGTGGTGCGAGCATGCTGTGTCCCTGGCTAAGCCAGTCACTCGCTGTGTGCACAGCTGCATAAGGAGAGGTCACACCAGAGTGAGCAGATTATGGGGACGTGCCATCCAGGCAGTGCAATAACTGGTACTGCAGGCGTTGATAAAAATTGTTCCTTTAGCCCTTAAACAACAGGCTGGAAAACATAAAAACAGTTCAGATTCTGGAGACACTAGTGTCTGCATGGATTTAATAGGGCTCCAGACACTCTTCCTTCATTAAAGTGTCTCAGGGGATAGATTAAGTGTCCACACAGAGTTTTCTGGTCTCTGAGTACCTGCTCTAGAAATAATTTTTGGCCAGTTATCTTCATGTCTCATTAGCATCACATTAATCTAAACATAATGGGTGGTTTGTCTGTGGAGTCTGCACACCATAAACAGACACTTGATGACCAAAACCAAGACCCTTCTCCTTTAACTGCATCAAATATGATCGTTTCACTACTTATTTTGCTATTAAACAAAGTGGCAACACACATAGATCAAATGAGCCACCATCCAGAAGCCCAGCATCACCATTAATGGTTTCAGGGAACATCTGCTCGAAGGATGCTTAACCTTCAGGAGAGGCCATTGGGTGCTCTGTGTTGCATACACGCATGCTCACACTTGCCAGGCGCGGAGACCGTGGTGGCTGCTGTGTGACATGCAGGCAGATTTCCAAACGCTTCCTTGTCTCAGCCCTGTTTAGCTGTTCCTGCCACCTCATCCACAGGCTGAATCCTCCTGGGTCCTGAGAAGGGTGGTTCAAGCTCCCCAAGCCAAGGTGGCACACTGGGGGCATGAGGACCACCAAAGGTATCGGTTACTCTATTTCTCCTTGAAGCTTTTAGGGGCTAAATATGTGACTGATCCATCTGACATGTCTGAGATGTGTGTGAGGATCCACTTCAAGCATTTTGATGCTGAAACAAAGGCAATTGCTAGGACGCAGTTCATCTCAGCTAGAAATGTTGTGTTGTGCATAGGGAATGGTTTGACTCAAGTCTTTGGTTCATTAGAAATTTATGAAAAAAATGTAATTTTTCCTGGTACTTCTTGATTTCCATCTCCTTCATATCCATATGTGCATGAAGCATTTGAAAATAAACATCACAATAACTTTCTTTCTCTTTCCAGCTTTTGGAGGAAATATTTGATTAGTTTATAATTTTATGCATATGCCTGCCTCTTTGCTCCTGCACTTCTCCACAGGTCCATGCGTGTTTGTGTTTGTACACAGAAATAATATATTGAGGGAAAATACAGTTCAAGAAATGAACTTTGTAGTTGGTTTTGAAGAGGGCCGAGCCTGTAGCCACATTTCTCCAATGGGGTAGGGAGATACACAGCCTGTGGCCAGACTCTCTGATCGATCTCTCACTGCATAATCACAGCAGAGGTAGCAACTGTCATCCTCATCCCACTGTGTATTTTAATGTTTGCTTTTCTTTTTCTTACAGTGTCCCACAGAGGCAATTAAACGGAGCGGGGAATTAAGCAGGGCTCGCAGCATGTCTGCATTTCCATGAGGGCATTCTTAACGATGGTTTCCTGGCTGAGGTCTTTGCTGGGTCTGGGCTCATCGCTGCCTTTGATGGAGACTCCTCCATATGTCCTTGGCAAGGCACAGCCTTGTCCCATCCTCCCGGTCAGTGGGACCAACACTAACTACTGTTGCTGCGTCACATTTTCTCCGAGATGCTTTGCAAGCCTCAGAGCGGTGGTTATATACAGACCAGTGTTATGGAGAGAGGTTGAATGGAAATTTGTGAGTTACTGCCAGGGCCAGGACTGTGGCTTCAGGGTAAGGAGAGCTTGCAGCCTGCATGCAAGGGCAAGGTGGGCTGAAATATTTGGCACATATCTCCATTACGCAGAAGTCAGAAAGTTGCCCATTCTTGCCTGGATATCTTCAGCAATGCTGCTGCTTGCTGGGCTCAGGGCTCAAGGCTGGGCAGACCCGCATGCTCCCTCAGCCCCATCCCTTGGTGGCCAAAGCCCTCACTGTGCTCCTTTGTGTACATCAAGCACAGCATTTACTTCAAGACGAGCCTTGAGAGGTTGATGCACAACAGCCACACCGACATGCACGAGCTCCAAGGGTCCCCTGACAGCAGCGCTTTTGTAGCATCACCCCACCGTGGTGTTTTGCACTAGTCTAGCATTTTTTTGTTGGCTCCTGATGAGCCCCACCAGCCACAATGATGAGCCCCAATACACCATTTCCAGTCACTTTTACTTGAACCTGTGCTAAATATTCCAATCCACTTTAATTGAGACTAATGGACCTGTAAGTGCGGGTCTGTTAGCAATATGTCACAGTATGCCTGCCATATGTTTCATATTGCCATCCTGAGGGGCCTCTTCTCGCCCACTTATCACAGCTCTGACCAGACACACTTTGCTGAAACCACCAGCCTCCGCATGGAGGCTACAGTGTGAGAAGCAAGCTGACAGACAGACAAGCCATGGGGTTGGTAGTTGTATTTCCAGCCAGATTTGGTGCTCTGGAGGGGAGCAGTGCTGGTGCACAGGTAGCAGAGACCTTGCCAAGGTGTCCTGTCTTTCCCTTTCTCAGCATGTACAGGGCAAAGGAAGCCAGTCACCGGGATGGGGGGATCACGGATGGTTTGTTGGTTCTGTGGACTGCAAATTCTCAGGATAATTTTTCCTCCACAGGAAAAAATCTAAGCTTCTCCAGAATGCTTCATTCTTACAAAAATCTTTTGGCACAAACCTGAACATGCTTGGCCCAGCGTTTTTTCCGATGGAAATGTTTACTGCTGGGATGGGAGCTCCTCCCATCAGCCTCCCTCTTCCCACAGCACACACTGGCCAGTTCAGACTGTCCCTTTCCCTGTGCTGGTGAGACACACAAAGGCCCAGCACAGCCCAGCCACTGTGGCTGCAGGACAGGTACAAGGTTGAACCTTTGCAGCCATCAGTGCCAGAGAGCAGCCACCTTGCTTCAGAAGCTGAGTATTTCCAAGTGACGTTTCAGGCTCCCGGACTCTCTCTTTTCTTCTCTTTCCCAGCCGTCCTTTGCCTTTTAGTTCTTGCAGTTGCTATTTTCTTTACTGTAAGCAGCCAGTTACTCCTTGCCCCTGTTGATCTCAGCAGCCTTGACTGCTCTTGACTCCAAATTCCTCAGACCACCATGTGCATGGAGCCAGACACAGCCCATGAGACTGCTGCAGCCATATCTGTCTGGGCTCTTGTCTGATGCAGCTGCAATGAATCCATCATAACAAACAAGGACTGTTTTCACTCCTTTCTTGTGATAGGTCCAGCTCTAGAAGCCTGGTGGAGAAGCATCTCAGCTGAGGGACAGAAGAGTTGTCCCCACAGTATGACAGCATCATTCCCCTGATGTAACCTGGTGTGTGCTGGAGAGGAGCAACCACCCCGAGGGCACACGGGAGCACAGAAAGTGAAGATTTCAGTCTGTTGGCAGGAAAATGAAGGTGTCAATTGGCAGTCCTGGAACTGGTGATTTTGCATTGTGATTGATGTGTTTCTGTTAAAAATTTAGGCATTCCACAAAGCAAAAAGAAAATAGTACCATTTTAGTAATAGATCAAAAACTGGTCCAGCCCCATGCCTCAATGTGCCCCAAGGGAGCATCCTTCTTCATTCAAGGCAGGGCTGCAGCCTGCAATAAAAAATTATAGCTTGGAAAGGAAAGCGGAGGAGACAATTTGTTCAAGAAATGGTGTGTGCAGTCTGGACCGTCAGTCCAGGCTTCCCTCCTCTGCAGCAGGTTTGAAGATAGTGGGCCTCCGAAGAAAGCACCATAGCAATAGACCCACCTCACTGCAGAGCTCTTTCACACTTCATTTCTCTCAGGCAAGATGTTCTACTCCTTGAATGCCACCAGATAGTTCATTCCTCGAAAGATGCTAATTACTGCTGATTGGTTTATTAGCTTGCTGCCAAGAATCCATAATTTTCCTAGGAAAGGCAATGCCAGCTAGATGCTTCTTGATCTGAGACCTGCAGGGCTTAACTCTTCATGCTCTGTAGCGTGTGAACACTGCTTAGAGCCAGGGCTGGCTCTGTGGCATCACTGGCAGCAGGTTATACCTGCAAATCATCAGCACCTAAATTTGGGGTATCAAAGACAACTGGTGACTTCCCTGAAGAGCAGTGTTCTGCTCTAATTTGCCTTTTTTTTTCTTCAAGGATGTGCACATCCAAAATTGAGTGCTGTGCAAACACTTCTTTTATAAAAGACCCATGAGTACCTACACTCAGTGGCTGCATTTCCAGAAACACTCTTGCCACTACGTTCTGCTTTGCCAGGTGGGCTGCAGCTCCACAGAGGGAGCATGGGAGCACTGGCATGACCAATGCTGGTGTCTGATGACTGATGGTTCCCCAGGCCATACTATCTCCAGACCTTTCCCTTTGCTCCTTCCTCTGGGCCAAGGGAACCTCTGGATGCACTGGACCATGAACGAATCTGCCAGGAGTCCTGTCCTGCCCATTCCCCGCCCTTCAACAACTATATCCCTGCTCCCCGTGACTTCCTTGCCTGCTTCCCTCTCTCCTTCTCAAGGACAGTGGATACCCCTCTTCTCCTTTTCTATCTCTGCCCACTCTCTGTACATCCCAGCTTGCTTTCTTGAGCCATGTATCTCTTTCATCAGACTCCTTTAGGCCCATCAGCCTCCTGCCACACAGAGTCACCAGCTCCACGCTCTTCCAGCCCAACCTCTGTGTCTAAGCCCCACCAGCCAGGTCGCTGCTGTCCAGGCTCAGAGATGGGGCAGAGAAATGGTGGGTAGAAGTTCTTGGATTTGCTGGGGGATGCAGTGACCAAGAGTGCAATATGTTCAGCAACAGCTCCTGTCCTGCCTACCCAGCCAGACAAAGCCAGCTGAAAGGCTACAGCAGGTACTCTTGCTTCTTTCAGGACACTTCCAGGGCTTGTTCCTAGAGTCCTGAGTCTCCACGGTGTCTCCTCTGAGGTGTTCAGCAGCTCCTGCAGGAGCACCAGTGAGGCAGTGTGGGAGCAAGGTGGACCGGCTGCAACACCACCACCCTTCCTGAAGACTAGCACTCCCATTTCCCCAGCTTGATCCGTTTCATCTCCTCATTCTGGTTGAACAGTGGAAATCTTGCTTCCAAGTGCAGAGAAGCTACTTCTCAGGAGCATTCAGATGGCGTCAGTTGTTTTCTACTGCTTAAGCCAATGTCCTTTGGATTTTCAGGGGACACCCAAGAGGTCAAACTCACCTACCACCTGGCAAACCTCGATCAGCATAGGGCTTCTTGACACATCAAAGGCCAAGGTTTAGTCTTGTGCTGACACACGGTGACCAAGCAGCTGAAGACCAATGTATTCCATTGCCTGAGGTTTCCCAAGAGCTCATCCCCTGCAGGTGGTAATGCCATGGCTTTGAATCTTGTGCTTTTGCTTAATTTTTTTGGTAGCAGCATATGATCTCCCCTTGCTCACTGTACCGTACAAAGCACCTTTGCCTTTGATTTGATAGTGTGCTGTTTGTCCATTCTGGATCATACGCATCTTCATAGCCACGACACTGCCGATTAACTTGGTTTCCAGCATGACCCCCACTCCTTCCACGCTTTCCAAGATGCAGTCCCCCACCGTGTAATTGCAACCTGCATTCTTTGTTTCTAGACAGTGACCTTGCATCCAGCTGTATTATACTACATCTTGTTTGATTGCATTTGCTGCGCCAGGCAAGGCAGATTGATTGTGAACTATTTACTTCAGCTATTCACTCTTCATTATTCACAGTATGAGATTCATCCCATAAATGAGGGAACTGGCTAGAATTGCTCTTTATTGGTTTTGTTCCCTGATCATGTTCTGAGGCTTTTATAAAAAGGAGGAGGGAAATTACAGATATTTCAAAATAGCCACACAAACATATCCTGCATCAGTTTGTTTTACTGAAGACATGCTTTCTGGAGCTGATTCAAGAATTAGACTGGAGAAAACCCTGTGATCTCCCTTTCTCTTTTCTCCCCTTTTTCATAGTTGGTGATAATTTCTTATTGAAAACAAATACCTACATCTGAAAAATCTCCAACCACACTAATGTGCATTTGGGTATTTTGAAGATTTTTCTGTTTATGAAGAAAAAAATCACTTTTTAGTGAAAAGCAGATCCAGAGTGCTCTGATCCCATTTCGAGGTGTCACCGCCCCTTCCTTTCCATCTGCCAACACACTGGTAACAACCGAGCCATGTCGAGTCTTCCAGCTCCTTCTGTTTCTGTCGTCTACATTAGCTTCACGTTTCTTGGCTTGGTCTTACAATACAGGGAATTTCCAAATGCTTTCCCATTCAAGAATAAGATACATCAGGGACTGATTCACATCCAAGAGCAAATATGAGGAGGTACATTCAGCCCTCAGCTGGCCAAGGACTGCAAATGATTGGGCTATTTAAGTAATTTCTAGGAAATGAGCTGGGAGGGTAGTGTTCAATCAGTAGCAGTCACAAACCCATTAAATGGCTGTGCTGGTTGGATCCAGGCAATGGTGCTGTGAACCGCACAAATGTGAGGAACAGATATTCTCTCTCCCAAGGAGCTTACGGTCAAATTGACTTAATATTCACTCTGTGAAATTCTGTCCGAAAAGCCCTTTCCTTCCCAGAGAAGCCACTTTTCAAAGTGATGTGTCTGAGTGGTTTGGTTTAAATCCCCAGCACACTTAGATGCCTTTGCAGTCATCAGCCACTACTGTTCTTCACTTAAATCATGCTGAGCACAACCCAGAAATGCCAGAGCAAGGGACTGTAAAGTTGGATTTGCACATCCGTAGCGCAGAACCCGGTGGGACTGGAATTTATATGGATAATGAGAATATCCAATTAGCAGAGTTAACACTAATGTGTTTTGGAAAGGATATTACTAAACCTCCTGCAGCAGGGTTGAGCCAATTTCTAACTGTTGGAGACTGGAGTGGGATTTGCATGGGAAGAGGAGTCCTAAAGATGCTCTGCAGGGTTACTCTGCTAGCACAGGGGGCTACTGCTGCCAGACAGTAGACACTGCTCTACGCAGGCTTTCCTCTGGCCTGGCCATCCCCAAGGGACACTCTCAGCCTTATGTGAAAAGTGTGTCTGCCGAGATGTTGAGCCCACCCGGGCACCAGGTACCCCGTTAGAAAGAGCACAAGGCCAGCTGAAGAGCAATGATGCTACCACAGCCAGTCAAGTTGGTGCTGGCCAGCCCTTGGGTGTCTGGAAGAGAGAGCAGCAGGTCGCTGCTGTCTCACATGAAGGATATTTTTAGGCCAGACTGAAAGCCAGGTGCCTTGAAGCGGCTGGTCTCCTCTGCACACTGAGCCTGGCCATGGGTGTTTTCACCCATGGGAGAACCCTGGCAGGCACAGGCACTCAGGCTGTCCTGAGTTTTGGGCAATGCTGCCATCTATGCTGCAAGGCCTGTGGGTGCTGAGCACCTCATACCATTGCTGGGGACCTGCTGGGGACATGGGCAGAGGGTCTCACCAAGACCCCCAAAAGCATTGTGCATCAAGCGAACCCCTCCACCCCAGAAACCACCTCCTCTCACCTGGAGAGCAGCAACACCAAGAACTTCCTTCCTTCCTCAGCAAGGACTTGTCCCTCCTTGGTGCAACATCTGACTGACCCTGCAATGAAATGTGAGCAAGGAGTGCTTGGGATGTCCCGGCCAAGCACTGGGTGTCCAAGGAGGATGATTTCCCTGTCCCCACATCACACCGCATTGCTTGGGGTCACAACAAAGTCAGTCTCCTGCAGGACATCTCACAGAGGTGTAAGGGGGACAAGTCTTGTTCTCGTTTCCTGCACTGTGTGGTATCGCACTGTGCCCTAGCACTGGGACCTGAAGAAAGGCATCTCGGGGCTCTGATGATAACAATGTCCTCCCCAATGGCTGCATCAATACTCACTCAACTGGCCTTGCCTCATACTCTTTCTGTATCAGCCTGTGCCCCTGATCTTTCCGTGTCCCCAAATGCAGATAGGAGGGTGTTTTTTAGGCGTGCCTAACGCTGGTGTCAGAGATGGACTTTTTTTGTCTCATGTTCTCTGCAGCACTGCAAACAACAGACATGCTTAGCAAATAGATTAACATCATTGTTGACTCATGAAACATTCATGATAAATTTCAGTTGTGTTAAAAAAAAAGACAAACAGTAAACTAAACATGAATAACGACTTAGATTGAGTGTTAGAGGAGTCCTTCTTT